>NC_143136.1:926590-1229621 GCF_059928025.1 Delphinapterus leucas | reverse complement strand
TATGGATCCAGTTCTCCCTGCACGTGTGGGGTGCCCGCACTCTGCTCTGAGCACACCCAGCCCTCAAGACATCTTTCCTGCAAACAGAGCCGCAGAAGCCCGCGGAGACGCCCATGGCTCGAGCTCAGGGTCAGCTCTCGGCTTCTTCCTCCTGGGCCAGGTCGAGCCCTTGGGACTCGGGAGCACCCTCCCCATGTCCCCGAAGCCCCAGAAAGCAGCACCTCAGACACAGCCAAGCCCTCCGACCTTCCCCCCCCGGGAGGGCGGCTCTCAGTCATGAGCTGCCTGCCCCGGCCTGGCCCCCACAGGCCTCCGCCTCACATCCCCGCCCGGCCTGGCAAACCCCAACAGGCCTGCTTTGTCAGGGGCTGCCGGGGGGCCACATCCACCCACCCTGATGCGGTCAAGCTCAGACTGCCCAGGTTGCAGAGATCTCGGCCATCACCTGGGAGCTTGGAAAGGAACAGCCCAGTGACGAGGAGCGTGGGCTAAGCTGTGCCGCTGGGCAGACCTCCACCCCGGGACGCCAGACTGCCGACCCAGCTCAACCCTGAACTCCTCCAGGACCCTCGGCCCCAGCACTCCTGCCAGAGGGTACAGACTTGCCCGCAGCGGTGTGGTTGGGAAATCCAACCTGTTTGTCCGCCCCATGCCTCCCACTGCCCCATCCCGCCCACCCACCCACGAAACTCCCAAGGACAGGACCCAGCTCATCCGCCGGCAACTCCCACGCGGCCCCTCCGTGGGGTGACCGAGTGAGCCAGAGACAGGATGGTGCGCAGACAATCCTGCCAGGGGAAGTCGCGGCCACAGGCACCCCTCCCTGCACCCCTTCCTGGAGGGCTCAGAAAGGAGGGCTTGGAAAGCTTTGGGCCCTTTGTGGCCAGGGGGGCCAAGTGAATGAGCTGAGAACGCACCCTGGGTTCTGATGCAGACCCTCCTCCAGGGAGTTGGGAGCAGCCCTGCCGCCGCCCCCAGGGGACTCACCGGTCGTCCTGGGCCGGGTAGATGTATCCAGACGAGAGGATGTTGAGGGACAAGATGTTGGGGTCAATCAAGGACTCGTCGGTTTCCGGGGTGTTTCGGATGCGACCTACAGGAAAGGGGACAGGACGCGTGTCACTGCCCAGGAGGGCAGGTGGGGGGCTGGGTCCCTGCTCTCCGCCTCTACCTGGGCCGGAGCTTCCACCTGTGAGGCCACATCATGTGGCTCCCCACGTGGCCACAAGAGCACCTGACAAAAGGCAACACCGGGGGTGTGGGGGACAGGGAGGCCCACACGGGGTCTGCACCTGCATGTGTGCCACCTGTCAGTGGGCGTCCTGCCATCTTTCCCTGCAGCCTAAGTTCTGAGTTTCTTAGTCTTTCAGCCATCGATAACTCTCGCAGTATCTCCCCCACCCCAACTGATAGATGCCAATCCCTCAGCCTAGAACTCATAGGCTCTCCTACCTGCTGGAAAAGGAAATCTTAGCAAGATGAGAAGGAGAAAATGTTCCCTTTTCTCTTTACACTTAAAAAAAGGAAAAAAGAAAGAAAAGAAACACTATGTGCGTCAAAAATCTCCCCCTGTAAGAAGCATCTCCAACAGAGCCCTCTAGGGCGCCCGCACTTGGGTGGGGGGCGGGAGTGACTCTGTAAACGGCACCAGAACCGCTATGAGTCAGAACTCCCTCCTGGTGGTTTCAGTAATAATTTCGTGCCTTGTAGAGATCCTTAAATTCACTGCTCTGCTTCCTCGAGGAATAAACAAATACTGACTTTTCTTTGTTAAGCCAGAAAGGAATCCCTGGCCTCTCCCCTCCTCCCCGCCCCCCATGCAGAGATGAAATAAGACCCAGCACCAGGACAGAATTCTGAGCCCACACACTGGGGCTCCACTTCCTGGAAGCCTCTAGCAACATTTGAGCTCTGGGAGAAGGCAGGTGTGGGCCTCCAGCCACGTGTCCCCGAAGGGTGTGTCCCCCATGGCTGGAGGCTAAGGCAGGGGAGGGCCAAACGGCCCCTGCTGGGGCAGCTCAGCTGCAGGAAGAGACCTGGCCCGTGTGCCAGCCTCACCCCTCCTCACCCCCCGGGGGTGGGCTTCAGCGGAGGCTCTTCGGAGGGACTCTGTCGGCTCAGAGTCTGCCCAGGGCTCCACCTGCAAAACTGATGCCCTCGGAGCCCCGGTCAGGCCGAGACGTCCACTCACAGGTCTGCGAGGTTGATGTAGCCCAGAGCGGCAAAGCCCAAACCCCTTAGCCCAAGAGTGGGGGCCTTGGTGTTCCTGCCAGCATCTCCCCGAATCCCCTTCAATAGCACCCTTATCCCCTCACCACACACATAGGCGAACACCCCTGTCTGCATTTTCAAATGGGATGTGGCCCGGAGAGCAGAGAGAAAGGTGGGATCCCGGGACCAGGGCCTGGCTCCCCAAGGCCAGCGAGGGTACAGCCTCTGTGCAGACACAGGGGTGCTGGTCACTATCCTAGGGATGAGGGTGATGGGGTGGGGCGTCAGGGAGAGGTTCCACCAGGACCAGAGCCGGGTCAGTAGGTGGTGTAGACCCTTCCCTCTGGGCAGAACAGGCTCGGGGTGACGGCGGCATCATTTCCCACCCAGGTGTAGTACATCCGCTAGCGAGTTGGGTGTCTGCTCCATCTTTCTCTTGAAATTGATGCAGAGTTTTTAGATTCACCCTAAACAACATCTGAAATGGGGGTGTGTGTGCTTGTTCTACTATTTTTCTGATTTGTGTGAAAATAGATACGAAACGTCTAAAATAAAAGCGTTTGTCCTGGAGCCCCCAGAACCTCCCTGCCCACAATCCTGCACTTCGGGTGCAGGACGATGGGTCCCTTGTCACAGTCCTGTTACTACACCCTCAGAACCCCCCCCCACAAGCCCCAGGGACACTGCCCTGGAGCTGTTGCCCACCAGCCACAGCAATGCCCCAGGGTGGGCCCACCACGGGGCCCTCAGCTCCAGGCCAGGGTGGCGTGGGCAGCTTCATGCTGACGACACGCTGGAATGGACAGTGGTCCCTATCCTTGAATGGAAACTGGGAAGACAAATTCTTTACAAAGAATCAGCAAAGGAAATGTTTCCAGTAGATGAAAGAGTTCAGGACATGAAGTTACAGAAGGAAAGCGTCTAAGCTCCTGGGTGATCTCTGTAAGTTGAACTGTGTCTCCCCAAAAAGACGTGTTGCAGCCCTGACCCCCAGAACTTTATTTGGAAATAGGACCTTGGCAGACGTGATCAGTCGAGATGCTATCACACTGGAGTCAGGTGGGCCGTCATCTAAGTATCTAGGCCCTGTGAAGACGGAGGACGGGGGTGATGTGTCTACAAGCCGAGGATTCCCTACAAACCACCAGAAGCTGGAAGAGGCAAGAAAGGATTCTCCCCTGAGGTTGCAGAGGCAGCGTGGCCCCTGCTGACACCTTTATCACAGGACTTGTGCCTCCAGAACTGGGACAGGATACGTTTCTGTGGTTTTAAGCCGCCAGTTTTCGGTGCTTTGTTACGGCAGCCCTAGCAAGCTAGTACAGTGATTAAATAGAAACCTGGACTCATCACCTGAGGCCAAGCCCTTCTTTTCAGGTGAGGGGCTGAGGCACACAGCAACAGGGGCAGAGCCGCGGTTAGAACCCAGGCGTCTGGCCAGGGCCCGGGGTGAGGGGGGTGGTCTGTGCTCTTCCCCCGAGCCCCCCCCCCCCCGCAACACTCACCCACGACCAGCTCTCGCACTTCCTTCCAGTGAATGTGGCTGCCTGTCTCATGCAGCAGGGTCACGGTTATCCGTCTCTGGATGCCCTGCGAGGCACCAGGAGAGAAGACACAGTCAGATGGCCTGGGGTCCCTGGGGGCGGGGGGGCGCTCGAGGCCGGTGGGAGCAGCAAGCGCTTCGCACCTGGTGAAGCAGGAAGGTCCCCATGCACGGCATCCCGCCACGGTGGTCCACCACTGCAGGGATGTAACTGGGAGAGAGATGTGAGAGCTGAGGGCCGTGCCCCTCCTCCCTGCCCCCCACCCACAGCACACACACCCGGCCCCCAGGAGCAGAAGGGGTGAAAACAGGAAAACAGATCAAAGGTGGGGTGGCCCGCTTCAGGGAGACCAGAGTGCCACCACGTGCCACCTGGCCCAGCCCCCGGACCCCTCCCTGCTCCACAACCCCAGAGGACCCCAGCCCATCCCCAGCGTGGGCTGCACCAGCCTTGGGACTTACTCGCCATTGGCCTCCAGCTCGCAGATCTCGAAGTAGACCAGCAGGTCGTACTTGCAGTGGCAGGGCCCGGGGCAGGGCCGCGTCAGCGTGCTGAGCTTGGTGGCGGGCACTGGGGGCGACGGGGGAGAAGCACACACTGGTGGGAAACTGAGAAGCCACGTGCCGAGGGCGCGCTCAGAGGGGAGGCCAGGGAGGGGACACCTCAGAAGCAGTGAGGTCGTTGCCCTCCAAGATAAAGCACCAGCGGACCCCTCCCCAGGGCCCAGGGTACACCCTGCTCTGGGTACCGATGGGCCTGGGAACAGACATGACCGTGGGCCTCTCTGTGCCCCGCGGGAGGAGCGCTCAGCCACGCGCACCTGGCACAGGCTCTGCAGAGGGTGGTACTTGAGCCACACAGAAGCAGCAGGACGGAGGAGCCCTGCTTGCTCGGAGGCCACACAACCCGCCCAGGACCCTCTGCTACACCACCCTCACCCCAGCCGCCACACCAGCCCGAGCACCTGCCTCCAGCTCAAGGGGCCCCGGCCCTCGGCTCCCACTGCCCTCCACAGCCCCTCCTCCATCAAGTCCCACCTGAGCCCCACCGCTCCACCACAAATGTGCATCTGGGTGTCCCCCTGGAGGCTGCAGGGAAGGCTGAACAGCCCAGGAAACACAAGGGGCCAACCTAAGACCCACAGAGAGGCCAAGAATAATGTCCACAAGTGGTCCGCAGGCCTGGAGGGGCTGGCGTGCGTCCCCCTGCGGCGCCCTCAGTCCGCAGACCACCATCTTACGGGGACTCGGGGGCGGGTACGCAAGGGTCACCGCGGACGTGGCCCAGGAAGCAGCAGACGCACCTCCTGCACGGCCCCTCTCGGGCACCCATGCCGGCGACAACGCCCCCCGACCTCAAGGCGGGTTCCTGGGCTGTGAGGGCCTCGGCTGCACTGCCCGCCCCCGTGCTGACGCTCCAGCCTTCTAGAGACTGTGTCCCTGGACTTCAGCTCTTGTCGTGAGGGCAGGAAAAAACCCTATAACCCCTTTTAACTAAAACCCAACCGATCTCAAGAGCTCTTGCTCCACCCACCTGCTCCCGGGGAGGGGCTCTGGGCGCCAGGCAAGGGTGCTGACCGTCCAGGGACCCCACTGGCCTGGCCACCACCAGCCTCAGCCTCCTGTGGACCAGCTTCCGGGTCTGCCTTCCACCCCAAACCTCATCCATCCTGCGAGGTTCAGCTCAGATGTCCCTGCCCCGCTGAAGCCCCTGGCCCCCCACTGTCGGCTCCGGGCAGCCTCACGGGACTCCGGGCAGGCACCACCTCACCGTTGCCCTGCTGCCCTGTGCATGCCGAGGGGTAAAGGACGTCCCTGTACCTTCGCCCTGTGCCCCCCGCTCCAGTGTGAGCCCCTTACGCCATGGGGACCCCATGAGGCCCAGCAGGGGCAGGGTGGCCCCAGGAGGCCGGGAGAGCACTGCCCCATCACCAGGACTGCGCTCGGCCTTGGAGGGGCCGCCTACACGGGCACCCACTTGCCCAGGCGTGCACCCAGGAGGGCCCCGCCTACCTGGCTTGGACAGTGGCATGACCCGTGGGAAATGGCGGCGCGAGGGCCTCAGGGGGCTGTGGGGACAGAAGCACCAGTGTGAGGTGACCAGAGACTGGTGTCTGCAGGCTCCCAAGGTGGAGCAGGCAGCCGAGGGCAGGGGCTGGCCGGGGAGGCTAGCAGGCTGCTGGCGCCAAGCCCGCGTCTCCCTCCTTCCCTCCCTCCCTCCCTCCCTCCCACAGGGCCCGGGGAAGGCCCGGTCTCAGGCCCTCCACCAGCTCGGAGCGAGAGGGGGGCCCCTCAGGACCCTAGAGCCCACCTGGGAGGCCCCACGAGGCCCCGAGAACCGGGGCAAGGGCCAGGGGCTCCCGGGACAGGGCTCCTTTGGCACTCCCAAGGACCGACAAGGCTCCTGGGGCCAAATGCCCCGAAACCACCTCCTCCCTGGGCCCTCTCTTTCCCCGACACCCCAGATGCTTTGCTCTGGGTTCCTCATGTCAGCTGAGAGGGGAGATGGAGGTGGCAACAGGGGGTCCCACTGCCCCTGACGCCTGTCGGCTATTCCCCCCACGCTCTGGGTGGGGTGGCCTCAGAGGGGACTCGCCCGACCCATAGAGTGAGCCCCCGGCAGGTTGCAGCAACGAGGGAGCAGACGAAGGGCCCTCGTTCAGTCTGCGGAGCTGAGGACTCAGGGACCCTTCAGCGGAGTTCTCGGGGGGCCACAGAAGCCGTCTCCCTGTGGGCCACCCCGGCCTCCTCCAGCCCAGCACCCGGCTCCTCTCGGCCCCAGTACGCGGTCCATGCCCAGCCTAGGCTGAAGTTCTGACAGCGACGGTCTTTAAGAAACCCCTCCTCAGTCCTCAGGGGTCATCTCTGACCCGCTCTGGGTCCTGCCGACCCGGGAAACCGGCCGCCATAGGCGGGGAGATAGGCGGTGGGAGGCGCACGGCTCTGCAGCCGCCACACCAGGCTTGTCCGGGGCACGGGCCGACCCTGCTGGCCAGGGGGTGGAGAGGCCCTGACCCCCCGACCCGGAGCCGCTGACCTGAGCACGTCCTTGCAGAGGGGCGGGAATGGGTGCTGCTGGTAGTGACCGAAGACCTCGAACACAATGGGCTGGCTCTTGATGTACTCGATGAAGGACCTGGTCACCTCCACTGCGATCTGGAGGGAGGTGTGGTCGAGGGGGAGAAGGAGAGGCACAGAGGTGAGCACTCAGCCCCCACAAAGGACTCGGCACTCCAGGCCCACATTGGAGACCCCCAGCCAGGCTGACCTGTGCCCACGAGGGGGGCAGTGCTCCTTGCCTAGGTCTGTCCAGCCCACCTCTCCTACTGTCACACTCCCAGTGGACAGGCCACCGGGCAGCAGCCCTAGGGCTCGCTCCGCAGGACAGATGGGGCTGGGGGCCACTAGGCTCAGCTGCTCCTTCAGAACACAGAGCTGGAGGAGGGGCCTCTGTGATCCGGTCTGACCCTTCTCGGGCCCTCGCCCACTCATCAAGAGTTGTGGGTTGAATTGTGTCCCCCCTGCTTCATAGGCTGAAGTCCTAACCGCCCCCCGCACGTATGTTTAGAGACAGGGTCTTCACAGAGGTGATCAAGTTAGAACGGGGCCCCAATCCAACATGACTGGTATCGTTGTAAGAAAGGGACATTTGGGCACAGGTACAGACGGAGAGGTGACGTGAGGACACAGGGAGAAGACGGCCGTCTATGAGCCAAGGACGGATCCTCCATCACAGCCTCAGAGGGAACAGCCCTGCCCACCTGGGTCTCGGGCTTCCAGCCTCCAGGGCCGAGAGCTGCTAAGTCTTTGTTGCTGAAGCCCCAGGGCGTGGGGCTCTGCTGGAGCAGCCAGGAAAGGAGTCCACCAAGCACACCTTCAGACCTGGCTGCATTTCCCTGCCTTAGAAACCACGGGAGCCCCTCTTCCCGAGGGTCAGGACAGGCTATAGCTCGCAAGGCCCTTCTGAGCAAGGCCTCTGTGCCTGTTTAGGCTACACACCCACAGCCGGGCAGCCAGGGTCAAACTCGCATTCCCTGGCCGGGCCCCTGAGGCCTCGCCACCCGACAGTTTCCGTCATGGCCCCATTTTCCTGCCTCACAGCAGCAAGTCCCTGCTCTCCCGAGAGCCTGGCTTGGAGACACTCCCCGGCCCGGAGCTCTCCTGGCCTCTCGGGCGTCTGCCCAGGCACCCTGCAGCTCTCTGCGTGCCCTGCCCTGGTCTCAGCCCCAGTGCCAGGCCAGGGTGGCCCCGCCGGGCACCCCAGACACTGCACGTCCACATCTGCCCAAGGCTCGCTGCAGGGAGCCCTCGGGGGCTCTGATCTGCCCCCACCCCCAGTCTTAAACCCACCAAGGCCCCCAGTGCCCAGGACAGGGCTGGTGCTCAGAGGAGGGAGAAGCAGTGTCAGAGAGAATGAAGCTCGCTCGGGGAGGCTGCACAAAGCCCCGGGCCCCAGGAGGGGCCGACCATGGCGGGGGAGAAGGGGGCTCTAGGGACGTACGTTCTGGACGTGGTAGAAGCCGAGCGGGGGCCCCCTCCCCGTGTTCTTCAGGGGCTCCGTAGAGAAGGCCTCGTCATGGCGATGGATGAAGCTGTGAATGGGGAGAAGTTTGGCGGGTGTGGGGCCTGGACACGGGGAGACCCACAGCCTCCCGGGGGTCACCAGGTGCCCCCCGCACCTTGCCGAGACCCACCCGCACAGCCCGGCCCCGGTACGAGACTCACTTGAACTGGCAGAAGATGTCGGCGTACTCGGCGGAGATGCTGGACGCCTGCAGGACGGTCACGCGGAAGGTGAAGGTGCTGCCCAGGCCAAGGTGGTCCAGGGCGGCGTCCAGGGGCCCGTCCAGGGCGGCTTTCTCGGGGCTGTCCAGGAGGCCCTCCGGGGTCACTGCTGCTGGGAGCCAAGGGCAGAGGGGCATGGCGGGACCTGAAGGGGCTAGAGCCCGGGCTCAAGGGCGGGGCCTCACCGCCTGTGCCGGCTAAGAGGCAGGGAGGGGGTGCGGGGGGCGGGGGCGAGGAGGAGCTCCAGGCCCTCGCGGGGTTGGGCCGTGTCCCAGAGCCTGTCCCAGCAGCCGCGGGGACCCACCTGAGCAGGTGTTGTTGTTGACCTCATCGGCCGAGGGCCCCGCGTCAGCACCCTGGCCCTGGCCCTCCACGATCCGCAGCTCCTCCTGGGAGGTCCCCGAGCGGGACATCCCCACCACGGGGCAGGACTCGGACTGGAACTGTGTGGGCAGGGGACACAGTCAGACAGAGCCGGCCTGGGTGCGGCCACTAGAGCCGCGTCGAGGACCCCGGGAGCCTCGTTCCAGGCCTACCCTGCCGTGGGCGGGCACCCACCTCCCCAGGCCTGTCTCCCATGCTGTCATGGCCTATATTAGCCTACCAAGTGGGAAAGGAAGGTGGGAAACGGTCTCTGGCCTTAAGTTCTGCTCCCTCTCCCCAGCCAGTACCCCTCCCGCAGCTCCTCCCCGCTACGGGCAGGATGCAGTGAGACTCTCCCACTGGCTTCCAGGGCCCTGGCCAGGTACACCGCCACCAGGTGCCCCCATAGCCTCTGCTGCCCCGTCCGTGCCCCCGCACTCTCTGCCTGATGCCCTCTGCCCCTCCTGTGCGTCCCCAGCACTGACGACCCCTCCGAGAGGGACCGCTGGGGGGCTCTGGGCCCAAGGCCTCAGAAGCACTGAGGTTCAGGGTGGGGCGGTGGGTGGCCGGGTGGTGTCAGGTTAGGAAAGGGCCTAGAGGAGAGAGGAGGAGCTGCCTGCTCCGGGAGGGCACCGAGCGGGACCCCCCTCCTCCGCCCTCTCGCCTGAGAACAGAAATGGGAGCCCTGGGAGGCAGACACTGTCTGCTGTTCCCCCGAGTAAGGCCCGGAGTGCTGAGGTCGGGCTGGAGGTCTGTCCAGTGGCGCCCATGGCTGCACCACCCCTGCGCGCTACCTTCTCAAAATGCTGGTCGTCGAAGGAGATTTTGGCGGTTCCCGACTGGCGGACGCCGGAGCCGTAATCAGGGGCCTCGTCGTCGGCTGAAGTGGGAGCGGAGCAGGTGGTCAGCGCCCAGCTGCCCCGGTGCGAGTGGCAGAGCTGCCCGGTGCGGGGAGGGCACGGGAACCAGGACGGGCTCTGGCCCACTTTGGGGGCAACCCCGACACCGTCAACTGGCTCTGGAAGAGTGAGGGCGCCGTCCCGGGCACACTGACCCCCAGCCTGTGCTAGCCCGGGGCCCAGAGGAGCCACGTCCTCGGCACGGCCTGCTCTGACGGGCCCGCGAACTCCACATTTTCAAAACAAAACCTTCAACCCCTGCCCCTCTCCCCCCCAGCCCCGCCCGCCCGCCCCCACCTGCCCTGGCCCAGACTCAGATGCTCCAGCAGAACCCAGGGATCCTCCGGACCCTACCTCCCCCTCAGCAGGGCCTGCCCCACCAGGTCCTCCTGGCTTCCTCTGGGAATCGCACCTGTCCCTCTGCCGCCACCGTCACCCATCTGGACACTCAGTGCCCCACACGCTCTCACACCCCCTCCTTCACAGCGTTTGGGGTTCCCCGCTGTGCTTGGGACAAAACCCTAACCCTCCTCCTGCTGCCTAAAGGACCCCAGATCTGACTTCCCACAGACTCCCTGGCCCCCAAGTCCAGCCACTCTGGCTAGATGCCACCCCAGCAGACTTCACAGACCCCAGGGGGCTCCAACCCTCTGTTCCGCGGCCTTGTCGGGGTGCTAACACCACCATGCTCTCCACCCTGGCTGCCCGAGGGGCCGTGGCTCTGTCCCACCATCACCCAGGGCCGGCCCAGGGCCTGTGCACAGCAGGGCTCCATGCTGGGAGACTGGATCAGCTGACCCCTGCCATGGTCGAGGGCAGGGGCAGGTGTGGCTTCTGAGACCATGAAACAGCACCCTGTGACTTTGTAAAGTTCCCTCTCCTTCACCACAGCCACTAGACAGGGGGTGCCAGGTGTGGCCCAAGCACAGACAGCGTCGACCTATAAAGCAGCCGGCTCAGTGGGATCCACTCACCAGGGCTGAGCGGGTCAGGAAGGGCCAAGGAAGAGCCCAGGGAGGACAGAGCCCCGGAGGTTGCAGGGGCAGCGTGCCCCGGGGGATGAGTGGCACTAGGTGCTCCCAGCATCCCTGTCACCTAGAGCCACCCTCCCCCCAGCCCAGGCTCCCCCTTCTCAGCTGGGTCCCCAGGGGCCTCGGCACCATGGTGACATGACTGGGAGGTGCGGAAAGAGCACCTGGAATGATGGGGTCGTGAGAATTTGGCGAGGGGGGACCAGACACCCAGAGTGGGGTCACGTGAGCTGCCCAGTGGGGGTACAGGCCACCCAGGTTGCTCACTCCGAGCCTCCCTGTCTCAGCCTGGAGACACTCCACTGCCACACACTCTGTCTGTCCTGCCCCGTTCTGGCCCCAAGGTGCCTGGGCTGCTGAGACGTGTAGAGGAAAGAGAGTCCTGTGGAGGCCCCGGGGGCCCGAGGGCAGAGAAGGGAGGAACGGCCGTTACAGTGCGAGCACCAGGCCCTCTGGCCGAGCGCGCCCACGTCTGTGTTCTCCAATGATCTCTCCGCACTCCTGCCTCTAGGAAGCTTCAAAGCGGACGCCATTCTCAAGGCAGCAAACCCAGGCTCAAAGGCCTGTGTGGCTGCCCACGGCCAGGAGGGGGTGCTGGGAAGGTGACTAGGCAGGGAGAGCGTATCTGCCTCTGCAGTGAGGGGGTCTGTATCGCCAGGCCCACGGTGGAGGGGGTGTTCATAGCCTCTGAGGACACAGGCCAGCACATGAGAGGTCAAGGGGTCCAAAGGGGGCAATGCTAGGGAGTCCGGAAAGGCTTGGGGGCTGCAGTGGGCAGGGCCGGAGCTATGGGCTGCAAGTCTGTGCGCCTGCCCTGGGGCAGAGATGGCGGTGGAGGGGGTGTGGCGGGGGGCACCTCTGCGCCAGGCTGGCTCCGTGGGTCCATCTGGGGCTGCCTGGTGGCAGGCCCGAGCCGGAGTGGGCTCAGACAGCCCTGGGCTCGGCCTACACAGCCCCAGAGGCCCCAGCCGACCAGGAAGAGTCCAGGAAGCTAGAGCCAGGAGCCGGGCAGCAGGGGCTTCTCCCACAGGGAGAAACAGAGGAGGCCGGGGGCCTGGGCGGGGCTAGATGCACGTGGACCACCATGCGAGGCCCGCAGAGGTCTCCCCACCCAGGGGCCCCATCAGTGAAGGGACAGAGCCAGCCCGGGCCGCCCCGCACGCACCTGAGATGGCCTGGACGGCCACGCGGAGAAAGCCCTTCACCTCGCCCTTCTCACTGACGATGGCCACACGGTGCACCAGGGGCACGGGGTACAGCAGGTTGCTCAGGTACACGAAGGCCCTGGGGGAGGCAGAGGCCGCGGTCAGGGCCAGCCCGCTGTGCGCTGTGACAGGCGGCAGCGGCTGCACGGCCCGGGCTCACGACACAACACTGCAAAGCAGAGCGAAGCGGGCAGCCAGGGCGGCAAGCAGCAGGGCGGGCGGGCAGGCGGGGCACTGCGCTGGGCGGGGGGGAGGGGTCCTCGGCCGCAGAGGAGACGGGAGGAGGCGCAGGGACGGGGGGCACGGGCGCCGGCGGGAGCAGAGGCTGTGGTGAGGGGGTGGGCCGGGGCGAAGCCCGCGACCTGAGCAGAGAGCAGCCGAGGAGGGAGGTTTCAGCCTGCTTCAAGGAGGAGGACCTGGGACCCGCCTCGCTGACCTACGACCCTCACGCTGGTGCTGATGTCTCCCCCGCCCCTGTCTCCCCACCCGTTTCCCAGTGGCCCCTGACGCTTGCTCACGGACCCCACGACGGAATACGCCTCACGATTCCCTCTGAGCCCCTCCAGGAACACGGCGGGTGGGAGCTCCATGATGTCAGTAAAGCCAGGGCACGCCCCCCTCACCGGGGCCCAGGGGTCCAGCTGAGCCCTGAGGGACACCCCAGAAACCGTGGCACTGCCTGGCACGGCCCCACCAGCTCCCAGGGTGCCCAGAGCCCCCCCTCTCCTGTGCAGCTCAGCTGTGCACCCAGCTAGTGCCAGCACAGGCGGGACAGAGGCCACATCACCCCGGCGGTGCCCCTCTCCCTGAGCCGGCCAACGAGTGGGAGTCACACGGGCAGCCAGGAGGACAGGGGGGGTCCCTGGAAGAGCCTTGCTGCCTCGCCGGGTGGGCGGGCTGCTGTGAGCACAGCTCCTCACCATTCGGGGCACCCTCCTTTCGGGGGTCACCCTTGCCCCCCACCCTGCTCTGCCCTCCCCTCCAGCCCAGAGGAGCAGACCTCGGCAGCCCTGAGCTCGCTGGGCTGGGGGTCCGGGGTGGTGGTCCCGGGGGAGGGGCACGGCTTGGGCAGGATTTGGACAGAAGAGGGTGGGAGGCGCTGGGGAGGAAGTGCAGAAGGAGGGGTGAGGGAGGCCCAGGGCCACGGCCAGGGATGGGGGAAGGTGGGAACAGAGGTGAGAGCAGCAGGGAGGACAGTGGAGGGGAGGTGGGAGTCTGCTGGCCAGGTGGGCGCTGGCCCCTGGTGCATGACCAGTGGGGGGGGGGCGGAGCTGGGAGGACAGGAGGAGAGGCGTGTCATCCCAGGCACCCTGCCCCTCGCCCAGGCTGAGCCACTGATATCGCCCCACACTGAGAGCTCCAGGGTCCCCACTCTGGACCACCTGTGGTGAGAGGCACGGGGAGGGGCTCTTCCCCAGGGGCCCTGATTCCAGGCCCTGGTGTCCCCTCTCAGGTGGGCTCCGTGTCTTCCCGCCACCCTCCCCCCGCAGGAGGTCGGAAATCTGAGCACCGTCCTGGCTTTTATCTCAGATCCATCAGTTCTACCTCAAAACTCTCTGAAATCCGCCACCCAGCCCATCACCCCTGGCCTCCCACCCGCTTCCTTCACGGCCTCCACAGCCGCCAGAGGGGACTTGAGGCGCGACCAGACCCGCACCTGCCGTGGCCCCCAAGCTCTTTGCATCCAAGAGGCACCTGAGCCCCTGCGGCAGCCCCACCCGCCCCGCTCAGCCCCGCTCTGGCCCCCAGCGCCCATCTCCCTGCTCCTGCCACTGCCCCCAGCGGCTCCCATCTCCGCGTCCAGGCCGCCTTGTGCGCGGCTCTCCCTGTCTGTCTGAATTCACTCGTGGCCCATCTCTGTTGACTGCTTTTCGCTTTCTGGGCACCCACAGGCCAAGGCAGGCCCCCGTCAGGGGAGGGTGTGCTGCCTCCTGGGCCGCCCTCCTGGGGCTAGAAGAAGCCCCTCTTCCCCAGCACAGTGCCCCTTCCTTCCACGAGCTCTTCGGGGTCACGGTGTAGACAGATGGTGGAGGCACCTCTGCCCATCGCGGGGTTGGTGGGGGCCTGGGGCTCCATTGCCCCGACCACCCACTAAGGCGAGCCCCGGCCCTGGTCCCAAGAGGACATTGAGGCCACAGCAGCAGAGGGCGCCAGCGGGCAGGGGACGGCCGGGGTGGGCTGCTGGCCTCATCCAGCACCCACCTCGGGACGGGACGGTGGTGGCCTTCCCTCACCGGACACCCGGGCTCCTGGCCAAGGGCCTTTGATTGACATTGGGAGTGGGAGGGGAGCTACCATGAAACGATCAAAGTCATGAGGTCCAGAAGGGGAAACGGAGGGGGCCCAGGACTCAGGCTATGGGAGGAGGTGCAGACCCTGCTCTGCCCCTGCGCCCGGAGGCCTGTCCCCCGGGTTGGGACACCGCCCAGCCACCCCACCCTGCCTGAGAGAGCTTAGGGAACTGGGTAGGACAGCCCCAAGCTGCAGGGCCAAGTCAGCACCCACCCTCCAGCAGGTGGAGGGCCTCTTCCCCAGGGCAGGACCCCTTCCCCGGGGCACTGCCCGCTGCAGAAAGCCGGGTGTCGGGAGGCTCCCAGGAGCCCCAGGCACAGCCGGAGGGAGGGGCCGCGGCCTGCCCACTCCACCCGCAGCCTGCAGGGAACCCACAGGAGGACCCTCAGGGAAGGCGGGGACACCTCTGGCTGTGGGCCAGGCACAGGGGTGCTTAATCTTCACAGCTCCCCCGAGGGAGAGTTGAAGGGCGTCCAGGGCCACCTGGCCGGGAGGGGAAGCCAGGCGCAGGGCCGCCTCAAAGCCCCCGGCCCGCCCAGGGCTGCCTTCCTGAAAGGGCCAGGGGGCAATTCCACAGGGACTTCAAGCTCCCAGAAGGCCACTTACAGAACCCTGGAGGCGACCCAGGACCGCCCCTGAGGGACAGTAACGGAGGGGCAGGAGGCTACCCCTCCCCCTTTTTGAGTCCGCAAAGGCCAGGCCAAAGGGAGTCTGGGGCACTGCACAGAGAAGTAAACTGAGGCAGGCGCCGGACGCAGCCCAGGTCATAGGCGAAGGCCATGGCAGGCGGGCCCCCTCCTGGCTCCCCCCCAGGGCCTCACTGCTCCACAAACCTACCATGGTCTCCCAGGGGGCGCTTTCTACCACGTGGCCCACCCGTGGGCACAGACGCCAGGGTCCCACACATCAGAGGGGGCTGCGCCCCTCGTGTCCTGAGGCTCAAACAATCCCATTGGCAGCCCACGAGACTGAAAACTCCAGTGAAGAAACCATATGTGCCTGTCCCTCCGAGCTCACGGGGGCGGCACTGGAGCCCCCAGGACCCCGGGCGGCAGGTGCGCCCGCGTCTCCTCCGTTCATATCCCAACACGGAGACCAGGGCCCCCTCACCAATGGCACATCTTAGTTGGATTGGCTGCGTCTTTCTTTCTTGGGGGCACAAATACGGTGCCGGAGAGCTAAGACGCCGCACTAGAGCTGGTGAAATATGCCATTCCTGCCCCATTTCACAGGTGAAGAGACGGAGGCTCAAGGACATTAAGGAAGTTGCTGGCAGCAGAGCCCCAGCTGGCATGAGACCCCACAGGCTGGCTCCTGTGCAGCTCCCAACCGTGCGGACACCACACTCCCCCCCAACCGGCTTAATTAATGCAGCTCATTAACTAAGTAAATCTAGCCTTTCTTGATCTTTCAGGATTTCCTCGTGTCAGAGAGGAAAGGAAGCCCAGATACTTCTGGCATTGAAAAACGGCAGGGCCGGGGGCCTCGAGGGACCCCTTGGCTGGAGGTTAGGGTTTTACAATGAAAAAGACGCCTGGAATTCACGGCCACACTCACTCCCTCTGAACTTCATTACCCGGCTGTGGGACGGCCTGCTCTCACGCTCACTGGGGTGCCCAGGTGGGTTCGCATGCAAATCCAGCTGCGGCTCTGGGGTCGGTGCTCCCAGAGGCAGAGAAAGGAGCCACACTGGATACTCTCTCCTTCCTGCTGCCCCGGTCCCCGTCTGACTGGTGACAGTGACGGGTGCACTCATCCACAAGGGACCTCTGGGGGGCCCAGCAGCCACGGCCCCTGCTGGCAGCACCAGCCTCGAGGGTAGGGGGCGGGGGCTGGAAGACCCCAGGCCCACCCCGCCTGGCAGCCCCAGAACTTGAGGGGATGGGGCCACGGTGCAGAGGCTGGGCCTCCCCCTCACTGCCCACCAGGTGCCAGAAACAACCTGACGTCAGCACCCGCCACCCTGGGCCAGAACAACCCAGCCCTGTCCAGAGGACCCTGTCGGCCACGGCGCACCTACCCGCACACGGGGTGGCTCGGAGCCTCGCGGGGGACGATTCGGGCTGAGCGGCTCGGCACGCAGAGCGCACCCAGCTGGGAGCTGAGGGCCCAGCCTTGCCAGCCCAGACGGCACAGAGCGGACACGGCGGGTCAGTGCTTTCCCACCCAGTCTTGAACACGTCCCTTGGGCGGTCGCCAGTCCTCCTTCCCCGGGACCCTCCATCCCAGACAGTCACCCCCTCGCCTTCCTCTCTCTGCAGCCCACCCACCTTCTGAAAGCCACGGTCTGAGCAGGGAGGATCATGGGGGAAAACGGAGCCCCCAGGCCCACTTCCTCCACCTGGGTTGGCCCATCTCACCTCCCAGTTCACTGGTACCCAGACCACCAGAGGGAGACCCCCCCCGGGGGGCTGACCCTGGACTTGGGTGAGGAGCCCCGGGTCAGGACGGGGGAGGCCCCTGCCGGGGGCCCTGTTCACAGAGGTGAGGGCACCTTGAAGCAGGCTGAGACCCGCCGGAGAGAGAGGAGGTGGCAGAGCCGGGGCTGAGTGTGGGGCAGCGCTAACCACGAGATTGGTGAGGTGCAGACGCATGCTGGGGCCCGGGAAGCCTGTCCGAAGGGAGACAAGAGTGGGCGCCCCCATTTCACTTAAGCCTTGGAGAGAGAGCCAGCGGCTACCAGAGGGAGAAAAGGAAACCAAGGACGGGGTCCTTCTCAGGGCCTGGGCCTGCACAGCTGCTGCGCGGGAAAAGCCAATTCTTGCCAAACCAAAAAGATCAGGACGTTTCCAGATGAACCCCTCGCAGACGGCCACCGTGGGGAGCTGGCCTCTCACTCGTGGCTTTGGTTTGGCTTGGTGGTTTTGTCACATCCCAGATCCACAGAGGGGGGAATGTCGGAAGGACCCAGCTCTTTCTGGCTGAGACTGCGAGAGCCCACCCCCGTTTCTCCCGGTGTCCTCGCCCCCGTGTGCCCCGACCCCACGCCTGCCTGGCACCCGGCCACCCTGGCCCTAGCGGCCGGGCTTCCTGAGAGGCCTGCGTGCAGCTGGCCCTGGGGCCGCACCTCCCCCTCGGGCTCAGCAGAGCAGGAACCCAGCCGGGGCATCTCGGAGAGAGCCACGCGGTTTTGTCCAGTGGGCCAGCATCTCACACTCAGGGAAGAGTAATCAGAATAAATCCATGACGCGCCAGCTGAGAACCTGCTTCTTTCCAGGAGGAACCAGTGGGCCCTTCACTGCACCACCCGCACCCAAGGGCTCCCAGTGCAAACCCCGCTATCTGGGGACCAGCCTCGGCCTTCAGCTTTCAGTACTGGTGCTGCAAGGTCAAGACTTCCAAACACTTCCATCAGTCTAGCCCAAGGAAGCAATCTGAAACTCCTAAAGAGTGTGCTGTTAAAGCTATCTTACACCTTTGCGTATACGTAAATTCAGTTTTCATGAGCTGAATTTCCTACTACTACAGCTAGGTTTCTAGGCCCTTCCTTCACCTTCCTGCTTGCATTCCATTCCATGGTCATAGACATAAGGATGGACTGGGTACGCCCAACCTGCCTGCAGGGTGGGGGGCCCCCGCTCCCCCCCGAACTTGGCCTCTCTCCTCTGTCCAGGAAACTGAATCATGGGCTCCTCTGCAAAGGGCACTTTCCCATGAGGGCACGCGGCCACCAGCACCATCTCCGGCACTGGGGGTCAGGAGGGACAGGACGCCCTCACATTTAGACAGAGACTGGCTCAGAGAGAGGCCGGGCTGCCCGGGACCCAGGGCCTCAGAAGGAGGCCCTTCCACTGCCCGGGCACCTGCCCTTCCTTCCCTGCTCCCCGGCACGGCCGGCTCCAGCTTCTGCTCCTCTCCCCACAGAGAGGGTAGGGGCACTGGGAGCAGACCAGGACCCTCCATCTCTTTTGGAAAACAGTGGAGGGAGGGAAAGCCACGCTGGCCAGTGCAGGGCGGCGGGGCGGGGGGGGGGCGCAAAGATGCATGGCTCCACCTTTCTGAATGCCCCCGCGGGCCCTGAACGGGCAGGGGCGTTGCTCTTCCCGAGTCCCGGAGGCCTCTCTGCGGAAACAGGCCCACCAGTGAGGAGCCCGTGCCCCGGGGCACCCTGCCCTCCTCCATCACTGGGGCCCCTCCAGGAAGGCCAGGAACCCCCGCGCCCCCTCACGCCCTGTCCTGGGGAGGCCCCGCTCGCCGGGGGCCGCGCCCTGACGGCGGTCAAATCGTGCCCGCAGCAGTGCTCCTGTGCAAAAGAGCTGGTTCCTTCCCAGCATGCTGTCCTCGACCTCACCAACCTTCCTACTACACTGAACAGGGGGGGCCGGTCGTAAAACGGGTCCCGGCCGTCGCACGGCATGCGCTCCGGAAAGACGTCGTCCTCCAGGTCCTCCTCCTCCCCCACGCTCTGCTCCTCAGCAGGCTCGGCAGCGTCGGAGTCGGGGCTCGAGGAGGCGGGGGAGGGGGTGAGAGCAGCCATGCGCTCGCTCATGCATGTGTTGAGAAGAGGGTAGCTGTTGCAGCCAGAGATGACTGAACTGGGGTTAGTACGACAAGACAGAGAGAAGTTAACGCCAGCTCCTCGGGGGCGGACGGGGCGGGGTAGGGGCTTCCGAGGAGAACCCAAACCAAACACACAGACCGTCGAGGATGCTGCCTCGACAGGCAAGAGAGCCAAAGTGCCCGGTCCCCAGGCGTGGGAAGACACCGCACGGGGGGGGGGGGGTCAGTGTAAAGCTCCGGAAGGTTCCGGAGGGCACCGGCAGGTATGGTCCCGACCAGGTGTGGCTGAGGCCGGTGAGGGCCTCGGGAGCCTGGCCGCACTGAGGCCCCAGGAACCTTGCCCCGTGGGGGGCAGGGGCCGGGTGCAGCCCCCGGACCAGGAGACTGGGGACGTTAGGCGTGGACTCTGAGCTCTGGGAGGACACAGCTCCGCCTCCCGCTCACACCCCACCTGAAAGCCTGACCAAGCCTCACATTCACACACACGGACAGGTGTCACCTGACGGCCATGGTCCCGGAGCGGGGGTGGGTGGCGATGCTGAGACCCCGCTCCCTGGCCAGGGCCCACCGATGTGTGGAGAGGACTGGCCAGGGGGCTCAGACCAGGAAGGACCAGGGCCGGGGAGTCGGGATGGAGAAAGGTATCTGGCCGGCCCACTCCTCGTGTCAGGGCCAGGGCCCAACCCCACGCTGCCCCCCACCTTCTCTCAATCTCTCAGCCCGGGGGGAGGAGGCGCCTACCTGCCCACGAGCCGGAACCAGGGGAAGCGGTCGTAGAAGGGGTCTCCACCAGTCACCACGTTGTCACAGTCCTCGATGACGCTGGAGGGCACCTCGGCCGCCCGGTCGTACATCTCCCGCATCAGGTCCAGCCGCTGCCTGCAGGGCAGAGGTCAGCGTGGGCCCCGGTGGAGCATCCTGGGGTCTCAGGCCCAGCACGGCTCAGGCCACAGCATCCTGCTCAGGGTCACCCACGGCTCAAGCTGGTTTGACAGGAGGACCCTCTGGGGTCCTCAGAGTCAGCCGACCGTGGCCAAGGGGCTTGCAGTTCGCTCACGCTCCTGCCTTGCCTGCTCAGGGTGGTTGAACACGTTCCTCTCGGCCCCCGTGATGGCCGCGGCACGTCAGCCGGGTGGGGTCGGGGACCAGCCCCACTCAGGACGGGGAGTCGGGGCACGGAGCCCCGGAAGTTCGTGGGGCAACGGGCAAATTGTGAGAAGACACAGGAAACAAGGCGTTTTAGCAGCTATCCCCCGGAAAACCGGCAGGTGGTGGGAGAGACGCAGACGTCTCCCTCAGGGTCTCAGGCGCAACAGGAGGGACGTGGGCTGGTGGGGGACGTCCGCCCTCCAAGAGCAGACGGCAGCCCAGGAGGACGGGGCAGAGGCAGGCACGTGTCTGTGAATGCGCGTGGGTCAGTGCGTGTGCCGGGGGCGGGGACCTCATAAGAAGGGAAAGCGTCTGCGTGTGAGGGTGTGTGAGCGGAATGGAGCGCGTATAAACGTGTCTGCGTGCGTCAGCGCGTCGTGACCACGTTTTCCGTTCTCTGCATCTCATGATGTTTCCACATCTCTGGGGGCCACATCACTTCCCCCCAACAGTGAACAGCCTGTGGGTGAGCCCACCTCCACACAAGCCACCACCCGCCCCTTAGCCGACTTGCACGCCAGCCGGCTCCCCAGCCCTAAATCACCCGGGCACAGCCCAGGCCCGAAGCCCGCAGGCGTTATGCTGACCAGCCAGTCCTCACTGTTCACCCTGCCCTGCTTTGCCCATGAAAACCTCGCAGAGGCCGTGGCAAGGCCCTCCTCTCCCTCCTTGGCCCCCGGACGGCCCTGTGCCCACGCGCCTCTCATTTCTAGGGGCACTTGAGCAACATTAAAATTGTCTTCAGTGGCAAAGAGCCGTCCTGTCACCTTCACCCAGGAAGAGCCAGGCGCACGTCACGGTGAGCGTGCGGGACCTGAGGTAGAGCCGTAGGGCAGACACCTCCCAGGACACCTGGCCGACCTCCCTGGGGCCCCCACCCGGCCCTCCTCCACCCCCCCCCCCAGGTGGAGGAGCCCCCAGCTTCCTGCAGCGCCTCACCCGCCCCTTCCTCCAAACTGTGCCACTGCTCTGGTCGAGGAGAACATGGATTCTATAACGAGGCTGGATCCTACTTACATTTTTTCTTCTGATTTTAAAAGAAATCGAAACAGGAGAGACCGCTGCCTGGACACATGCGCCCCTTGCATCCCACGCCCGCTTCTGTCTCAGCGGCCTCGGCCCAGGCCCGGGGAGCCTTGCATCCCGCGTCCACCTGTCTCAGCGGCCTCGGCCCAGGCCCGGGGAGCCTCGCATCCCACGCCCACCTCTGTCTGTTTCAGTGGCCTCGGCCCAGGCCCGGGGAGCCTCGCATCCCACGCCCACCTCTGTCTGTTTCAGTGGCCTCAGCCCAGGCCCGGGGAGCCTTGCATCCCACGCCCGCCTCTGTCTGTCTCAGCGGCCTCGGCGCAGGCCCGGGGAGCCTTGCATCCCACGCCCACCTCTGTCTGTTTCAGTGGCCTCGGCCCAGGCCCGGGGAGCAGCCCCGCCCCACTGCCCACCGCATGGCCCACCCGCTGCACCTGAGCTTCTCCAGCGTCCAGTAGTGGGTGGCCCCGTTCTTCTGGTCCTGGACCTCCACGGCCACGATGGTTCGGGGGAAGGGGCGAGTCTCTCGGTCTTTGGCGGCCTCTGGGGGCAGCAGGTCAGGCGGCAGTGGGGAGTACAGCGTGTCCGTAAGGAGGACAAACTGGAACTGGACCTGTGACCGGTGAGGAGGACGCCCGTCAGCCCCGGGGAGGGTGGAGCCCGGCCCTGGAAGGGCCTCCTTCCCGCTGCCTGTCCCTCAACCGTCCTCGGAACCTTCCCGCCGACTCCACCTGGAGAGGAGGCTCCACCTGCCCACCGGCCTGCCTACGCGTCCCGCTCTGTCAGTCTGGGCACCCCCCCCGGGAGGCGGCGCAGCCTGGCACCGAGGCCCGGCGGGAAGCAGGGCGGGTGACGCCCGCCCTCCGAGGCACAGACAGCAGGGGCAGGTGCAGCGGCAGGGGCCCACCTTCTTCTTGAGCTCGACGCTGATGGCGTTGGCCTCCTTGAGGAAGATGGCGTTGCCCCACAGCAGGTCCCGCAGGGACGTGAACTGGTACCACTTCCACTTCCGGAAGGCCCACAGCGCCAGTTCACACTCCCTCTCCGTCCACTGGACTGCGGGGAGAGGCGCACGGGGTCATCACGGGGCTGGGCGCTCGGTGCGCGGGTCCCCAGTTGCACACTAACACCCTGCCTCAGGGGACGACCCTCGTGCCCCAAAGAGGCCGCCGGCTCCCCCAGCGTGAGCGCCAGGGTCCTGAGAGTCGGGCTGGAGCTCAGCAAGGGCCTGGGGGACAGCAGTGGGACGGGGGCAGGAGGGCAGACCGGGGCTTGTGCCACACACCCTCTCGGGTGGACGGGTCCAGCCGGGGGAGACCTGGTCACATCAGCACAAAGGTCCCGACCAGCTGACCGGAGGCCGAGCTGGACGTGAACACCCTGCCCTTCGGCCGCCCTTGGGCCCCCAGCGGCGAGAGGTCAGCCAGTGGGCCGCCCAAGCAAATGCTCCCAGAGCGGGTCCTGAGGTGTAGAGCAGAGACCTTGTCCCGGGAGGAGCACCAGCCTCCCTGGGGCAGGACAGGGGTGAGTGGACGCAGGGCACCCGCCTGGGAGCACCCACCCGCCCCGTCGTCCTCACGCTCCAGGCCGCCCCCGCCAGAACCAGCGGGTGGGTGCTGCTGCAGCCCAGCCCCCGCATCCTGCCTGCAGGCCGGGGACCCCAGGGCAAAGGTGCCAAGCAGCTGACCTGCAGGGAGCAGCCCGGGGCCGCCTCTTTCCTGAGTCCCCTCTGCAGCCCACCTCCACGCGGGACAGGGCCCCTCACCTTCATCCTCCGGCCCCTCCTCCTCCTCATTCACCTCCGGGTAGTACCGGGAGTCCATCTGCTTCTGCAAGGCCTCCAGCTTGCTCTCATAGTCCTGGCGCAGAAGCGAGGCTGGTGGCTCCACATGGAGACCAGCCCGTCGTCCCCAGCCCTCCCACCCGGGCCCGGGCCCAGGGCGCCCGGACGCAGCCCCAGCACAGCGGGCCTCCCCACTCTCCCTGGTTCCACCCCTCGGGCCCTCCTCTTTCGGCCTCGAGCGCCCGCCGCCCTCACCAGCCTCTGCTGCTCCAGGAGGTAGGTGGCCTCCTCGCGCTCCCGGCGGTACTGGTCCTCCAGCTCCTGCAGCCTGCGAGAGCGTGCGGGGGTGAGGGCGGGCGGGGCGACGGCGGGTGCGGGGGGCGCCCGGGCGGCAGCCCCTGGGGCCTCACCTCTGCTCCATCTCCTGCTTCATGTCGATGCCCTGCTTCTCCAGCAGCTCGCGCTGGGCGAAGGCCCAGTCCACGGGCTCGGCGGGCGTCTCCGCGCAGGGCGTGCGCTCACGCTCCTGCCTTGCCTGCTCAGGGTGGTTGAACCGGAACACGTGGCTCTTTCCCATGATGATGCGGTTTCCTGGGGGATGGAGGCGAGGCCAGAGTTGGTGGACATTTAGCCTCAGCTGGTCTCGGGGGTGAGAGTGGGGAGGAGGAGGGAAAGAGGACGAATGCAGCTGGGGCTGCATCCTAGCACCACCCCCCCCTGGGAGGGCCTCCAGCCGCCAGGAGCCGGCCCCCCCCGGGTCCTGTGCCCGGGGTCACCCTTGCCCCCGCCAGGGGGCCACCTCCCCCACCAGGACCTGAGCGGGCCTCCCCACTCTCCCCGGTTCCTCCCCTCGGCCCCTCCCCTTTCAGCAGCAGCGATGGTGGCAAAACACAACCTGGGGCTTCTCCACTGCCCCATCCCCTCCAGGGCCCCACGGGTGCCACCCCCCGGGGCCAGCCTGGCCTCCTGCTCCCGTGCCCTGGGTCTTGGCACTCCCCTACCCAGGCGCTGGGCTTGGCCCCCTCCTGCAGGGAGCTTCCCTTCCCATCTGTCCCACCGGCGGAAGCAGGGCAGGGGTCTGCGTGTTTCCGGGGCAGGGTCCACCCTGTCTGCAGGACCCTCCAGGGTGCACCTGTCCCACGAGGGCAGGGCCTGCTGTCTCTAGACAGTCCTGCCGGTGGGGCTCTCTTTGGCTGGCCTAGTTTCTCTCCAGCTTTTTCTCCAGGAACCTCGGCTCTGCCTTGCGGCCTGCAGAGCTGGTTCAGCCCCTCTCCCCACAGGAGAACCCGGGCCTGCAGGCTGGTCCTCCCCAGGCCTCCCTCAGCCCCTCCTCCAGCTCCCGAGCTCGGCTGCCCCTCCCAGCCCGGGCCCTGCCCCGAGCCCGCAAGCACCAGGCCCCATCCTGAAACAACAGGGGGGAGAAGGGAACTCTGGACCTGCCCTTGCCCAGCTCAACTGCCCCATCTCCCCACACTGGCGGCCAGGCGAGGACACCAGCCACTGGCGGCCAGGCGAGGCCCATGAACCCAGGACACATGGTGTGTCCCTCCCTCAAAGCATCCCTCGGGACCCCAAAGGCAGGACCCTGGGTCCTGGAAGCTAAAAACAAGGCCCTTCAGGGTGGCCGGAGAGGTCTGCATGTCAGGCTGCCAGGCGTCACCTTCTAGGCCTCCCATCCCCTCTGCACCCCCAGTTGGGGAAGGGGAGGGTCCCCCTCATTCTTAGCAAAAAGTCACCCCAGCCAAAGTTGACATGATGGTCAGTGCTGTGTGTCAGTTTGGCTGGGCTGGGGAGCCCAACGGTGCACCTACAATCACGTGACCTCGGGAAGGAAACCACCCACCGTTACGCAGGCGGGCCTCCCCCCACCGGGTGAAAGGCCTCAGGAGCTAAACTGAGGCTGCCCTGAGGAGAAAGTCCCGCCTGTGGATTTCAGACGTGCCTGCCCAGCCCTCACCACGTCCTGAGCCAATTCCATTAAATAAGTCTCTTGATAGGTGAACAGACAGATAGATAGACGACACACACATCTCCAGGTGTGTTTTAGAACACGAGGACACGAAGCCAGGGGGCCGGCGTCCGGAGGCCAGGGCAGCGCGCCAGCCCCACCGGGGCTCTCGGACAGGTGCCCCCCGCCCGGAATCCCGCCTCGGCGCCCCTGGAGCGGCCTTCTCCCCCCACCCGCCCCAGCCCGTGCGCTGCCCGGCTGGTGGGGGGCGGATTGGGGTGCCGCACGAGCAGGAGGGGCGTGCGCGCAGGGCGGGCAGCACGGGGGCCACCCCTGCCTCCACTGTACCTGACCGCAGGACACTGGGCTCCGTGACTTTCTTGCCATTGACGTAGGTGTCTGCCCCTTCACAGGGCTCCAGGGTCACCACGGCTATAGGACAGATGGGGGCACGGAGAGGACCGTGAGGGGCTGTCCTCCTGGCCGCATCCCCGTCTGAGCCCAGCAAGCCCCGCTCAGGGTCGGGAGCAGGGGGCTCGACCCATCTGGCCACCTGCCACCCAGGCGCGGCCCCCGCCAGGCCCCTCTCCTCCCCGTGGCACCTGGCTTGTGCCTCGAGAAGCTGGAGGGGCCTCTCAGCCCCTCACAGGTGAAGAAAGTGATGCCCAGTTGGGAGGCTCACGGGCCCAAGTCAGAGGCGGGGAGGCCGTGCTGGGTGACCGCCCCGCCCTGCAGGGTCTCCAGGTGGGATGGGAAACAGTGGCTCGCATGTCCCCAGGAGTCCCAGAGCCCCTCCTGGCTTTGTGCCCACCCACCGAGGGGACAGAGAGCTTTGGGGACGGAATTCTGGGAGAACCAACGTCCGCAGCACTGTTTAAGGCCACCCTGAAGTGGCCTGGTCACAGAGGGGGCTTTGGTCACTGGTCTGCATCCCAGAGGCTGTCCAGACGCCTGCCCTGATCTCGGGGGCTGAGGGCACTGGGACAGCCCAGCAGGTGCCTTCTCGAGAAGGAAGGGTCATGCCCAGAACTGGCAGTGGGGACAGAGGCCCAAGGGCAGGCCGGCCAGGGAGATGGACAGATGGCCGCTCCCAGCCCACGGGAAGGCGTGGCCTAAGAATAGCCGTCCCTTCGATCCAGGCTCAGTGCCCTCCTGCCCGTGAGCACCCCAACCAGCCCCCTGTGCAGGGACGGAGCTGCATGTCCCCAGCCCAGCCTTCAGAGCACCTTTTGGGGTGGGGCAGGGGGGCTCCCGGGACTGAGTGGGGAGCCAGGAGGGCCGACACCAGCAGCGCCGGGTAGGGGCGGGGCTGGGGGAGGCCATACCTTCACCGCCCCCTCGGGAGTCGCTCCGGAAGACGCAGTGCTTCTCCTTGATGAAGTGCCCGCTCAGGACTATGTCCTGCCGCTTCTCTGCGCCTTCCCGGCCCACTCTGTGTGTGTGGTGCGGTCGTCAGCGCCGGCTGGACCCAGGGCACCACGACGCCACCCACTGGCCCGCCTGGTCCCCCTGCAGCCCCCAGGATGCCCAGCTCTTACGGGAAATGCCTGGAGAGCACAAGTGGGGGTCCAGGGGACAGACCCCAAAGCGGCCTGGCCTGGGGGAGCCACACTGCCCAGAGGGGCCCACAGCACCCCTGCCAGCAGATGCCCGGGCTCAGCGACCCCTCAGTGGGGGAGCCCAGTCCTCCCCTCGCCCCGTCGATCCCCACCTGGTGATCCCATCCTTGATGTAGTAGAGAAGGCACTCGGACATGAGCGGGTCCTCATTCAGGTTGACGAGATGCGGCGTCTGTGGAGATAGAAGGGTCACCTCTCTTCGGGGGGCAGGGGGGGAGCCCGGCCCAGGCTGCCTGCTGCCCTCTCTCTCCCCAGGACCAGATTGCCACCCGTCCTAGGCCTGGCCTCTCGGGGGACACAGTATCCTCCCAGCCTGGCAGAGAGGAGAAGACTTTGATGGGGACCCCAGAGTCTTGGGAGGACAGCTGCCAGGTGGCACTTGGGGGGCTGGGCTTCAGGAGGGGCTGGGACCCCAGCTCTGAGCACGTGAGTGCCCAGGGAGTTCTTGGAGTCTGTGGTAGGCCCTTGGGTGTGCAGGGCAAGGCTGGGTCTCATGGGGCCTGGGCCTGGTCATCCATCCTAAAACGGGGCTGCAGGTCCCCATTCCAACCGGGGCAGCCAGGAGCTGAGGGCCCCGGGATTAGGACACTGGGCAGGGAGGGGTCGGGCCCTGGATGCCAGGGAGCAGAGAGGCTGTGAAAAAAGTCCCCCTGAGCCACCCAGGTCAGACGCCCACACCTGTCCTAACCACGGGTCTACCAAAGCATGACCCAAGGCCAAGGTGACCACTTCCCACAAGCTGCCCCATCTAAGCACTGCCCTTGGCTCCCCACCCCAGCCTGTGCCCAGGGCAGCCACTGCAGGCTCTGTCCACTGGGCCTTGGACCAGCACCCCCTCTCTTCACTTTCTCCATTGCTCTCGCCCGGGGTCTCTGGGCCCCGACACTTCCTGACCTCACACCCGGTCCCGGGCAAGGATCCTGCAACATGGCAGAGGCTGGAACAGCTTCCTGTCTGTTCCCCACCTGGCACCTTGGGGCAAGCTGCCCCCACCCTGAGCTACAAACCCCTCTAACACCCCTGCACAGGGTTGTGGACACCTGGTCATCAGACACAGGACATACCATCCACAGCGGCCCCTTCCCCTGAGCACAGAAAGCGTCCAGCCAGGAAGGGCCTGTGCTCCCTCCACGGGGCCGAGCGGGGGACCCAGCTGGCCCATGTGCTTCTCCAGAGTCCAGTGGGGACCCCACTGTCCGCCAGAGGAAGTGTCCCTGGTGGTCCCGAGGGCCGCCCTCCCACTCCTGGACAATGTCCAGACCCGGGGCCACCAGCAGATCCCTCTGCCACCAATGAAGCCAAAGGACTGCACAGCCAGTGTCCTGAGGGCACCTGTACCCCAGCTTCGCCTGCCCACCCCGGGGCACTGCACCCACGGACAACGCAACAGCTCAAGAGCAAAGCATTCCAAACGAAAACCAAAGGCCCATCTGACAGGCACTGAAGCAGGACCCCGCCAGGGCGCCACCTGCTCCCCGCCCTGCCGAGGGCCTCCCAGGCACCCCTCCTCCCTGCTTCTGGGCCGGAGTGCATGGGTGCAGGAGAAGCCTGAGGAGCCCGGCCCTGTCCCCAGGGAGCAGCCACCCTAGCGGATGTGCCCATCCTACCAGCACCCTGTGCTCCTTTTCCCTTGGGGCCCCAATGGCTCCGTGGGGGGCTCCACGTGCCGCCAGCTTCAGAGGCTGGCAAACAAAGAAACCCTTTGCTGGGGTGAAAAGTCAGCCAGGCACTTCCTCAGCAACAAGGCAGCAGAGGCAGGGCCTGCGGAGTCCTGTGCTAGCGTCAGAACAGACGCCACTGCCTTCCAGGCAGGCTTCTGCGCTTGAAGCTAAGCTCCTAACGGCTCTGAGGGTCTGGCAATCTTGGGGGTGGGGGCATGGGTGTGGGGGTCTGGGTCCTAGAATCACACAGAGACTTTTCCCCTGATGTTCATGCTTTGCCCCATCTGAGCTACTGAACAGGGGGTGGTGCTCTGCTCCATTTGAGGGCCGGGGCCATGGGCAAGCTGGGCCTGGGTGGGAGAAGAGGGGTCCCTGCTGGGACAGCCAGACCCTGCTTTAGCTAATCTCCAAGAGCGCAGCTGGCTCCCAGCTCGTGTCCAGCCAGGCCCTGCCCATGAGGGGTGCAGGCTCCTGGGGGTCCAGGCCCCACCTGTTTCAGGACCCCATCCACCCCTCAGGCAGCTAAGTGACCTCTCTGACGTCCTAAGGCCATAGGGACATCCCACCATGAGGAGGCAGGGTCTAGGCTCCACACAGGGAAGGGATGGCTGCGGGTGAGCCTGGCTGGGTGCCAGGAGCCACTCTGCCTGCTCCCAGGAGGACCCTGCTGACCTTCCAGGAGCCGACACCCTGCCAAGGGCCGCAGGTCCCCCAGCCCTGTCCACATCGGGGCAGCCCAGAGAATGGCTGGCTCCTACCTTTTTGGGAGAGAACACCCCCAGGGTGCCGCCGTCCTCCCTCATGGCCACGCCCATCTCGGCCAGCAGCGCTTCCCTGGGGGATAGAGCGGGGGTCAGCACCCGCACAACCTTTCATCTGGTCAGTGAGTTCAGGTGTCCACTTGAGGGACTGGTCCCCTGACTGGGGATCGGCTCAATGGGGCCATTGGTGACGGCAGGGGGCATGTCACTGGATGAGAGGGGACGGGTATGTCCTGCACTGGGCGCGGCCACCCCTGGGTACAGGAGCCGAGAGCTGAGCACAGGGCTGCTGCCGGCCCCCAGCCCGCACCGCCCACCTCTCCATCCGTATGGCTTCCGTCCGCCGCAGCTTCTCCTCCCAGGTCTCATTGAGCTCAGCGATGATCTTCTCCGTCTCCTGGGGAGCAGACAAAGCAGAGCGAGGTCAGTGCGGGGGGCAGGCAGTGGACAGAGGCCTGCGTGCCAGGCAAAGGGGAGACGAGTAGCCGGGCCTGCAGGGCCCAGCACCCCAATTCCCAGGTCCATCCAGGCTGCTCGAAGTCTGAAAGGTCAAGGTGAAGGGCTGAGGGCTAAGACATGCAAAGGACGCGTGTCTTTGCTGTGGACACACACAGAGAACAGAGAGAAAGGCAGAATAAACCCAGAGGGAGAAACAAACACGCAGGGAGACGCTGACACCGGTTTTGAGGCTCGGATGCCCCTGGACCACGGGTGAGACGGACGACACTTCCCACATCAGCACTGCCTCCCCGTTTCCTTCCCAGCCCCCACATTCCAGTGGGCCTCTGTACCCCAGGTCCATCCCGGGTGGACGCCTCCCACACCTCAGGTGGGCCCTACGCCCCAGGGTGGCCGCACAGCCCACCCCCTCATCAGCCCGGGTCTGGCGCCTGTGCCGTTGTCCCCTCCGTCTGGGCTCGCCGTCCGCCGCTCACACCCGGCACCTTGTACCCACTCGCTGAAGGAAGCCAGTAACCCTAACCCTAAACGCAGGCCGCCGTGGCCAGGCCGGGAGGGTGAAGACCATGCAGGAGCAGGTATAAGCACGGAAACCCGGGAGGGAGGGTGCAGAGGCCATAGGACCCCCGCCCCAATCAGCAGACGGGCCCCACGGTCCTGGACAGGGTGCACCGACCCCCTGGACGGGGTGCTTGGGGTCGGGGGCCGAGACTCACCCCGCGCCCCCCTGCATGGCTCACTTCGCCTCTGACCAAGCCCCTCCGCCTGCGACCATCCAAGAGGAGGGGTCTTGGCCTAGCGCCCACCAGGTCCGAGCCCGGCCCTGCCTCACCTTCAGCCTTTCTATGGCCTCTTCACTGCCTGGGGCAAACAAGATGCGCTCGTGCAGGCTGGACACAGAGGCGGCACGGCTGGACAGGGCCGAGAGCGAGGACGACGGGCTCACACCCACCAGGGCGTTGGTCACTGTGGAGAGATTGTCAGGGACTGCACTCAGCTCCACCCCGCCACGGTTACAGTTACTGTTCTCAAGGTCGGACACGTCTACGGGAGGAAGCGGGGCAGACAGACGGGAGGAGAGAAAAGAAAGACTAAGTTGGGAAAAAGCAAGAGGCAGGTGAAGAGAAGGTAGCAAGCAGGGACCAGGAGCTGGGCACCCGCACGAGCACATGCAATGCTGCCCCTGCCACGGTGCGGCTGCGCCACCAGGTCCCTCGGCATCCCTGCCCAGGGCCTCTGCTCCCCCCGCACACATGCCGAGCCTGCGGGCCACCGGCGTCCCTGCCCTCCTGACCCCCTGCCGACCGCCCTTTGCTGCCACTGCCCAGCGGCCGCCCTGCACCCAGGCCCTGACTCCCATCCTCATCCTCTCTGCCCCCCGCGCCGCCACCCACCAGCCCGCCACGCACCCCGAGCGGCCTGGCCGAGCCGTGGACTGTGGGACCTCCGAGGGAGCCCACGCTCCTCCACCCCAAGAAGCTGCTCTGGGCACCCCCCCCCGCTCCCCGAGGCCCGGGAGTTGGGGCTGCCGCAGCCCCTGGGGCGGGAGGCGCCCAGGCCCCTCCTGGCAGAAGCAGACACACAGCAGAGCAGCGGCAGACGTAGGACAGCACGGGCACTGGGGAAACTGAGGGCGCCCTGTGGCCCCTGGGGTGGGGAGGCCCCAGCACGTGCCCCTGCCCGGGGAGCCGGGCCCACAGCCGGCAGGAGACGCAGGCTGGGAGGACCTGGCCGCATTCACACTCCTGGCGTTTCCAGGGGAAGGGGCCTCGGGGTGGGTGGGGTCAGAGGGGGGCCGGAGCCAGGAGTCGGGGATGGGCCCGGCCCTGTGAGCTGTCCCAGCCTCTGTGCTGACATTCAGGCCTCTATGAGCACAGCGGGCAGAGAGCCTGACCTCAGCCGCACTCAGCCTGAGGAGGCCTTGGCTGCCCCGCGCCTCCCGGTTGCCTCAATTTCCCAGCAGACGCGAGGGTGAACCAGGATCACGGCTCGCAGGGTGCCGTGAGAGAGAGGGCTCAGGTCCCCCAGCCCCCAGGGGGGGAAGGCCAAGGAGGGGTGGGTGCGCCCCGCCCCCCCACCGTGCTGCCCTAGGCCCCGCGGGGCTGGGCCGAAGCAGGGATGCGCAGAGAGCAGCGGAGGGGATACACACATTTGGGTCCTCCGGGCACAGTGTTGGCTAAGGGGGGGAGGCGAGGGGGAGAGACAGAAACAGAAGAACAGGTTTGTCTCCAGAGGGCGCCGTCGCAGGCCGGGCATCAGGTAGGGTGGAGGTGGTCTTCAGCGGGACGGGGGGACAACCCCGGCACCGCGGCCGGCCGCTGTGGCTTCCGGGGAGACCGTCACTGGCCTGCTTGGGCCAGCGGCAAACCCAAACCAGGCCCAGTCCAGAACCCCGGCCCCCCACCCAGCGGTGGCTCCGCCTGGAGCCGGGAGCAGAGCCTGGGCCTCGGGCCAGAGGGGCCGCGAGGGCAGCGGGACCTGCCCCAGCCCCACAGCCCCGCTGCCCTGCCCAGGACGGGTGGGCACAGACACTCACTGTCGGCGATGTCACCGAGACCCTGGGCGTACAGCAGGTCCCGCAGCCGCGTCACCTCATCCTTCAGCTCGCGGATCAGCTTGTTGTTGGGGTCCTCGTTGATGACGGCGTTACAGCGGATCTGCTTGGCCCGGTCCGCGTACCTGGGCGGCAGAGGGGGGCTGGGGGCTGTGCTGCACGGCGGCCAAGGGCACCCGGAGCCCCGCCTGCGCCCAACTGCAGGGGCATCTCCGACAGGGAGTCACCAGGGCCACTGACCTACAGGGGGGCTTGCCACTTGGGGAAACCGAGGCCCCGGGAGGGGAAGGGACGGGGTGGAAATTTCTCCGCAAGGCGAGGCCTCCGCATTTGGACTTGTGGTCCCAGGTGGATGGTGCGAATCTAACCTGCACTCCAGCCCTTCGCGGTGGCAGCCAAGAGGCCAGAGCGCCAAGCCAGGCCGCCAAGCTGCTTCCCGCAGCCCGGGACGGCCCCTGGCCAGAGGGACCTTCAGATGTGCCTGCCCCCCCGTGGCTCGTTAAAAACCCCGGTGGCTCTGTGGACCATGGGTGGGGGCGAACCGCTCAGCCCGCAAGCCCAGCTCTCCTGGTCAGATGGCAGGGCCCTGAGGCACTCGAGGCCACACGCGGTGGGAAATGGAATGGGGCCCGAGAAGCGCCAGGCGCCCTGCCAGCCATTTGGAGCCTCAAGAATTCCAGGTGAGCCGGCCCTGCAAGGAGGCACCTGGAGGATCCACTCCCGCCCAAGCCGGCTGGTGGGGGACAGGGAGGGTCCACGCCCCGCGGACACACCTCAGGGTACTCAGCGTCTCATCGTAGTTGATGTCTGCGGGGCTCAGCGCCGCCACCATCGCTGTCCGCGAGTTCCCACCTGTGGGAGGAGAGCAGGTGGTCCCAGAGGAGGGTCAGCCCCACTGCTGCGCCCCCTGCCCTCCCCCCGCACAGGTGTAGCTGGGAGGTGAGCAGACAGCAGGCGGCCGGCCTCCCTCACCGCGCCAGGCACCTTGCTCACTTTTCGTCTACATAAAACCATGCTTTTCTGACATTTGGGGTCACATTACAACCAACAGGCCTCCCCCTCCCCATAATAAAGAGAAAAGTTGTGGAGAGTTTTATGGCGTTTACTATAAGAACTGTTTCTGCTCCATAAACGTTTCGCTTTTATCCTTCTTATTTGGAATATGTTTCTTAATGTTTCATGTCGGATTCCCAACTCGGGTCACACGGATCCCGGCATCAGGAAACGCACGGACCCACAGGGACCTGTGTCCCGGGGACCACATCCCCAGGGTGTGGCCTCCAGCAGACTGCGAGGCGATGCCGCGAAGGGCTCGGGGTGCCATGCTGTGAAGGGCCTCCCCACCCACCCTGGGGCGGGACCTGGGTGTGGCCCTGGGGGAGAGGCCTCCGTCCAGGCCGCGTCTCAGGTGAAGGGACACTCATTCCTGTGACTCTCGCGTCCTCTCTTGGGGGGTCCACCTGCCCCCGGGGTCTCCCATCTGCCCTCTCTTCCACCGGGAGGCCGGACACTGCACCCGACGCTGGCCCGAGCCGTGGACCAGCTAGGCTGGCTCTGGGGTGCAGGGTCAGCCAGCCGGGGCTCCCCAGAATCACCGAGGCCCAGAGGGTGGGTCCTTGGTCTGGGCGTCACAGCCCTGAGCCAGGAGCGCTGACACAGTGGCTGCAGCCCCGAGGGCCAACCGGGTCCCCGGGCCTTGCGTCGTTAACCTACTGCTGACCACTGGCCCGGGCCCCCGGGCTCGCTGCACAGCCCGGAAAGGATGGGCACCCGCCCAGGCCGGGGAGGACGGCGGCGGCCGGGCCGGGTGTCAGGTCCGGGTCGGGCGAGTCCTCACCCAGGTTTTCCCGGAGAAGCCAGGTCAGCACCGAATCTCTGTAGGGAATGAAGTCCGTCTTCTTCTTTTTCTTGTTCTGCAGGAGAGGAGCGTCCAAGGTCAGCCCCGAGCCCGCCGCAGCGGGAGGGAAGAGGGGCTCAAGCACAGGTGTGTCCCCGAGGTCCGGGCGGCCTGGGGCTCAGGGCGGGGCCTGCTCCCAGGGCCTCCGCTCGGGCTGCAATCAGGGACTTGCTAGCACGTTCCTGGCCTCGCCCCTCCTCCGTCGCCACGGTGTGTCTGGCCCACACGGCCGGCCGAGCCCGGGCGGGCTGACGCCAGTGGCCAGGGCCAGTGCTTCCTTTCCGCGCCGTCAGAAGGACCAGCGCGAGCCCATCGCCCCACAAGCACCGCCAGCAGCTCTGCTGACTGAGGGCAAGAGGCCCCTCGCCTGCAGGAAGCCCTGCGGGGCCCCCTCCCCGTGCACGTGAAGCCGCCGCCGCCTGCGCCAGGCCCGGCCCGGCCCGCCTAAGCGGCTCCGAAGCCCCAACAACCTGGTCCCCCTCGGCACCCGCTACCCCCGTCAGGACGAGGCTCCCCCGGGCGCCACTGAGCGTGGCACAGGGACCTCCCCGCCTCCCTCGCTTGCACACGTTTTTGCTTCAGGAGCGTCTGCTCGGCAGCCGCAGCGGCCGCCAGGGCCCCGCGAGGGCGCTCCTCAGGGCGCAGACGCATCATCCCCGAGGGGAGCCTGCGGCCAACCCATGGCCGCTTCCGCTAGATCACAGTCAGCTGCTTCCTGGTGACGCTGGGGAGCGGGTCAGGCCCGGCCCTCTGGCCTCATCGCCCACGGGCCCCCACGCTCCCGGCTCCAGGCGCTGAGCCCCCAAACTGGTCTCGCTCTGTTCCTGCAAAGTCTCCATCGCAGCCCCTCACAGTCCCTTCCTTGTTCCCTCACACGGCTCCTCACAGAGTTTCTTACACAGTTCCTCACAGCTCTACACAGTCCCTCACACTTCCTCTCACACCTCCACAGTCTCTCACAGTCACACCCAGCTCCTCACACACTTCAGCACACAGTGCCTCCCAGTTCCACTCAGAGCTTCTCAGAGCTCCCACAGGTTCCCTCACGCACTTCCACACGTCTTCTCACGCGTCCCCACACAATTCCACACGCATGTCCCTCACAGGTCCTCACACCACCTCCCACACTTCCTCTCCCGTTTCCACAGTTCCCCCGAATCCGCACGCTTCCTAACGATTCTGCTGGCCGTTGCACACGTTCCCACACGCTCCTCACACCTTCTTGCACAGGCCCCCTCCCAGGTCCTTGCACTGGTCCTGGTCCCACCCCACGCTGTTCCTCACAGCCCAGGTTCCTCACGGCTCTCTCACCGCCACACGCAAGGCCTCACACCTCCTCACGTATCTCCTCACACAGCGGGTCCACACCTAGCTCCTCTCGCAGCTCCTCACGGAGCCCCTCACAGTTCCCGCTGTGCTGCAGCTTCACTCGCCTCCTCACAGAGTCCCCGCGCAGAGCATCACGCTTGCAGCCCAGCTCGGCACACAGTTCCTGCCAGTTCCTCAGCTCCCGCACACAGTGCCCGCGCCTGTCACACGCGGCCCTTCAGCCTTCACGCAGCTCCTCGCAGCGCCCGGAGTCCCTCCGCCTCCTCACAGAGCTACCCGCTCACTTCCCCCAACACGGGCCACGCTTGCCTACAATTGTCACACAGCCCATCACACGGGTCCTTCGCATTTGCCCCCGAAGCTTCTCACGCTCCTCTCACAGCCTCGCCCGGTGTCGCGGTCCGCGCGCTCTCTCCGCTCCTCACGGAGCCCCTCACAGCGCTCCTGGGACCCCCGCCACCGCACGTGCTTCCTCCCACCGCTCCTCACACAAACCAGGCTCTTCCCACCTGAGCACGTCACGCGCTCGGCGGGCTTCCCAGCTGCAGGGTGAGCGCCCCTGGGTGCTCCTCAGCCCCCAGGCCCCAGCCCCAGAGCCACCTCCCCCACGACGCCCCCGGCCCCCCAGCCACGCGGACGAGAGGCCACCCTCCTGCTCAGGGTCACCCTCACAGCCCCGTTCTGTCCTTCGTGAAGCTCGTCGCCGTTCGTTCACCATGATCTCATTTCCCGCCATCGCTCATCCACCCCCGCGGCGCTGCTCTCCCCGCACCGGCACCGGCCCAGCTCTGATGGGGCTGGTGTGTCCCGCGGCTGCTCTGCTTCTCAGGCACCCCCCCACCTGCCCGAGAGGGCTGAGACCCCCCCACTCCCCGAGAAGCGAGGAACGAAGATGCTTACCTTGTTGGGCCCAGAGTCCTGCAGAGGCAAAGACAGAGTCTGAGGACGGAGCACGCTGGGCCCAGGGGCAAAGCGGTGGGAGGAACCCAAGCACAGCCCAAGCCCCCCTCACCACACTGCCTCCCCTCCACCGCCCACCAGGCCCAGCCCCTCAGCCCGAGGGTCCCGGCTCCCCCTGACAGCCCGGGGGGCCACCCAAGGTCACTGCCCCGCCCGCAGCCCAAGGCCACCCCCAGGGGCCTGTGGGGAGGTGGCACATCCCCATTTCACAGGTGGGACAACTGAGGCTCGGGAGAGTGACAGGGTCGTGGCTCCATCTCCAACCCGGGGACCCCCCTCACCTCCAAGCCTCTGGGCTTTTCCGTGAACCTGGCCCCACAGCAGGGACAGGTGGCCGCTCCCGGCATCTCCCCAGCAGGGCAGGACGGAGGCGCCCGCTGTCCCCCCACCCCCGAGGCCACCTGATCGCAGCACTTGGAGCCCGCTCACCATCTCGGCCAGCGCGGAGATGACCTTGCCCAGGGTGGTCAGGGACTTGTTGATGTTGGCTCCCTCCTGCGTAGGGAAGATGAGGCCGGGCGTCAGGAGGCCTCAGGCCCTTCGCTCCCTGATGGAGACCCAGCGCCCAGCCCTGCACCGTTGACCCTCCCCGCTTCCCCGTCCCACGAGAGCAGGGGCAAAGGGGGCGCCCACCCGAGGCCGGCCCGCCTCCCCCGCCACCCCCTGGCCCTGCAGCCACTGGGCGTCAGGCCCCGCCGGCAAGTCGGTGGGGACCCTGGTGGGGGCGGCCCTACCTTGAGGCGCGTGCCCTTGGCCCCCGTGGAGTCGGCCCGCTCGCTCCCGGCCAGGTCCACCAGGCTGACTTTGCTCACCTGCGGGGACACGTGTGTCACACGCAGAAGCTGTGACGCTGTGTGGGCCCCCGCCTCCCCTGGGTGCGGCCTGCAGCGTCCCCCCTCCCTGGGGCCGGAGCGCCCAACCCTGCGGAGCACAGCGGCCCTGCTCTCAGCTCCTCTGAGGAGGAGGCCACCTTCCCTGGGAGGCTGCACGGCCTCTGCCCCTGGCACCTGGCACCCAGCTGTTCCCTGCCTGCTGGCCGCTCGTCACCTGCACGTCACTGTCGCTATCACCCGTTCCACAGACCAGGCTCACCGTGTGGTGGGATTTGAACCTGGCTCCGGGAGCCCCTTCCCCCACTGCCCGCTGCCCCCGGAGCCACCCGGGCACTGGGCAGGGGCCCCCTCCCCAGCACTCGCCCAGCCCGGGCTGGGCAGCCACATGCACCCGGGGAAGCCCAGGGCTGCGGGCAGGAGTCGCCTGGTGGGCCTGCCAGCCGCCCTGAGCCCGAGGGGTGGGAGCTGCCGGCAGCCCGCAGCCAGGCCCCCGGGAGGACGGCGCCAGGCCGGGGTGACCCGGCCTCATTGGGGACCGAGCACCCCGAGCTCCCCCCAGCCACTCTGCGGACCCCAGGGTGCTGCCCCCGGGGGCAGGGCCTGGCTGGCAGGGTGCCCAGTCAGAGAAATCGAGATGCTTAGGGTCAGAGCCACGGAGGGCGCCCGCCCTACTGCCCCTGCAGCGCCCACAGTCAGCGTGTCTGGATAAAGGCCCCAGGAGACGAGGCCCCTGCCTGGGTCCACTGACAAGGCCAAGGCTCATGGGAAAGGCATCTGGGGCGGGGGCAGTGGGCAGGGCCGCTCAGCACAGCCTCTCCTTTGTGCTCACAGATGCCGGTGCCCACGGGGTGAGGGGCACCCCCAGCCTGCACCAGGGCCCACGGCCAGCCTGTGACGGGCACTCACAACCTGCGGCCTTCGACACCGCCCTCCAAGGGCCCCCGAGGCGTCTCCGGCCAGTGGGGCTGCCCTGGAGACGTCCCTCCTCGGGCCTACAGTCTCCACCATAACCGCCTGGCAGGAGGCTGTTCCAGGGTCCACGGCCCCTCCACTCACTCCCTTCCCCAGCCACGTGGCGCCAAACACCAAGAAGAGATGGCCTCGCAGGCCTGGCCAGCCCCTCACCGAGGCCCGGGCTGGGCAGGGAATGGCCCGCGCCCAGGCCTCACGGGCCAGCATCCGGCTTGGCCTCCTCACCCGCCTGCCCGGCCCGGGGCCCCGCCCGCCGAGGCTGAACTCACTTTCTCTGTGGTGATGTTGGTCTCTGCATCGTGGCGCTTCTGCGTGAAGATGATGTTGAAGACGGCGTGGGAGCGGCTGCTGGTCTCGTTCATGTTCGTGGCCGCCACGGTCCTGGGGAACGGAAGCCACACACTGTCACCCAGTGTCCCGTGGTCGGGCGTGTGGGCCGCTGGTGCTGCCGGCCCGCTTGACCAGTCACTAGACGTCAGCTCCCCGGCCCTGCCCGGCCTGGTGGTGACCGTGCCTCCTGTAGAGCTCGGGCAGGGCCCACACTGCCTGCCCCACTGCATCCGGTGTGGCTCCTTCGGCCCCCAACTCGAGCCTGGCACTCGGGGCCCCGTGACTGGGGATGCCCTGCTTCCAGGGGCTGAGCAGAGCCCCCTGGGCGGTGGCCTGCAGGCTGTGACGTGGAAAGGCCCCCAGAAGGGAAAGGGGGCTCTACTGTCCATCCACACCGGCCAATCCAGGGAGGGCCAGCACGGCCTTGGGGGAGAAGGCCCGAGGCTGCCAAGCGGAGGCCAGTGGTTGGTCCCGATGTCGCTGCCGTGCAGAGCCCCCAGGGAAGCCCCCAGGCTGGGCTCGCTGCCCGACAGCTGCCTCCACAGAGGTGGAAGAGCCCCCGGGGACCCCTACTGAGTGCAGGGTAGGCCACTGGCCAGGGATCCTCACCCTCCCGGGAGTCCCCGCGTGGCAGAAGGCAGGGGGACTGTTGCCACGACAACCAGGGCAGACCCTCCTAGGCTGGGAGGCCCAGGGCAGCGTGGTCACGGAGACCAATATCTCGTGGCCAGCAGCACCTTGTGGCCGACCCTCCCCACACGCCCCTGTCCAGAGGGCCATCTGCCCTCCAAGCAGGCAGGGCTGGTCCTCACAGCCTGGCCCCACCCAGGGCAGCCACCGCCCCCCAGGGCGCACAGCCTGACCCCCCACGAGGAGCAGACCCTGTGTAGGCGACAGCGTCCCCTTCCTGGGGGAGCTGGAGGCCCCCATGGGCTGGCATGTGCCCTTGATGTCCTTAGGCCCACAAGGCCCACACCTCCATGGGGGCCGCTAGACAGACCCCATGGGGATACCAACAGGCACCCCAAGGACAGGTGTTCCTCAGAGAGACTCGGAGTTGCGCGAGTGGGAGGGGGAGGGCAGGGAGGGTGGGCGCGTCACCCCGCACACACCGGGCCTTGTTCCCTGAGTCCATGAGGTCCTGGATGTCATTGTAGGAGGTGACAGCCAGCTTGGACAGGTCCTCCACGTAGGGCCCCAGCAGCGGGTGCTCCCTCACGCGCAGGTTGCCCTTGTTCTTGGGGTTCAGGAGGTCACGGACACGCTCGCAGTAGATCTCCATGTAGCTGACCTGCGGGGCAGCGATGACATCAGGGACGTCTGAGGTGGGGGGAGCACACGGTGCGGCCAGGACCCCGCACGAACATGTCAGTGGGGGTGTCAGCCCACCCCCTGCCTGGCCCTCCCCACACACAGCCATGCCGGGGGCTCACCCAACGCGGTCACACCGGGGCCACCCGGGCTATGGCTCAGCCCGGGCCACGCAGCTCGGAGCAGCTGCTCAACAGACACCGCAGAGCAGACACAGCCCTTCGCTCCTGTGCCCGGCGTGGGCTGGCACGTTGGCCACATGCACGCGTGAATGACAAGCTAAGGGCACAGACCGGTGGCGGGCACTGGCTTTAAGTCAGTAAAGCCACGTTCCGAGGGACAGGTGACGGAGAGCCCTACCTCCACGGAGTAGGACATGTTGTCATTGGTGGTGTCGTTGATTCGGGAGAAGAGGTCCTCACAGAGCTGCAGGGACAGAGCACACCATCAGACGTGAGGCTGGGCTGTGCCCAGAGCCTCACCCCTCGAGGTGCTGTGGCTCCTGCGACCCAGGCTGGACTCTGCTCTCCCGGGCCCCTCCCGCACCCTCCCGCTCCACCTTAAAGGCACTGAGACGGCCTGTAGCCAAGGAGTCACTGTCTTCTGCTAACTCGGGGGCCCCCCAGCTGATGTCTGATCCTCTCCTGTTCCTTGCACCATCCTTGCCTGCATGAGGTGGAGGGTCTGCCATGCGACAGGCCACCCAGCACTCTCCCCTGCCCTGACCAGGTCAAGTACTGACCAGCTCAGGTTCAGAGACCCACCCCGTGGGCGTCCCCTTGTCCCGGGCCTCTCCCTGCCGGGACCACCAGCCCTCACAGCCCTCCCAGGGAGGGTCGGCCCCTACCAGCGGCTGCCCCAGCCTCCCTGTCTTATGGGTGTGACCATGGTGGGCACTGCCCGGGCCTGGGGCCCTCCCGCAGCTCCCCGCCCTCAGATCTGGGTCTCTAGCCCCTTCACAGCCCGTCTGCCCCACGCTGCCCCTCCTGCCCTGCCCTCCCCACCACCCCCATGCTTTACCTTCCCTCCCGGCCCCCTGCTCTCCCGGGTCTCAGCTTGTGCTCGCCTGCCTGTCCTGCCCTCACCGGGTCCCCCCGCCCCCCGCGTGCCTGTGGGATGATGCCCTGTTGGTCCCCCTCACCGCCCCCCACCCCCGCGTGCCTGCGGGATGATGCCCTGCTGGTCCTTCTCCTGCTTGCCCATCATGGTGTAGGACTTGCCGGCCCCGGTCTGCCCGTAGGCGAAGATGCAGACGTTGTAGCCCTCGAAGGCATGCTGCAGCATCTCCTCGCCGATGTCGCGGTACACCTGCTTCTGCGAGGCGTAGTTCATGTCTTCTGGCTGCAGGACAAGGAGGGTAGCAGCTGCAGGAGGCTGGGCCTGCCGTGCTGGGCTCTCGGCCCACGATGTTCACTGAGAGCCTGCGTCGCACCCAGGGCCTCCAGGCGCCAGGGCCACAGCACCGTGGGGAGGGACGCCTGCCCGGCCCATCCACTCACAGGAGACCCGGAGAGGGGAAATAATCCTGCCTGGGAGGCAGCTTCCAGAGGGAAGGGTGGGAGGAGCCAGCCAGTCTAGGGCCAGACAGAGTGGAAGGGCATTTTAGTAGTGGGAAGAGCATGTGCAAAGGCCCAGAGGCGGGGGTACGTGACGTGGTGCTCAAGGTAGCAGCCGTGGGGGTGACGAGGTGGGGCTGGAGAGGCAGCAGGGCAGGGGCCCAAGGAGTCCATGGTCCTGGCTATCACCCCTGGACGCTGTCCTGAAGACAGCGGTCACTTCAGGCAGGCCCAGGGTTACCCTGACGACGTGAGGGGAGGGGCTGGATGGGGAAGGTGAAATGGGGAGCCCTGGGGCCGTCCCGGGACCAGGCACTCAAGGTGTGACCCAAGGTGGGCCCTGGCCCTGGGGCAGGGGGCCTGGACACCTTCTCGGATTCAGGAGGCTGGGGGATGGGAGGACTGGTGTAGACCAGATGGGGGATGTGGAGGCGCAAAGTCCGGGGGTCTCCCAGGCTCCAGGGGGCGGGGGAGGGCGTGCAGGGGCTGGCGCCAGGTGGGCAGCTTCAGCTTCGGAAACCGAGCTTGGGGTGTCTGGGGAAGAGGAGAGGCTGGCAGGCAAACGGTTGTACGGCTAGGACCCTGGGAAACTGCCCACAGTGGGCTGATGGCCCCTTGGTCCCTGCCGCAGCTGGGCAGTGTGTGTCACAGCTCAAGGTGACCTTCCACACACAAGGCGACTCAGGAAAGCAGGCCCCTCCCCACAGGCCTCACACCTGTGCCCCCACCTCCCAATCGGCCCTGCAGAGGAGCAGGGTGGCCCCTCGCCCCATTGGCGCAGAGAGGTCAAGGCGTTGGCTGAGGGCCGCACAGCGAGCAGGGCTGAGCTGGCACCCACACGGCAGCAGCCCACCCCTCTGGAACCCCAGCCCTGGGCTTACCGAAGTGTGTGACCAGTAGGAATAGTCGAAGCTGAAGCTCTTGGGCATCTCCTTGGGCTGTTTGGGGTTAACGATGGCTGCGGGGAGGGGACAGGCATGGTGCTCAGCGCTGTGCTGCAGGGACAGGCTGACCCTGGATGCGCCCGCCCGAGAGGGACCCCAGGGCAGGGAGGCGGGGTCCTCAGAGGCCTTGGCCCCAACAAAGCCAGCCCCCCTGCCAATGGGCAGCGACAAGGGCCCTGTTTCCAGGCAGACCAGCCATCTCTGCCCCCTGCTCTGTCTGACCTGCCCCCCCACCCCGCCAAGGCAGCCCAGAACAGTCCCTTGGCGCAGGCACTGGGTCAGACCTCGAGCCCCGGCCCATCCCACCTCTCGGGTCCACATCCCGCTCGCCCCCCAGCCCAGGTCTGTCTTGTCTGCTCTGCATGCAAGCGCTAGGAGGTGCGGCACAGTCACAGCCGCGTCCCTGCTGCTTTGGGGCCCCATCATGCCCGCGTGCTCATCCGTGTCGGGGGCGTGCTGGCTGTCCCCCCGCAGGGACACCACACGTATCCCTCCTCCTGCCGGGGAGCCTGCAGGTCCCGTCCAGGTTTCTCTCAGGGGCTGTGGGACTGTCCTCTGCTTAGGTCCTCCCCAACCCGTCCCCCTCCTCCAGCAGCTGCACCTGGGCTGGCAGGAGGCGGTGCTCACAAAACGTCGGTTCATCAAAGGAGGAGCAATGCCACCGGCACACACCGCCGGGCCTGCTGGGCGCCCCGGGAGCCCCCCAGGCAGGGCTGAGGCATCCCATGTTCCCCAGGCCCTGGACAGGTCTCGGCTCCCCGAGGCCCGGGCCCAGCGGGTGGTGAGTCTTCGGTAGCTGGGCAGAAGGGGCTGCGGCTCCCGCGCCCGCCAAGCTGCCCTCTGGGACGCTGTCTGAACCCCCGATGTCTGTGTTGATAGAGGACCCCGAGGACCCCCGAAGTCCCACCTGGCCGGGGGTTTTCACCTCCACCAGGAACTTGGGCTGTCCCGGTGGGAGAGGGCTCCAGGCCACGGCTCCACATCATCCCATCTGAGGGCCACATTCCCCCCACCTACTTGGAGATGAAAGACGTGTCTGCCAACCCCATGGATTGGCTTTCCTCAGCTGCAGTGGGCTGGGGGCCTCGCCTCTCTGGACTCCAGGACCCGCCCCCCCCTTCCCCACCAGCACGTGTCCAGGGTGACCTGTAACTCACACCAAGGGAACAAGCCCTGGCCCTGTTGCAGGTTGAATTCTATCCCTCAAAATTCACATGTTGAGTCCTAACCCCCAGGACCTCAGAATGTGACCTTATTTACATACTTGCAGACGTAACTGGTAAGGATGAGGTTATACTGGAGTCAGGTGGGCCCTAATCCAACATGACTGGTGTCTCATGAAAGGGGAAATTTGACACAGACTCACACGTAGCGTGGAGGCCATGTGAAGGGGGAGGGGGAGACTGGGATGGTGCTTCTACAAGCCAGAGGATGCCGGCATTGCCAGAAAACCACTAGGGGCTGGAGAGGCAGGGAATGGATTCTCCCTCTGGACCCCAGAAGGCACCAACCCGGTGACACCCTGGTCGGGGACTTAACAGCCTCAGGAGCTGCCATCTAAGCCGTCGTGTCCACGGTGCTCTGCTCCAGAGCCCTGGGACGCTGGGACTCCCACCAGCCTCACCCCACTCGGCAGCTGCCCCGGGCCACGGCTTGGCGGGCAGGAGCTAACTGGCTCTGGGTCCCAGACCCCAGGCTTATGGGTTCTGAGAGATGACCCGGCACCCTCGGGAGGCCGGCAGGAGGGAGCAGGTGACTGACCATCACAGCCCTTTCTTTGGAGCCGAGAGGGGGTCACGTCCATGCTGGCTCCAGGAGTGAGGCTGAGAGGAGACCTCGCCATCCCGGTTTCAACTCCTGCGGGACCTGGGGATGCGGCCGCCAGAACCCGAGCACGTTAATGCCGGCGCCATGGGAACGACAGTCACGGCGTCTCCGGAGCGCAGGCAGCCTGGGCAGGGCCCCCGATGATGCCCACCAGTGCCCCACCTCCACCCACCCCACCCAACCACTCCTGCTCGCAGGCTGCGACACCTGCCCCCCCGCTGACCTTGCTCTGACTGTGTCCTGGTGCCGGGGAGTCTGCTGTATACCCTGTGTGGACCGGGAGCTCCCTGACGACCCCTCCACCAGGGATGGGGCACGGATGTGCTCAAGGAACGCTGGGTGGGCAGGGGACAGCCGGCTGTGAGGGTCAGTGAACGCAGAGTGGGCCACGAGGAGAGCCCGCAGTGGGGACCACCAGGCAGAGCTGCTCTGGCCTGCGGGAACTGCTGTCACCTGCCCCCTCCCCCTTGGGCGGGGTCCCCTGGTGTGGCTCTGACCCCTGCCCTGGTCCTGACCCGCAGGTGTCCTGCGGGGGTCCTGTGGTGTCTCCGTGATCACAGATGGGGTTCTGCGCTCCAGAGGGGATGGCACTCCCCAGGTTCCACCCCAGGCCTGCTCTCCACCGACGCCTGGGAGCCCTCACCAGGGTGACCTGCTTGGACTAGGCCTGGACGGGCAGCCCCCTGCCGGCACTGAGGCGATTTGGTGGCGAGGGGCTTCCCAGGCAGCTCTCGGGTCGCTTCCTCCCGTGGGTTTGAGGAGGGGTACGGGACCGCGGGCTGTTGATCGGGGGGCTCCGTGCCCTCTGCCCCTGCTGCAGGAGCACAGAGGGACAAAGGCGACAGCTGTGAGGGCCCAGCTGGAACGGGGGGCGGGAGCAGCTAAGCAAGGGAAGCCGTGTCCTCAGAGCCTGAAACCCCACAGCCGCGTGCGGCGCCCGCCCTTCCGGGAGCCGTGGCCCAGCTCTGCGGAATTCCACGGGTCTGTGGTTAAACCCTGGGTAGCTTGCACCTGTCTGTGGGGAGAGCAGTGACACCACGGAAATCGGCAGACAGGGGTGTGTGTGTGTGTGTGTGTGTGAGAGAGAGAGAGAGAGAGAGAGAGAGAGAGAGAGAGAGAGAGAGCGAGGGGCCTTGCGAAAACGGAGACCGAGACCTCAGTGTCAGGAGTCTCGGGGACGTTCTCAACACGGGGCCCGTGCCGGTCCTCATGAACCCTCAGCGACGGCTCTCCGGACGATGGGACGGCTCCTCCCACTGACCTGACTTGGCCCCCACGCTCCACGCCCCCGGCAAGGCCCCCCACGCCCGTCACTGCCTGCCTGACTGCGATCTGTGGCCCTTGTCACCGGCCCGTCTAGTTCCATCTCCGTGTCCCCACTGGAACGTCACCCCCAGGGCAGTGAGAGCCTCTGTCCTGCTCCACGGGGCCCGATGCCAGGAGTGGAGCCTGGTGCAGGCTGGAGCTCAGTGATGTGTGCTGACCTGACCCCCCCCAAGCCTCGTTTCCCCGCCTGGGCTGTGGGAGCATCCTCAGCCCTGAGGGGCTCAGGCAGCCCTAACCCTAACCCTAACCCTGCAAGTGGAGAGCCCGTCGCGACTCTCACGGGTGGCCCCCGGGGAGAGGCAGCTCAAGGCAGGGAGTACCAGGGGCATCTTGGCCTGGGGCCAGCCAGTGACGGCAGGCCCCCAGCACCCTCGGCCGAGGCTGCTGACCAGGACTCTGCTGGCCCCCGGGGTCCCTACTTTGACACCACGTGTATGGAGCCATTCCTCTAATAGAAAGGCCTGCACCGCGTCACCACCTCCTGGCAAAACCAAGCTCCCTTCTGTGGACTCCCAGGCCCAGTCTCACTGTATTTGGAGCCCAGAACATTCTAGAATAGTGATGGCAAATGGGGCCGACTTCTTGGATGGGTTAGGTTTTGAGACCGCACGGGGGCTGCTGGTCAGGAGGGTCCCGGTGGACCTTCCAGAACGGTGGTCCATTCCCTGAAAGCACACACTGGGCCCAGCTTGCCAGGGTCCAGTTGGAAGGCTGGGGGCCCGGCCCTGAAGACATCACCCTGTGGTTTTGGGCGGGGCGGGTCCCTCCCCTCCAGGCACTGTCCTGGGTTGAACAGTGTCCTCCTGGAACCTCAGACTGTGACCTGATTTGGAAATAGGGTCCCCGCTGTAGGGACAGAAGCACACATCACATACAATTTGGTTGGCTCACAGAATTGCTAGATTCGCTGTGTTTCAGATGAAGAGTGCTGTTATCGAGGCCATGATTACAGGATAAGAATTTAAACCGACTTTGAAGTGTTCTAATTTCTGTGTCACAGTGGAGATTCCGGGTGGCACGTTCCAAGAACTGGGGTCTCCTGCTGTGCCCCTCGTTTTGAGATTCAAGGAGTATGTCACCACCCCCGCTGACAGGGCTGGCCAGATCAGCTCCTACCCTGACAAGACGACCATGAGCTGCTGCCCAAACCCAGCTCCTGTGAGCGTCTGCCTCAGGCCGGCTTTGGAGCCGCCTGCCCTGCCCTGCCCCTGGCCCAGGGCCTCCAGGGATGAAGCTCACCCAGCCCGCCGATGCCACTCCTCAGGCAGGCTTCCCTGTGCTGAGGGCTGCCTCTCTCTCTGTGTCTGTCTGTCTCTCTCTGTCTCTCTTTGTCTCTGTCTCTTTCTGTCTCTGTCATCCTCTCTGTCTCTGTCTTTCTGTCTCTCTCTCTCTCTCTGTCTTTCTGTCTCTCTCTCTCTATCTCTGTTTCTCTCTCTGTCTCTCTCTCTCTCTGGTCTTTCTCTCTGTCTCTGTCTCTGTCTCTATCTCTGTCTCCCTCTATCTCTCTCTCTGCCTCTGTCTGTCTCTCTCTCTATCTCTCTGTCTATCTCTCTCTCTGTATCTCTGTCTCTATCTCTGTCTCTGTTTCTCTATCTCTCTCTCTGTCTCTCTCTGTCTGTCTCTGTCTGTCTGTCTCTATCTCTCTCTCTGTCTCTATCTCTGTCTCTCTCTCTGTCTCTGTCTCTATCTCTCTCTCTGTCTCTGTCTCTCTGTCTCTCTCTGTCTCTCTTTCTCTCTCTCTCTCTCTCTCTCTCTGTCTCTGTCTGTCTCTATCTCTCTCTCTGTCTCTATCTCTGTCTCTCTCTCTGTCTCTGTCTCTATCTCTCTCTCTGTCTCTGTCTCTCTGTCTCTCTCTGTCTCTCTTTCTCTCTCTCTCTCTCTCTCTCTCTCTCTGTCTCTGCCTGTCTCTACCTCTCTCTCTGTCTCCATCTCTGTCTCTCTCTGTCTCTCAGGCCCCAGGTGGATTAGAAGTTCCCCTGAGTGCAGCCCACCATCATCTCCAGCTCTTTGCTTCTGTGACACCTGCCCCATCCTGTCCTGGACCGCCCCCAAGTTCCAGGGGAGACACAGGGTCTGCCTCTGATCCTTTGTTCTTTCTGTCCATTCTACAGGCTCCCGTAGGGTTTGGTCACCTGTGAGCCCCTCAAGCCGAGACCCCCAGCTAATGTCTAAGGTGGCGACTATGCCGCTGGGGCCTGACCCAGCATGGACGGGGATTCTCACAGCCATTCCTGATGTCCTGGGTCACCCAACAGCGATGTGGCCGCAACCCTATCAGCTCCTCGTGCAGATGCCCCCTGCCCACCCAGGGTCACGCTCCCACCTGCGGTCACAGTCCCTGGCTTCCCACCTTAAGGCTTGAGTCACACCTCCTGAGCACTTTCTCCAGCCTCGAGGGGGCCAGGCTGGAGATACAAGAAAGCCAGGACCTGAACGGACCCTCCGCCCGCGTTGGGCAGCAGCTGAACAAGACCTCCAGCTTCCTGGGGAGGACACCCCAGAGGTGCACTCTGTATTCAGAGGGTCCCAGCGAGCTGAGCCCCTGCTTCCCGTGGTGGCCACCTGCTCACCTGCTGGTTCGCAGCTTCTGCACCCCCACAGTGCATCCAGGGACCACCTCCCACATAAGCTCTTGGCACCCAAATCCTCACCTCAGTTCTGCTTCCAGGGACCAAGCAGAGGCAGCACCACTCACAAGAGTAACTATGAGCCCCCAGATATGCCCAACAGAACCCCATAGGCTCTGAGTGGGGCCTCCACAACCTGCTCCAGGGCCTCCTGCAGAGACCCCCAGCCATACCCGAAGCCTCAGCCCCATAACAGGCTTAGGGCGGCAGCCGCCATCAGCCCTGAGCGCCCTTCCCCTGGGGCAGCCCCTCCCTCCAACCTGGTAGATAACAGAAGGGGTGGGGTTACTCAGGTGCAGGTGCAGTGACGGCAGCAGCTCCAAGTGCAAACCTCCCGGCTGAGCCCCGCCAAACCCACAGCTGGGGGAGAGGACGGCGAATTCTTGCTCTAAGTCACCGAGCGTGGAGGTGGGCTCTTGACCAGCAGGAGATGCCAAACACTGGTTTGACTTCCAGGGGACCCCAAACAAGCCCTCTAACCTACAGTGTTAGAAGCAAGGATGCCGGCTCCCCTGTGGGTAAGGGTGGGTGGGGCCGGGGAGGGGGGCTTCCGGGTGCCGGCATCGCTCGGTTCTCAGCAGCGGGGTGCTCCTGGGAACTCCTTGAGCTGCACTCTGGGCTCTGTCCACTCTTCTGCAAACATGCCCCAACTCAGGACAAAGTCTGTGGCACCAGAAAGAGCAAAAGGGGAGGCTCGGGGCTAAGTCCTCTCTGCTGCTCCGGCAGCCGGGTCCTGCGCACTAGAGGGGCCCTGGAGGCCATGCCTGTCCTTCTGACCTTCTCGAGATTGCCATTCTGTCTCTTCCTACTCCCTGTTCACCCTGTTGACCCCAGGCCTCCTACTTCTCAGAAAGGCTTAAGATGACTTACAATTAGAAACAAAACAGAAGAGCAGACAAAGTAAAAAGCAGCTGAAACAAGACAAGAAATCAGGAACCTTGTGCCCTGGGTTGAAAAGCGGCCCCGCCAAAACTCCTGCCTACCCCGAACCTCAGAATGTGAGAGGCAGGGTCTTTGAAGATATAATCAGTTGTTGAAATGAGGGTGTGTCCAGTGGCCATCAGGTCACACAAAGACACAGACACGCAGGGAAGAAGCCACGTGATGACAGAGCAGAGACTGGGGTGATGCGGCCGCAGGCCAACCTGGCGGCCACGACTGGAAAAGCCACAAGAGGCGGGAAGGATCTTCCTCCAGAGGAGTGTGGCCCTGTCAACACCTCGGTTTTGAACTCTGGCCTCCACAACCACGAGAGGATAAATTTCCGTTGTTTTAAGCCACCCAGTTTGTGGTCATTCGTTACTGCAGTCCCAGGAGACCGACACCCGGGGCGGACCAGGAGGGAGCCAGGGCCCCGAGGGCCCAGCAGCAACAGCCCCGAGGGAGCAGCAGCCACGGCCCCGAGGGCCCAACAGCCACGGCCCTGAGGGCCCAGCAGCAACGGCCCCGAGGGAGCAGCAGCCACGGCCCTGAGGGCCCAGCAGCCACGACCCCGAGGGCCCAGCAGCCACGGCCCCGAGGGCCCAGCAGCCACGGCAACCCCGAGGGCCCAGCAGCCACGGCCCCGAGGGCCCAGCAGCCACGGCGGCCCTGAGGGCCCAGCAGTAACGGCCCCGAGGGCCCAGCAGCCACGGCAACCCCGAGGGCCCAGCAGCCACGGCCCCGAGGGCCCAGCAGCCACAGCCCCGAGGGCCCAGCAGCCACGGCGGCCCCGAGGGCCCAGCAGCCGCGATACTCACTGGTGGTGCTTCCAGACATCTGGATGATGCACTTGGAGTCGCGGCTCATTTCTCGGGAATTGAAGGGGCGGACGCGCACCGCCACCTTCACCGAGGCCCCAGCCATCTCTGCGGCCTTTGTGGGTCACTCCTAGTGGCGGCGGGAGCCCCAGCGGGCACAGGAGACACCTTGGGAAAAAGGGAGACGCGAGTTAGAAACAATATCCACAAGGGCAGCGCAGATGTTTCCGGCTGTGACACCTGCTCAGATAACCAGTCCACAGGAAGAGGAATGGAGCAGGGCAGCTGCAGGTGAGAAATGCCGCGAGTTTTAGGAAAGAACGCCAACGGGATGAGAGGAGCCTAGGAAAGCTGGAGCCTAACAAGAAACAGCCGATTCGCTCTCTGGGACCCGGAAAGACTCCAGGTGCCTCTGAAGGTCAGCGGCTGGGTGGGACCGAAAACAGGTGTTTGTGGAAAGTTAGCAGAGGGTGGGTCAGGCCATGTCATGGGTTAAATTGTATCCCTTGAAAATTCACATGCTGAGTCCTAAACCCCGGGACCTCAGAACGTGACCTTATTTGGGGACAGGGTCCTGGCACTGTAACTGGTTAAGATGAGGTCCCACTGGAGTGAGGTGGGCCCTGCCCAGGGTGACCAGCGTCCTTATAAAAGGAGACGCACACAGGGAGAGTACCACGTGAAGACAAAGACAGAGGTCTACAAGCCAAGGACTGGGGGTAAACCGCGAAAAGACAGGAGAGAGGCAGGCAGTGGTTCTCCCCCACGGCCTTGGAGGGAACCACCCTGCACATCTGGGACTTCCAGCCTCCAGACTGTGAGACAATACACTTCTGTTGTCTAAGCCCTCAGTCTGTGGTACTTTGTTATGGCAGCCCCAGCAGAGTAATGAAGACCCCGAGACCATCATCCCCACCCGGTGAACATCCAGGACCTGCCCCCCCACCCCATGCCACCATCAGGCAGGAGGCCAGAGGCTACCCTCTGGGAGAGTGAGGCTTGGTCCAGCCTGGAGTTCTGAGGACCAGCTGAAGGTGGGTGTGAAAAGCCCAGTGAAGATGCCCAGGAGTGGGGGACCCCAGCCTCCTCCTCCTGCTGCAGGGCCCCCACCTGCTGGCTGCCAGGGAAGAGGGCAGGGTCCTCTGCTGGGGAAACAGGACCACAGCCTCTAGCAAGCAATACAGAGACTAAAGCAAACAGAAAAGGAGCACAGCAGAAAGAGACAAAGCAGGAAGAGAAGAACAAAAATGTTTCAACACCTTGTAATTAATATCCTCAGAAAGGAAATTTACTCACCCATGAGCAAGTGAAGTACGCTTTTTTTCAAAGGACCATTTAATGAATAAGAAAGAGTCCTTGGAAATTAAGACTATGAAAACAGGACCTTCAGAAGTAAATAAAAAGGTTGGAAATACAATTAAGTAATTTTCTGCGTGAGGAGAGAAATAAAATTTGGGGATCAATGAAAAGAAGCTACTAAAGAAATAATTCAAGAAAACTTCCCAGCACAGCCAGTCACGAGTCTCCAAATTCAAAGGGTCTACCTACCCCACCTGCTATAAAAGGTCAGAAACCACAGCAAACTGTGAAATCTCAGAACCTCAGGGCTAAAGGGAAGATTCCAGAAGCTTCCAGAGAGAAAGGATGGAGACTCAGAATGGCATCTGCATCTCATGGATACCAGATGAAGAAACACTTTCAAAGTGCTGAGGAACGGCGACTTTCGGCCTAGAACTCTGAGCTCAGCCACATCACAACTGGGAGGGAGGGTGACAGGAAGACCCAGGAAGACTCTGCAGGAGGCTAGAACCTGTGCTCCAGCAGGTAGGTGGCTGGTGGGGCAGACGTGGGTGCGGGCCCAGCCCGGAGGATGGTGAAGGGGTCCCAGCAGGACCCTGGGGCTGCCTCGAGGGGGGGACGTCCCTCATCGGAGGGCAATGGAGGGGACCCAGCCAGGAAGAAGACGGGGCTGCGAGGCGGGAGGTGGTCTCCCTACGTGGAGAAGCATCCATCAGAGGGTTTGATGAGAGATCAGTGATGACCCCAGGCATTATGTTATCACTCATTCCTGATACAATGTTCTTCAAGAAAGAAAATATAAGCAGAGTGCACTCCTGGGAGCAGCAGGAAAGAATGTTCACTAGTTCTGCTGGTGTAAACACAAAATACTAACCAACACACAGGAAACACGGCAGGAAGACGGGGAGAGGCGTTGCACGTGGTGGGGTCGTTAGCAGTGCGATGGGGCAGAAAAGCTGACTCTGTCCCAGTGGGATCTAAACGGATCAGACAAAACCAAAAACGGACTGTGGAGGGTGAGGCCCGGGTCGGGCTGCTTCTCCCGTGGAGACTCGCAGCCCTGATGGACCTGGATGCCACGTCTCCACATGTTACTTTGGAAAAATTTTAAGAACAAACAAAAGGGGAAAGCCAAGAGGGAACCCACAGTGTGGCCAGGCTCTGGGCAAATGCCTGAGGAAGGAGGGCAAGGGCACGGCCACTGTCGGCCACCACGGAGTGAGCCTAGGCACGCGGCTGCCACTCCCTGGGCCTGCTTGGCCACCACCCAGGTGTGAATGTGAAGCTGACCCTCACGTCCACTTGAAGGTCACACTCACACGGAGGAGGCACCCCCCCCACCACCTCCCAAGGACGCAGGCCCCGGGCAGGCTCCATGCCAGGTCTGTGCCGGCTCGAGAGGGCTGTCCCTCCCTGGGCTGGAAGCCCACGGGCCCAAGATGAATGGACAGAGCAGTGCCCACGAGACTCGGATGAGCCGGGAGGGTGATTCCATGGAACACTGAGGTTCCATGACTTCTCCCCTTCTGAAAAGGGAATCTTCTGCCTCAGTCTCCCTGCCTGTAATTGACACCCTCAGGAGAATCTGGCCCAAAGACCCCCTTCTAGAATGGGGCAGGGACCTCTGTACATGGACCCCAGGACCAAGAGCAGGAGGGGCCTGCAGAGACCCTGGGGACCCTCTCTCTACAGATGGGGGAGGGCATGGCCAGGGCTGAGGTCAATGCTGTAAAGTCCCAGGGCCAGCTCCTAGGCTCCCCAGAACTCCCCAGAGCAGGCTGGGCACAGAGCAGGACCGTCCCCTCAGGCAACACAGCTCTTCCAGAGGCTACAGGGAGAGAGGGAAGCGCCAGGCCAGCCAACAGCTGAGGGCCAACGGGTTCAGGACACGAGCAAAAGCCCAGGTGGGTGGAGCAGAATTCAGGGGCTGGAATCATGCCCAGCTCCACCCCACAGCCCCTCACAGCCCAAGTGCGCCCTCATCTACACACCAGGAACGTTTTTTCCAACACTGTTTCACCTTCTTACATCCATGAATGACAGTCCAGGGTGGACTGGAGGACGTGCCTTTCTGAGAATCCATGTTTCCTTGTGCTGGAAAATCTTTGCCCTTTCTAAACTGAGAAAAGCCTTAGGACATGCTGGCTGGAGTGGGAAGAGTAGGAACAAGGTCATGAATTCTTGGTGAGAATGCAAACTGGGGTGAGATTTCTAGCAAGCCTTTAGCAACAGGCCTCATGCCTTAAAAATAAAGGCCGTATCCTTTGAATAAGTGATTCCCAAGTGGCGAAATAGGTAATAATTAGAAACGAAGAAAATATTTATGAAAGATGTTCAATTTGACATTGCAAAATGTTCAGTTCTCCTCAGATTTAGCTATATTAATTCGGCGCAATTCCAGTAAGCAAAATATTCCAACAGGATTTTCAGTGGAATTTGGCAAGTATTTGGAAGAGTTTTGAAAAATAAGAACAAAGAGGGGGTGCATCCCCTGCCAGCTATCATATTTACTATAAAGCTACAATAATTTACAAAGTCTAGTAGTGACACAAGAACTGAGAGATCAATGGAAAAGATGAAGCTTGGCCACAGACAGACACACACACACACAGACAAAGCCAACATATGAAAAAGCAGCATTGCAGGGATTGGGTAAGATTGGTATCGGACAACTGGCTATCCCATGTTGAAAAATAGAGCTAGAACTTTATCTTGGAAAGTGTTACAAGAACATATAGGAGACTCTGCTTATGGCTCTGGATAGAAACTATGCATTGACACCAAGCATGAAAAACAAAGGAGGACTTGTGCGTCCAGGTGGCAGAACGGCTGGTGGCAGAGGGTTGCTGCCTCCCCTCCGTGCACAACTAGAGGAGCTGCATACAATTTTTAAATCTGTGTGAAGGTCTAAGAGCTACAGAAGCCACGCAGACAGGCAGGCCAAGATTCCAGAGATGGGGCTACCGGGGCAGGGGAGGACTTTCCCCAGCACTTTCTCCCTGAGCGTTTTGCATTCTGGTCACGGGCTCGAGGCTGGGAATCTAGAGTTTTCCCAGGCAGAAAGCCATTGCTGAGGGATGGAGAACCTGCAGAGCTTTTTGGTCGAGAAAAACAAAACTTGAGAGGTCAAGATCCCAGGAGAAAGAAGCAGAGACTTAAGCCGAACAAATGGTCAGTTCTCCCCTTAAGACATCTGCCTGACTCCAAAGGCATGAGGGGCAGAAGTTTAAAACTCAAGTAGAAAGCCTCTGGAAATCAAAGAGAAGTCCTCCACGGTCTCAGGTGCCAAGGAGTCAGAGGTTAGAGTTCTGGGTCCACTGGGAGGAGGGGCCACAGCAATCATGCCAGGGTCTGATTTGAAAGCCCTGAAGGGCACAGAATCTAAAAGCAGGGCAGAACCACAGGTAGGCTGCACCTCATCAAACTGCAGCCAGTCCTGACTCAGCTCGGTCTCTGACTGAATGAGGGATGACCCTCAGTCCACCTGCCTGGAAGAGAAAATCTGAGCCATCTGGAGCCTCGAATATGTATTCGCAGGCAACTTCTAAGACTAATCAAAACTCACAAGTCATGAAAAGAGACAGGGCTATATGACTCAAAACAAATTGGGAAAGAAAGGTAAAAAGAAACAAACCTACATATGGTCCAGATCTAGGACTTATCAAACGAGCACTTTAAAATAATCATGACTTATATGTTCAAAATAAGAGAGAAAAGGATGGAGAAAATAAAGGGAAAATGGAGAATTTTGCAAGAGGATTTGAAACTATAAAAAAGAATCAAATGGAAATTTTAGAACTGAAAATACAATAACTGAAATTAAAAACTGAAGAGATTAGACACATCTGAAGACAGTGTTCACGAAGTGGAGAACAGGTCAACAGAAAGTTAAAGAACAGAGAAAACAAAGAATGGAAAATATAAAACTGAGAGTCAGAGAAATACAGGACACAGTGAAATGGTCGAACATGCATGCAACTGAAATCTAAAAGGAGAATAATGGAATAGGAGAGAAGCAATACTTTAAAAGATAATGACCATTAATTGTCTAAAACTACTGAAGTATTTTAGTACTTCATCCAGATTCAAGAAGCTCTGCAAACACCAAGAATACTACACCAACGCACATCATAATAAGACTGTCGAGTACCAAAGACGAAAAGAAGAGTATTAAAAGCTGGCAGGAGAAAAAAGACCTTTAAAGGAACAAGAATAAGATTGACAATTGAGGACTTCCCTGGTGGCGCAGTGGTTAAGAATCCGCCTGCCATTTCAGGGGACAAGGGTTCAAGCCCGGGTCCGGGAAGATCCCACATGCCACAGAGCAATTAAGCCCATGCACCGCAACTACTGAGCCTGTGCTCTAGAGCCCTCAAGCCACAACTACTGTGCCCACGCACCACAACTACTGAAACCTGCGTGCCTAGAGCCTGTGCTCCTCAACAAGAGAAGCCACTGCAATGAGAAGCCTGCGCACCACAAGGAAGAGCAGCCCCTGCTCACCACAACTAGAGAAAGCCCGCATGCAGCAACTGAAGACCCAATGCAGCCAAAAATAAAATAAATTTATATTAAAAAAAAAGATCGACAATTGACTTCTCAACAGAAATGATGGAAGCCAAAATACAGGTTCTAAGGTTTCAACGTTAAGTAGAAAAGTAATCATTTATATTAGACTGTCAAGGATACTTGTTTCAATTGCTAGGGTAACCATCAAAAGAGCAGAGAAAGAATGTACAACTAACAGGTTAATAGCAAGATAAATAGAAAAAATTTTAAATATTTTTATTAATCCAATAGAAGGCAATACAGGAGGAAAAGCAGAACAAAAAAAGTGTCAAATGGAAAATGAAGATTTAAGACCCTAGATAAAAGCTCAAGTCAATTAGTATGGACCATTTACTCCAAGTCAAATGTTACAGTTGTCAGAACAGATTTTTTTTTAAAAGTTATAGTCTGTTGACGAGAGACATCTTTAAATAAAAAGACACAGAGAGGCTGAAAACAAAAAGATAAAATTTTTTCGTTTTCCTATTCTTTTTTTTTTCTTTTAAGTGGACCATTTTCAAAGTCTTTATTGAATTTGTTACAATATTGCTTCTGTTTTACGTTTTCTGTTTTGTTGTCTTTTTTGGCAAGGCATGTGGGATCTCAGCTCCCCGACCAGGGATCGAACCTACACCCCTTGCATTGGAAGGCGAAGTCTTAACTACTAGACTGTTAGGAAGTCCCTGCTTTGCCTATTCTATCAGTTACTGAAAAGGAAAAATATCTATCATGCACATTCTTTTAAAGCGCCCATGGAACATTTACTAAAATTAGCCATATGCTGGTCATAAAGTAAAGGCTAACGAATTTCAATTTATAATTAAATCATTAAATTCATAAAATTAAATTCATATGTTCTCTGACCACAGTAGAATTAGGCTATACATCAATACCAAACAAAAAAGCAGTAGGGCTTCCCTGGTGGCGCAGTGGTTGAGAGTCCGCCTGCCGATGCAGGGGACACAGGTTCATGCTCCAGTCCGGGAAGATCCCACATGCCGCGGAGCAGCTGGGCCCATAAGCCATGGCCGCTGAGCCTGAGCGTCCAGAGCCTGTGCTCCGCAACGGGAGAGGCCACAACAGTGAGAGGCCCGCGTACCGCAAAAAAAAAAAAAAAAAAGCAATAAAAAAACCTACAACCAGGACTTCCCTGGTGGTGCAGTGGTTAAGAATCTGCTTGCCAACACAGAGGACATGGGTTCGAGCCCTGGTCTGGGAAGACCCCACATGCCGCGGAGCAACTAAGCCTGTGCGCCACAACTACTGAGCCTGCGCTCTACAGCCCGCGAGCCACAACTACTGAGCCCGCGTGCCACAACTACCGAAGCCTGCACACACTACAGCCCGTGCTCCGCAACAAGAGAAGCCACCGCAACTAGAGAAGAGAAGCTCGCTCACCGCAACAAAGAGTACCCCCGCTCACCGCAACTAGAGAAAGTCCTCACGCAGCAACAAAGACCCAACACAGCCAAAAATAAATTAATTAATTAAAAAAAACCCCAAAACCTACAGCCTCTCGACTGTTTGGACATAAAGCAATACAATTCTAAATAACCTATGGGTCAAAGGAAAAAAACCTCATTGACTATTAGAAAATATTTTGAACTGAATAATGAAGATACAACATATCAAAGCTGTGGAGTGCAGTTCACACAGAACTCACAAGGAAATGTATAGCTTTAAGTCACGGGGGTCGAGGTGGGGAGTCCTTCACAGCAGTCCCAGGTCAATCCAGAACCCACTGCCCCCCAGGGAGCCATGGGTTTGCCAGGCGGACCTTCGGACAGGAGATGCCTGGAGATGTCTGGGAGGGGGCTGGATGTGAGCGTTTGAGGAGGGGTCAGGGCAGGAAAGATGCATCACTTGCTTGTGAGCACTGACTCTTTGAGTCACGGAGATGGACGCGATCAAGGAGGGAGAAGGGCTAGAAAGGAAGAAAGAAATGGGGAAGGAGCAGGTGGGGAGAATTCTCAGGAGTCTAGCTGCTTCTCGAGCAGACTTTGGACCCGTCTGCCCAGGGCAGCTGGGGGCCCAGTTCCTGAGCCTTGTGAGGACGTCCGCGGGCTGCTTCCCAATTTCCCTCCATGCCTTTGGCTTTCCTGGACCTGCTGTCAGTTACCACGTGGACTCTGCCTTTCATTTTCCAAAACGTGGTTGCTGAGCCTTGTCTTCTGTTTTTTTATCCTTATGGAAGCATTTAGGTCTTTCTTTAGTTTACCTCTACTGTTATTTCAATGGCATTTAAGGAAGGAGAGAAGATAAATTAGAAATGATGAACCAAACACTGAATTCTATATAATTCTACCTATGTGACTTCTGAAACAGGCCAAAAATGAGCAGAATAGCACATTATTTAGCAATCTAGAGCTAAATAATAACATTAACAACAACAAAAAGTAACAACAAACAGCTGAAGGGAGCTGAAAGAGGTTGCAGATAGACAGCAAAAACTGCTGATTCCCTAAATGAGTTTTGTAGATACATTCGACTCTTCTAAATCATGTTCATATTTTACCTAAAAAGAATTATTTTTAAAATAATTACCAAATGGTTCAGGGAAAGAGGGAGAGAGAAAGCTAGCTCACTTTCGGTTGACAAGCGCTGGTGTGCATGAAAACAAAGATCAGTTTTGCTCATTAAAATTAATATTTCAAAACTGATGGCGGGAGAAAGGTGATTGAGAGACTCCCATTTCTGGCAATATGATGGATGAGATACCCTCCCATTAGAAATCACCTAGAAATTTGGGATAAATAACAAGCATCAGAATAAAAGAAGAGAATTCTGGAAAAGGGGGGAAAAGAGGAAGGAGGGGCTGAAATGAAAGTGGGGAGCCCATCCCACAAGCCCACCCAGAAGGAAGCTGCAGAATTGGGTTTCACCTGCTGAGTGGGGGGATGGGAGACGGCCTCAAACACCGGCAGTCGGGACTGGAATCAAATGTCACAAAAAGTTGGATCCTGCAAAGTTACAGCCCCCGTGGAGTGGAAGGCTGGGGAAAGCCATCTGCCGTCAAAGGGATGTGGGCATTGGTCTGAATGACTCTCAGCTCCATGTGGTGAACAAGCCAGTGCTTCTGAGAATTTGAGGCCACAGCCCTGACCTCATGCAGGTTTGGGTCTAAATTCACCAGCAGGATCAGGGAAGCCCAAGGTTGAGAAATTAGCTCAGAGTAGGTCTCAGGTGTTTGCACCCAAAGCACCTCACAAAGGCAGATACAAATCCTCCTTGGAAATAGCTTCCTGCCCTCGGGGTCCCAGTATTCCCAGAGATGAAGATCTGTCAGATAGCAGCTGATGGTGAAATATTACCTGACACAGAGATGAAATTCACCATGAGAATCAGGAAAAAAGGAAAAGAAAACCAGAATTAGATCCTCAAGGGCCTCAGATGTTACAATTGTCAGATACAGGTTATAAAATAAGTGCACTTAAAATGTTTACAGAAATAAGCAGGAATGGGAAATAGTGCAGTAAAACATGAGGGAAAAACCATGCAGAACTTTTAGATATAAAAATGTAATCCTTTAAATTTTCAAACTTAGCAGACACGTTAATCAGCAAATTAAATGGAGCTGAACAGAGAATTAATGAACTGGAAAACATGTCAGAAAAAATTACCCAGAATGGCCCCAGAGAGACAGAACGATGAAACCATAAAACAAAGGTTAGGAGTCATGCAACATGGAATAATTCATTAATTTACCACGGCAGTTTTAACACACCTCTCGCTAACTGACAGATCAAGCAGACATATAATTAATGAGGATGTAGAAGATTTGAACAACATAACAACCATGAACTAATGAACATACGTGCTCCCTTGCCCGCAAAAATTAGAGACATTCTTTTCTAATACATAGGGAACATTTTCAATATTTTACCTTGTAGTAGGCCATAAAGCAACTCCCAATAAATTTCAAAGACTCTGTATCAAATCATCATGTAATTTGAACACAATTAAATTAAAAATCAATAAAAGATCATTAAAACCCATATGTTCAGAAATTAAAAAAAAAAAACTTCTAAAGAACCAACACACAAAACAAAAAATCACTACAGAGTTATAAATAAACTTAGTAGTGAAAGATCATGCAAATACTACCAGCAAAATTTAGAGCACTTCCACATCCAGCCATGAAGGAGTTACAAGGACCATACTTAACCTCCCACTGTAAACAACAACTAGCAAACTGGACAAAATAGATGAAAATGACTGTTTTCAGACATGGCACAAAAGGCACTGAGAGGAGGGAAACATATGAGTCTCCCTTCCCTCCAATCACTCCAAATCTTCCCAGAGGCAATTTACAAACCTCAGGCACTGGGAGGTGGGACCCAAACAGCTCAGCAACTCTGATGAGTTGGGGAGATGGAAGTCAGAGTGTGGGTAGGTTGCAGCTGCTGGAATCTGTGGGTCAGAGTTCTGGAAAGGAAACAGTTGCTCAGTAATAGAGCTCCAGAAATCTGCATAGGGATCCCCTTGCATCTTTGTAGACTACTAGTCCATGCCCATGGACTGGACAAAGAAGACTGAAGACTGAAGAATTCCCAAAGCTCACACAAAGTCAGAAGACATCTGTGCTTCCACCAGCCAGAATACAGTTCTCTTGGTCCCTCCACCCCAGGCCCCCAGACATTCAGTAGAGACCCCAAAGAAATTATACTTTAGTGTGGGCTTAACTATTCCCAAAATGAAATCTACCCTAGAGCAACTCTAAAAAATCTTAAAATCAGGCCTTGAAGGATCAAATAAGTCCTCAAGTAATTTAACTGCTTTTTGCCAAAACAAAGCCCAACATTCTTTACAGGAAGAAAGCATAATTCAGATGCTCCACAATGCAGAAATGTCTAGAATTCGATTTAAAAAATTACTACACATGCCAAGAAGCCAGAAAAGATGTCCTATAACCAGGAGAAAAATCTGTCAGTAGGAACTTGAATTTTCCTACAATCATGAAATAAATTGATTCAATACTTTAAAATATTAACCACCAAAAAAGTGTAAGACTCAGATACTTTTTATGAGTTCTACCATACATACAAAAAACTAGATATTTCCAATCTTATACAAACTATTTAAGAGAACAGGTGAAAGAGAGGGAAACAGAGGGAGAAAGATTATATCCCCAACTCATTCACTGAGGCTAATATGACCTTGGCATCAAGTTAGACAAAGAACATTTGAGAAATGACCAATTTCACTGATGAACGTAGATAGAAAAGTTCAAAATATTAACAAGAAAGTCCAGCAGAAAATTTAAAAGATAATGCAGTAGGTTTATTTCAGGAATACCAGTATGGTAATATAATGCATGGCTTAACATTAGGGTATCTAGTAATACAATTCACCGCATATCAGATTAAAGGAGAAAAAGGCCAATGAGGTCCTCTATAGATATTGAAGAAGCATTCAGTCATTTTCAAAATCCATTTGTGATAAAACTCTTGGCAATAGAAGGATAAAACTTCTTTAATCTCATAATAGGTATCTAGTAAAAATCTACCCAAATACCACACTTAATGGTGAAGTAGTAGGAACATTTCCTTTAAATTCAGGAACAAGTTCCGGATGCCTGCTGTCACCACTTGTATTCAACATTGTAGCAGAGGGTCCTGCCAGAGTGATAAGGCAAGAAAAAGGAATAACGTGGGCAAAATATGGGTTGGAAAAGAAAAAAACAAATTGTCATTATTTGCAGACTATTTGCTTATCTACACAGGAATCAAGAGGATCCAGAGACATAGTATTTTAATTATTTAATTAGTGGGAAGGGTCAGCAAAGTTGCTAGGAAACAACCATGTTAGTATGCACTAGAGACAAAAGTTTAAAAATATTTTTAAGGTGGCATTTAAAAAATAACCAAAAATATAAAGTACCTTCATAGGAATAAACGTCACAAAGGATACATACAACTTTTATGAAGAAAACTTCTAAACTTTACAAAAACATTATAGAAAATCTAAATAAATGAAGAACTACAACCTGTTCATGAAAAAGAAATTTAAATGTCTTAAAAATGTTTATTTTCACCCAAATGAATCAAAACATTCAATGTAATTTCAAATGAAATCACAAACAAGTCTTTTTGTGAAACTGGACAGATTGCTTCTAAAAATTTATATGGCATAAGATACTACAAATAACAAGCTTGAAGAAACACAAGAGGTAGAAGGCAATAGGCCCCACCGATAACAAGACTCAATATAAAGCTGTAGTAATTAAGACAAGGTGGCTGGGACAAGTAAGTCATCACCATTGTAACAGAAGGGACCCCAGAAACAGACCTGCACACACAGCCCTTCTGACATCTGACAAGGAGGCTTTACAGGCTGATGAGAAGAGAAAGGGGTACTGAACCAGTGATGCTGAGAAAACAGGTGTCATGGACTGAATGTCTGTGTTCCCCCTAAATTCCTATGTCGAAACCCTACCCTCCAGTGTGATGGTGTTAGGGGGCGGGGCATTTGGGAGGTTATAGGTCATGAGGATGGAGCCTCATGAATGGGATCATTGCCCTTATAAAGGTCCCAAGAGAACTTGCTCCTTCTCTCTGCTCTCAGTCATGTGAAAACACAGTGAGTCAGCCATCCGCAACCTAGAAGAAGGCTCTCACCAGAACCTGGCCATACTGGTACCGTGACAATGCTGCACCCGGACCAAGCTCGTGCCCTCATCTTGTACTTCCAGCCTCAGAGCTGTGAGAATTAGTTTCTGTTGTTTTTAAGCCCCCCAGTCTGTGGTACTCTGTTATAGCAGACTAAGACAGACTAATACAACTGGCCAGTCCTACAAAATTAGAGCCCTTTTTATTCCAAAACAACTTCCATGCAGACTGAAGACCTAACTGTGAACAACAAAGTTCTGGAAGAAACCGAACACTGTTATCTCCATGCTCACCTTTAAGAAGGATTTCTAAGCCCATGGAAGACACCAAAAGGAAAAGTCCAGGCATCAAGATACCATTGAAAGGGTGAAGAGAAGCCCACCCACCTGGAGATGTCTGTAGCCCATATGATCAACAAGGATTCATGTGCAGAACATATAAAGAACAGACAAAATCAAAGAAAAGAGACACAAAAGAAAAAATGGGCACAAAGATATGAACAGGCAAATTCCAGGACAAGATACTCAACCACAATAGTAATTAACAAAGTGTTGTCTAAAACCATACCCGACAGATCACAACATTAAAACGTCTGACAACCCCAACTGTTATAAGGATACAGCAACAGGAGCTTACAGATCACCTGGGAAAAGTTCATTGGTTCAACCACTTTGAAAACAACACGGCAATTTTCTAGTAAGGCTGCAGACCACATGGCCAGCAGCTGTGCAACTAGAGATGTTGTGCATGAGTCCAGGAGTTGAGAGGGAGGGAATGGAGATGCCTAAATGCCCTGCACCTGGAGACCAGTCAGTCATACAGGAGCTCCATCCAGACGTAAAAGTGAATGAAGCATCCTAGGGAATCTCACAAACATGGTTCAGGCAGCAACGTGCAGACAAGTGGACAGGGTGAGATCAGCCGGTAGAGCCTCACACTCCTGGCAACACTACTGAGAGCCCAGGGGTAAACCATGGAGTTCTGAGAATGCTGACGCCGAATTCAGGGTGGCAGGGAGACCCCTGGTCAGGGGTCCAACCGGCCTCCAGGATGTCAGCAGCATGGGCGGAACTCTGCACGCTTCTGTGGCCCCATGTGCAAAGTGGGTAAGACAGGCCCTCCCCCGACCCCATGAGGATTAGGCGAGCGGTCCTCTGTAGCACAACAGCAGGGGCCTCCGGGGCCTCTAGGCTGAGGGCTCACGGACCCAGCAGTGGGCAGGAGTGGGGAGTGAGGCTGAAGAGGGGGCGCTGGGTGCAAGTCTGCCTGTGGAACCACCACTTCGATGGTGAAACCCTCACCCCTTTCCCTGCCTCCTCTTCACAGAGGGCCGTGGCTTCCAAATCCTCAGGCAAAAGGTAGGAGGCTCTTCCCTACAGAAACGGAAGAAAACACCAGGCAAGAGTGATGTCCTCGATGTGGACGCTGGCCCCCTGCACTCTGGCGCTTGGGACACAGCTTGGCGTCCAGCTCCCACACCTTTGCCTAAAGCAAACCTGCCACTGGGCACCCCACACCCCACACTCGGCTCCAGTCGGAATCCCACCCAGATCCCAGGAACCCTTCCACTACCCAGCAGGCCACCCAGCGGTTTCAAAGTGAGAGACCAGTAAACCAGCAGAAAACAAGCCCTGTGAGAAAGAGGTAAAACCATGAGCAAAAACAAGCAAACCGACAAAAAACCTTTATAAACTGACTCAGAATGTGTCAAGAAGATGCTACATTCTCAAAACAAGAACAGGATGCTATGAAATGGGAACACTTAGAGACAAGGAAGATGGTTCTTTTAGAGATAAACAGTGTGAATGCTGAAACACGAAACTTCCCCAAAGAACTCGAAAATGAAGTCCAAAAATTGTCCAGAAAATAGGACATAAATGAGGAGACAGAATGAGAGAAAAGGCCAGAACACAGAAGACCAATGCCTGAATTCAAGGAGGAAAACAGAAAAATTGAAAGGGAAGAAACATGAACAGATGAAAGAATAGAGCTTGTCTTCAGCTGAAAGGTCCCACTGAGCACCAATAAACACATAAACCCACACGTAACCCAACTGCATGGATGGTCAGGAGTCCGCAGATGAAGAAAGGATCCTAAAAGATTTCAGGAAGGAAAGTCGAGCTGCTGACAAAGACTTCTCATAGGTGACTGGATGCAGAAGGTGACGATGACAAAGGCTTCAGAGTGATTTACCAACAAAAAGTGCCCCCAGACAAAGCATCGACCCAGCGTGAGGACAGAGCAAAGACACTCTCTAGAAGCCAAGGACTCATCACCCTTTTTAGGATGTCACACAAGGATGTGCTTGAGCCAAACAAGACAGGAAACTAAGAAAGAAGCAGCTCCGGGGCCCAGTGGACAGAGTCCAGCCCAGTGGATGCAGCGAGCAGCAGGAGGGAGGTGGCTTCCGGGGGTGAGAGCGCCAGGAGAAGGGACTCAGCGGAAGAGAGAATGTGATTGAGAAGCTGGGGGAAGGTGAGGATGAAAGGGATGCATTCAGTACAAGAAAGGGACAGCTGAGATCGCCCACCACATCACTGCTCGTCCCGGAGCTGCCGCCCTCCTGGGCACGGCCTCGGCCGTGGTATAGCCCTGGCCCCAGAAGCAGGTGGAGAGTGAAGACCAGATGACACTAGCAGCTGAGTCACCCTCTGCCCCAGCCCCATGACGGCCCCCCAGAAGCATGGTCCCCACTGACCCACAGGCCTTGAGCCTTGATGACCAAGCCCTGCCCCTCACCATCCTGGCTTGAGCTGATGACAGATGAGGAAGGAAACTGAGGACTACCTGAGTGTTACTTGCAGGGCTGAGACTGGGGTGGGGGGCCAGGACTCCTGACACCCCTGAGGATAGGACAGAGGCTGGACTAGGGGAGGGGGCCTGCAGGGAGCTGGGCCTACAGGAGCAGTTGGGGCATCCCCACCCTTATCCCAGAGCTACATTTCAGGAGCCCTGGCAGACCCTGATGGAAACACAGAGACACACAGACAATCCCCACCCCTGACAGAGAGGCAGCTGCTCGCCCTGGGGCCACAGGAAACGAAATCCTTGGGCTAAAGCCACTGGCCCAACAAGGAACCGGCATTTACTGAGTGGCTACTGCGCGTAAGGCACTGTGCTGGCACGGGATGGGGTGGCAATGGGGTGGGGGTGGGGGGAGCAGAAAGTGCTAGAAAGAGCAAAGTTTTTGGAGTCAGCGGCAGCTGGGGTGGAATCCCAGGTCCTCTGTGACAAGTCACATGCTTCCTCAGGAGCCTCAGCCTCCAAATCTGAAAAATGGGTGCGATGCCACCTGCGTGTTGAGGTGTTGGGAGCGCGGACAAGGGGACACACGGAGGTGTGCAATGCAGCCTGCCCCTGATCAGTGTTCACTTCCTCCTCACTGACCCCCAAACTACCTACGTGGGGTGGGGTGGCCCTCAGGGGTGCTTACGGCAGGCTTCAAGGTGCTGGCAGCACTGGAGGGGGGCGGGAATCTCACAGTGGGGGGTCATGTGGAGTGCTCCAGGGGACAGAGCACCAGGCAGGAACAAGCCGGGTGAGGGCTGCAGAATCTGTGTGTGTGAGTGTGTGAGTGTGTGTGTGCGCGCGCGTCTGTGTGAGCGTGTGCGTGCGCGTGTGTGTGTGCCTGTGAGTGTGTATCCGAGTAGCGGCTCCAGTCAGCCCAAGGGCCAAGTGGGGAAGGGTGAGGAGTGAGAACAGGGGGCCAGGGCTGGGGGGTCCTGGCTTGTCCTCCCCAGACCCCAGGGAGCCCTGAAACCTAGGTAGAGGGAGGGGCAGGGGGGCATTTCCCCACTCTGGGGCTCCTGAGCAGGGGATGAGGCGGGGGCGGGGACCCAGGGCTCAGCCGGCCCAGACACAGGGACAGGATTAGGAGATTAAATCCAGCAGAGGCATTAGAGAAGCAGCAGGCAGAAGCGGGGCCCAGCCACGCAGGCGGTGTGTCCTTCCCAATCCCAGGGGTGACACCTAGGAGGCTGCAAGGGGAGTGGCTTCCGGCAAGCACAGGGGGGCAGCTGGGAGGGAGCGGGCTCAGGGTGGTATGTGTCGGGGGAGGGTAAAGCCCACAGGAGGGGCTGCGGAAAACCCCAGAGGGGTCAGGAGGCTCAGCCTCAGCTGACCGCTGACCTTGACCGTACCCTCCACCCTTCCAACGTCTCCATTACTCTGGGCTGGGGAGCTGGGGGAGCCTGGGGTCAGCCAGCGCCCCTCAGCCCGAAGCCAGGACCCTGGTGGTGCTCAGCAAACCTGCTAGAACAGGTGGGACGGTGAAGCACACCTGCCACCAACCCCATCCCCGCCCCCTGCCCTGGGCCTGCCTGTGCAGGGTGAGGCCAGGTGGGAGGAGTTCCATCGGCTAACTGGACAGAACAGAGTACTGAGCAGGACCAGCAGCCCGGCGGCGCCCCTGGGCACCCTGGCAGAGCAGAGAGGTTTGGGGGAGGGCACGGTCCAGCCCCTCCAGCATTCTCAGAGGTGCTCCAGGGTATGGGGCAGGGGAGACAGCGGGAGTGGCCCACCTGGGTAGGGGTGGTGAGCCTGGTCCTTTGGGCCGAAGAATACTGAACGGGGAGTGCTCTAGGGAGCACGCAGGACTGGGCAGGAGGGCAGCCACGCACTCATCCTGGGGGTCACTCGCTGCGGAGTGACCCCTGGCCAGCCACTCTCCAACCCAGGGGAGGCAGCCCAGGCCCCTCCAGACTCAGAAGGGTCTCAGGTCTGAAGGGCTTGGCAGGCCTGAGCACAGGCCCTGGTCAGTCAATCCTAAAGTCCAGGGTGGGGTTCCCAGTGCTGGTAGCCCTTCCACAGGCCCCAATCCTGTGACAGCAGGACCCCATGAGAATATCCCCCCCCTGCCACGCCCAGCTCACCCACCTTGGCTGGCCTATTTGAGCTGAATGGGTCTATGCAGACTGCCCCACCCCTTCTGAGCCTTCTCCTGAGGCTATGCCCCCCATCTCCACCTCCCACCCATGTCTGTCCCCCCACTCCCGGTCCCTCCCCCAGCCCCATCCCACACTCCACAGAGCCCAGGGGAGGACTTCCCTGCTCTGCGTCCAAAGGACGTGGTCAGCCCTAGGTCAGCAGTGGTGACACCAGGGGGACTGAAGGGGGACGAGGCTGGATGGCTGGGCCCCCTGCACCCAGTGAGTCTGGGTGTGAATCCCACTGCGCCCCACCTCTGGGCTTTAGGCAGAGCCTCAGCTTCCACCTGGCCGTGGCTGGCCCATCGGGAGGCCCCAGGACGGGCAGTCTATGGGCCACTCCTGCAGAGGGAGGTGGAAGGGCGGACACTCAGCAGGGGTAGCAGCCAGTGGGTGGACACAGCAGGCATCTGGCAGGCCCTCCTCAAAGGGGCCCTCCCTGGGAGCCTTGGGGGTGAGGGACCCTGACCCCACACCGACCCTCCCTCTGTCCTGTGGACCGCGCCCCACAGGCAACTCCCTGCTCACCTTCAGATCCGGGCATAGCATGGGATGGAGTTTCTAGTCCCTTCCCTGGCTCTGACCCAGTACCCTCACCAGACTTCACACCCAGGTAGAGACTGACTGTCCCCTCCACCTCGTCTGGGTCTCTCAGCCAGTGGCCTCCTTGCAAGCATCAGCCCCTGAAGGTTCCTGGATCTCGACCCCAGCCAAGTGCAGTCCTGAGACCTGGCCCTGGCCCCGGCAGCATCCTTCACCCTACACCGCAGACACTGCAACCCACTGGAAGTGCCACACCTGCTTCATTCCTGACTACCCCCATCCCTCAGGCTCAGCTAAGGCGGGTGGCCGACCACACCTGCAAAATGGCCGCCGCAGGTACAGCCCCAAGCCCCCACTCCAGACCCCAGAGCTTCCCTTGAAACATGCAGCGGCTTTCTCAGCCCGAGAGGGGGATGGGCACGGTTGCCCCGGTAAAGGGCCCTCAGCCAGCTCGAGAGCAGGGAGAGGGTGGGTTAGGTGTGACTGTCCTGCAGAAGCGCGCGCTGGGTGTCGCGCTGACTCCCCAGGGTTAGGACAGGGGCAGCCCTGCGCCGCAGGGGCCTCTCCGCACCACCTCCTCTCCGCAGCCTTAAGATCCAATCCTTTGCTCTAACAGGCCTTTATCGCAGCAATGCAGGCATCCCCTGGAGGGGGCGGCCGCTTGGGGAGGGTCCGCGTGTCTCTGTGGGAAAGTCCCTCTTCCCGGGAACGTGGGCGCGCATCGGGTCCGCGCCGGGGCGATGTCGCGCCCGCGCCAGGCAGGCCCCATGACTTGGCATTCCCTCCTTCCCCTCCCCCTTCCGCCCCTGCGGCCCGAGGTCCCCCAGCCCACCCAGCGCCAGGCAGACTGCGGACCCTCCCTGCCCGCCGCCAGGGCTGCGCGGTGGGTTTGGAGGGGAAGTAAGGGCGACAGGCAGCTTAAAGGACTAGCGAAAGGGTCTAAGCTGCAGTGTCCCTGTCATCCGAGCCCAGGCGCCTGGGGAGCGCCGCCAGCCGAGACGTCGCGGCCCCGCAGCCCCCTCCCCTCCTGCAGGCCACACCTGTTACTGGGGCGCTGGCTGCGTGGACGCAGGCCGCATCCGCAGGCGGCCCCTCCCAAACCGTGGGTCTTTCTGGAAGGGAGAAGGGGTCTCTTGGGAGGAGGACGCGACTTGGGGTGGGGCGATGGGCAGTCTCGGAGGTGCGCACCAAGCTGGCGGCCCAGCCCTCCCGCCGCGGCCCCCGCCCGCCCCGCCCGCCTGCCCGCCTGCCTGTTTGGCTCTCGGCTCCAGCATCCGCCCTCCCCCACCCCGAGGACCAGGGCCTCTGCGCGCGCCCGGCCGCCCTGAGTGCCCTCCCCTCCGGCCCGGCCGCTGAAGTCGCGCCCCCTCCCGGATGCCCCATCCGCATCCTCTCGCCTTCTCTCCATCCCTCCCCTCCCCCGCCGGTCCGGTCGCAGTCCCGGCCGCATCCCTAGGAATGGCTCCACTCCAGGGGAGGGGAAGATCGGAGAAGGGGGGGGAGGGTGTCTCGAGATGCAGCCAGCTGCCTGCGCCCTCCCCGTAACGACCCCCGCCCATCCCAGACGAGAGTCCCCCTGCAGCCGGGGCCGCATCGGAGGGGCCTTTCCGGAGGGCCCTGCCCAGCTGCTAAAGAAGGGCGGACACCCCAGAATTTGCACCATTGTTCTCCGCGGGAACGGGGGAGGGTCGGGGGAAGGGAAGGGGCCGCGCGGCGCCAGCGCCTCTGGCCGAGAAAAGGACGCCAGCGCAGGGCGCGAGCTCCCCGCCCCGGGGCGCAGTCGATGCAGGTGCAGGATGCGGGGTGCAGGTTCTGGGCGCGGGGCTCGGGAGGCCGGGAGAGCCGCTGCCCTACCTCTCCGGCGTCACTGGCGGCGGCCCGGCATGAGCACGGGCATGGGCGCGGGTCCCCGAGCGCGGAGCTGCTGCCGCTCCCGGGCTGCTCTCGGCGCTCTGACGGCGGCACCGCGTGACGGCTGCGGGCCCCCGGCCCGGCCCGCCCCGCGCCCCTCCCGCCGCGCTGGTTGGCTGCGCGCGGCGCCCAAGCCCCAGCCGCCAGCTGGTTTGTCGCGCGGGGAGAGGGACGGGCGTCGCGGCTGCGGCGGGGATGGGGCTGGGGCCGGGCTGTGACATCACGGCTGACACCGCGGTACGATAGGTGGGGGAGTGGGGGACCGACACCCGGGCCCGGACGCGCCGCCCCTCCCCTGGCGCAGCCCTGGGCCCCCCCCACCCGACTCGGACCCCTTTCAAGTGAAACCACTAAATCTTCACCTGCCCCACCCGCGATGCCAGCAGTACAAACGCATCGACGCTGAGGGACAAAACTCGCGTTTGTCCCTCCGAGGGCCTCCCTCGTTGCACCGTGGAGGGGCTGTCGGGGGTGGTAGCGATACTGACTTCTAGGTGTAACAGGTGAGTTTTCAATCGCGCCTGGCGTCTGGGCCAGAGCCCTGGAGGGAGACCAGAGCATCGCAGACAGCCCTCCTAGCAGGGATGATGCAACCGGCCGGCCAGTGGACCTGCCGCTTCTCCTCCCGTCATGCCTCGGGTGGAGACCCCCGCCATCCTCTCGCCCCACTTCTCCAGGTCGTCAGCGCCCCCGTCCTCACAGCCTGTTTCTCCAGCTTAACTTCCTTGGACCGAGTCACACGCGGCTCTTGGTCCACACTGGCAAAACCCAGCCTTTGTCAATCCCCCAGCCGGAAAACAGGCCGCCAGGGACGGACTGGCATCTTTGCGTGCCACCGACCTCCTTCCGCATACCCCATTGCTGGGCAACTTTGACAAAGCCTCTGGCCAGCTCGCCCACCGGAACTGCGGTGGGTGCGGTGACGTCCTGCCGCCCTGAAGCCGGGGCGCCGGGACCCCCTTCCCACGCAGCCCCTGCGTCAGCCTCCTCCGCATCCCCAGGGCCTCGGTGGCGTCGGGCAGGTGCCAGGCGCTGCCCCCAAGGTTTACCCGGTTAACCATTTACCCCTCACACTGTGCAGTAAGGGAGGTGCTTCACCTCCGTTTGCAGCATCCGTGGGGCTTGTGCCTTGAAAGTAGCAAGGGCACAGACACAAACACTTCTGTAAAGGAGACCACCCTACCCTCCAAACCCCCCAGGTAGCTTCTGTTTTTCTCTTCCCTGGCGCCACCTGCAAAAAGAGAAGCTATTGTTCTTCCAAACTTTTGGTAGAAACAATAAAACTATGTGGGCCCCCCAGGGAGGGTGGGTCTTTTATCCTTTCTATTTCCAGCATAGTTATCCCTCTGGTCAAATTCTCTATTTCTTAAGCCAAATTTGGCATTTTACATGCCTTTAGGAATGAGTCCATTTCACGGAGGTTGTAGAATGAATGCTAGCATATTTGTTCTTACACCTACTGTTTTTATACTTCTTTCTCCTTTTTATTCTGTATTTTGCTGATTTGCATTTTTCTTTTTTAACATTTTCAAAGGACAAACTTATACTTTGTTCATCTTCTCATCTTTCCCTTTATTTCATTTATTTCTGTCCTTATCTATTATTTCCTTCCTTCCTGGTTCTTTGGATTTGATCCGTTGCTCCATCTCGAGGTAAATTCTTAGCTCATTTACTTGTAACTCTTCTAAATTTCTGATCCATTTAAAGCCACCAAATTCCTTCTACAGCACTGCCTTAGCTGGGTCTCACAGAATTTGAACATACAATGTTTTCATTATCATTCACATCTAAATATTTCTTAATGTTCCAGGTGATCTCCTTTTAAACCCAAACCCATGGGTTACTTAATAATGTTATTTATTTTCCAATAGTGTTTTTTTATTATAAACTTTTGTTATGAATTTCTAATTTAATTGCATTATTGTCTGAGCACATAGTCTGTGTTCCATAAGGATCCTGGCAGGAAGCAGATGGCACACTCAAACTGAGCAGGGCCTGGTAAAGGGAGTACTTACAAAGGTGTGGGTAGGAAGTAGGGAAGCCACAGAGCTGAGTGACACTGTCTCCTGATTGCCCCGGGGGTGAGGGGTGGAGGTGCCCTGGCTATAGGAGCAGAGGCCTCAGTTGAGGAACGCAGCCAGCCTGAGTGCCCATCGGAAGGGACTTGGGAAAAAGACCCTGAACCTCACTCTCCACTGTCAGTGCTCCCTTTGTCTGAACCCACCCACTGACATGGTCTATGTAGGACAATCCCTTAGAGTATCGGGCAAAGGGGATTTAGAAGCACAAACGGAGGACAGCAGCCCCGTCTGCGTGCATTTCTCCTCTGGAACTTATGGAGGCTTCTTTATGTCCTAACACCTCATCTATTTCTGTAAATATTCTGCGTGTGCTCAAAAGGTTGTGTTCCCTGTATGATGGGTGTAAAGTTCTGTATGTATTTAAAAGTTCAGAATTATTCATTGTATTGATCAGAATGTGGAGATTTCTGCTAATTTTTGTCTGCTTGAGCTGTTAAATTATTAGTTTTAAGTTAAAGTCTCCAGTTACAATTGTTGAAATACCTACTTTTCCGTGCAAATCTGGCGGGCGTTGCTTGATGGACGCTGAGGCAGACTCTTAGGCATTTCAGTGATTTTGATGGATGTGCATCCTCATTCTGTGGCCCCTCTCAGCATGCATGTAAGGTCCTTCTTCATCTGTTGCTGGTTTTTTTCTGTTTGTTTGTTTGTTTTTGCTTTAAATTTGAATGTCATATATGAAGAGGTCAACCCAGTTTCCTTTGGTCCATATTGGCTAGTATGTCCTCTGCCAACATTTTTATTCTAAACTTTTTGTATCTTTAAGTGTATCTCTTAGGCAACCCATTGTGAGGATGTCAAAATCCAGACTGCTTCCACCTTTTGCTTGGAATTTAACCCACTCACATTTATAGAACTGTTATATTGAGTCTTAGTTTTGCCATCTTATTAAAAATTTCCTTTTATTATATATATTCTTTCCTGTTTCTTTTTGAGTATATATTCTTTGAGTATATATTCTTCTGGTGGTTCATCCTTATTCTTATTTTTATTTTTATGGCAATTGCCCTTAATTTAAAATGCTGTTTCTTTCTTTCTTTTTTTTCTTTTTCTTTTTTCTTTTTTCCCTACTCACCACCTGTTTGGTCACTTATTCCTCACTCCCTGGCCATAATGAGATTGTCTGGAATTACACAGTTCTGAGTTATTGTAGATATATTCTATTTCTTTTCTTTTGTCCTCACTTTTAAGACAATTAATACACATTCTAAGAAACTTGGTCGTCCTTATTGTCCATACCTCTTGAAGAGTCTTCTTCATTTGTGTTACTTATGAAATACAAAGTATTTTCAATGTGGGCCTTGGGTGGAAACATTCTGAAACCTTGTATTTCTGAGAATATTTTTTATAACACTTCCAATTTCACTGGATGTAAAATTCTAGGTGCAAAGTTTGTTTCCTTCAATACTTTAAACATATGACTTTGTGGTCTCCTTGTGTGCTTTTGAGAAGAGTCCACACTTATTGGGTTCTAGTTCCATGTTCTTTCAGGATGCTTCTAGAATTTTCTTATGGTGTGGATTTTTCTGTCTCCTGTTTGACAGTCTGTGAGTCCTTCAATCTGAAGTTGTTTAATTTTCTTTAATTCTGGAAAATTCATTTTCTTTGTTTTTCAAATATTTTCTCTTCTCTGTTTTTTGGTTGTTTTTTTTTCGGTACGCGGGCCTCTTACTGTTGCAGCCTCTCCCGTTGCAGAGCACAGGCTCCGGACGCCCAGGCTCAGCGGCCATGGCTCATGGGCCCAGCCACTCCGCGGCATGTGAGATCTTCCTAGACCGGGGCATGAACCCGCGTCCCCTGCATCGGCAGGCAGACTCTCAACCACTGCGCCACCAGGGAAGCCCCTCTTCTCTGTTTTAACATCTTTTTTCTTTTGGGATGCCTAGCATCAGTGCCCCTCCCCACCATTAAAATGGCTGGCTTAACAATCAAATCCTTCATGTTTTAGCCCTGCCACAGCGCACTTCCCTGTGTTTTGTGCTCTGACCCCCTTCTGAGGTGCAGGTCGGCATCTGCTTTCAGTTATGTGCTCCACCCCATCACCGCTCATCGTGATGCTTTCTGGTTTGAAAATGTCCACTTAGGTTGCATTTCAAATGTATCAACTCAAGGGCTTCACTCCGCTATGGACTCGAAACAGCTTCTGGAAAGATGGGGGCAGCGGGTGAAATTGTGGATTTTTTTTTCATGGATAAAGGAAAACCAGTAAATTTGACAGGTTCAGAACTGAGGTCAAGGAGTCTCCCTGCTTCTGGTTGGGGGCTGCTGCCCTTCTTTCTTCCTGCAGACAGGTCCTGAAAACATGATCAGACCTATGTTGCAGAAATGTCCACAGCATAACAAACCTTCTTGCTTTCACCTCATTGCAGTGTGGAAAGGAGGCCACACTCAGAGACTGGGAGCCACACATGGCTTGCAATCTAAATAACATGAAAATGGTCCTACACCTTGACTAAATTCTCTGGAAGGCAAGGGTGGTTCAATATTAAGGACTCCATCATTATAATCTACCATTCTAGTAAGTCACAGGATAAAAAGAAATAGGATGACTTTAGTAGGTGTTGAAAAGGCATTTGACCAAAGGGCCACCCATTTCTGGTTAAAAAGCAAATAACTACTCCCTTCGGGGAAAGATGGCTTCTTCTTTCACTTTAGGAGACAGCATCCCTTCAGGGTCTTGGGAGATAAGAGTCCAGCCAAGGGGCAGCATGGATTAGCGTCTGACTTCACTCTCCATCAGCTGTGTGGCTCTGGACAAGTTCACCAGCACCTATGTCTGTCACCTCTCCTGTTGGTGGGATAAGAACAGTGCCAACATCAAACGGCAGTGGTGAGGATTCATGTATGAAATGCTGGGTCCAGGGCCGGGCACACGGTAAGCCCTATACAAACAATACTCGTAATGGTGAAACAGCAAAAAAATTCTCTTTTAATTAGGGATGTGCATTATCATCTCATCTCTGTTTTATTTAGAAGTATCAGCCAATGCAATTACAAAGGAGAAAAAAAGGTTAAAATATTGAAACAATAAAAAAGAAACAAAATTATCAATATTTGCAGACGACGTAATAATCTACCAAGAAAATTTAAGGGATGAGTGAAAAGCTATGGGAAACGGTACTTTAGGGAGAGGTGAGAAGAATTATCACTGAGAAGGCAACGGTTTCCATAAAAACAAATAATAACCAGCTAGAGCCTATAACGGAGGAGTCTAATCCCAGTAGTACTGAGAAAGGTAAATAACAGGAAATGTGCAGGTTTCTCGTTTACAAAGAAATTAGGTAGGAAAACTTTGAAAATCCATGAAAAGAGGTAAATTAATGGAAAAGTATAGTATACTCTTGGAAAGGAACAGGTGATATTGTAAAAGGTCTAGTTTTCCCTAAATTAAAGCTACACGTTTGTTGCAATCTCAATTTAAAAAGCAGCAGAAGTTCATGTAGAAAAACAAACGAGAAAGACTAGTGGGGCGATTTGTTAAAAAGAAAGAAGAATGAGGAGGATTTGCCCTGTTAGATATTAAAACGTATCATGATATTCTAATCATTAAAAATATGCCAGTATTAAAAGAAAGTAGATCAAAAGTTTATGATAAAGGTATCATTTCAAAAAATTTGGAGAAAATAGATGATTTGATAACTGGTGTAGGACACTATAGGAAATACATAAAATTGGATCCCACCTGACACGACATCAAGATAAATTTCCAATGAAGTACACATTTATTTGTAAAAAATGACATTTTAGGAAACTAGAATGAAGTGTGAATGGATGCATTCAACATCTTGGTGTGGAGAAATCAGGGTACACAAGCTGATTGCTCTAAAGAAGAAGATGGACTACATAAAAACTAAACACCTACATGGCCGAAACATCATAAACAAAACTGAGAGACCAACCCTGCTCTGGAAAAAACATTTCAAAATGTATGAAGATGAAGGGAACTTCCTCGAGGTATAAAAAGCTTATGCAAACTAATAGCAAAACCTATAAGTAACCACCAGAGAAATGGCCACGGACTATGAACGGGACACTTTCCAGAAAGAAAATGGGTCAATAAGCAAAGACAGTCATAGTTAAAGAAATGCAGATCAGAACAGTGAGATCTGTTCTCTGACCTGTCAGAGTGTCCAGAGTTTAAATGTCTGGTGGCATCCAGTACTCTGTGGGTGTGGGGAAAGGATCCCCTCCACACCACGGCTGTGGTTGGGGCAGTGGAGAGAGTTTTCTGGGCGTGTCTGCACTTCAGGTGCCCCCTCCTTGGTTCAGTAATCCCACGGATAGAAATCTGCCTGCAGTACCTGCGCACAAAAATTTCCCAAGAGACAAGACAACCAAGGTGTTCACCCACGAGCCCTGGTTAAGTTAATCGGGGTGCACAGGAGAGATTTCTCTGATGCTACTGAAAAGAATGAGTCGCAAAAGTTATGTGCCAGTGTGGAAAGACCACCGAGATGTTTGTTCAGTTATTTAACAGGGGCACAGAAGAGTGCATGATATACCCATAAAATCACAAGAAGCGGCTGGCAGTGTTGCCAGCGCTGCGCCTGCTGTCGGGGGAGGGAGGCAAGGTTGCATTCACTTAAAGAAAAAGTATCCATCTATCCATCGATCGATCGATGGATGGATCTGTCTACTTTCTGTTTATATAGTTTGAATTTTCTACTCATATTCAGGGATATCTTTTGTAGGCCAGTAGCACTATCTAAGAGTAGAAATTAAGACCGATTTTCATTTTTTACTTTTTTGGGCACCATTTACAATACTAATAAATACTACATTACGTTTTTTAAGTTTTGAAAATCTATCAAAGCTGTAGACTTCCCTAAGGCTAAGCAATGTTGAAAGACCCCAGTCCCTCCAAATATTAGGTTAAGTTATATAAAATTGCTTATGTTCAACTAATTTGGATCATGAAAAATGGTAATTTCAAATGGTTTAACCTCATAAGAATAAGTTGTAGAAAAATATATTACAAAATTCAAAATACACAAACCAAGCTTGCAAACAGAAAAGAAAAACTACCCAGGTGTCACAAACCAAGAGGAAACTAAAAATGTAGTGGTGGCTACAGTCAAGGTGAGCTGACGGCAGGATGATAATGTCTGGACAGCAACTGGGCAGGTGCAGAGGGGACCAGGTGAACCAGGTGGGTAAGGAGCCAGCTGAAGGAGCTCTGAGGGCAGGATGGCATGTCCAGGTCAGGAAAACGACTGTCCAACACGGGTCATCCCTGGGGCCTGAATGTGCTTGAACTGGGGGGAAGCTGGGAGGAAAAGGCTGGGCCGGGGCTCCTGCCTGGTGGGCAGCCAAAGTCTAGGCTAGGCCAGTGCTCAGCAGAAAAGCCAAGGATGGGTGGTGGGGTCCGGGGAAGCTGGGAGCCGGGTGGAACCCGTGACCTGTGCTTGAGAAGCGATCCTGAAATTTTTGAAGGAGGCATAGAGCCATTGAAACCATATTTGCAGAAACATTGGCTTCAACTTTTCCAGAATTGTAGATAGACAGAAATACTTAGTGAGGAATCAGCGTGATCCCCAATAGGAAAAAGAAAAACCAAACCTGCAGAAACCGGAGACGATGAATGAATGAAGGAATGAATGATGGAATGGGAAGACAGGTTGCCTGAAAAGAAGCCACAGCTGGGGGAGTGGTGGGATGTGAGGCTACTATGGAACTACATGGGAGCCCTGGAGGAGTTGAGGGGACACGTGGAATTTGAACAATGCTGCACTGCCTCAACCTGGGCCTTCTCTGCCCAAGCCCGCCTCCCCTCAGGGGCCACAGAGCATCTGGTGTTCTTGCGGTCCAGGCCCTGGAGACCCCGCCCCACTGGAGGCCCCTCTCATTGGAGGCCCCGCCCTTTGGAGGTGCCGCCTGGTTGCCGCGGCAACCCACTGCAGCCGAGTTCCGGGCTCTGCGGGGCCGCAGGGGAACGCCGTTGCCACAGCAACGGTGGGGCGTGTCTGGCCTGGTCCAGAGAGCGGGGCGCGCATCCCCGCGGACGCAGGTGCCGTTGCCCCTGCGGCGCGAGGGCCCCGCGGGGTACGGATCCGGACGGTGAGGTGAGGCCAGGCCGCGGGGGGAGCTCCGTGGGCTCGAGCTGCGTCGCGGTGGGGTTCCAGATCCAACACTGGAAGACTTTATCTGTATTTTACAGATGGAGAAACTGAGGCCAGGAAGGGAAAGACCTGCTCCAAGTCAGCGCGTTGATGTCCAGGCAGAGCTGGACAGAGCTCCCCTATCTGACTGAAGCTCCCTTGCCCACCTGGTCCCCGTTGATCCCCTATAGCAGGGGTCCCCAGACCCCGGGCCCCTGTGAGGGACCGGGGTGCAGAGCAGGGGGCGAGCAGTGGGGGAGCGAAGCTTCTGCTGCTTCCCATCCCGCCATCACTCACATTACCGCCTGAACCACCCCCCACACCCGTGGAAAAATTGCCTTCCACGAGACCAGTCCCTGGTGCCAAGAAGGTTGGGAACCACTGCCCTGTCGGCATCTGCAGAGCTACACTGAAGTCACACCCTCTCTTCAGTTTCTGCAGCCTTTCCCTAAACTGAGCCTCCCATCCTCCACAGCCCTATGAGAAAGCCTCCTCCATGCAGCCTTCCTGCCGTCACCACTGGATGGAACGCTTCCACCCTCTGAGTTCTCATTTGTTTAAAGTGGGCCCAATGCCCTCCTTGGGGCCTGGGGAAGAGTAAAGCAAGTGAGCCAACAGGCAGTGTGTAAATTGTCTGAGAACCAGGCTGTCTGGGTCAGTCTTGGGCAGGAGAACATGACACTCAGGCTGGGAGGCCAACATGTGTGCAAGCATCCAGGAACCTCAGCAACGGTGCGGACAGGATTCCTGTATGACCCACCGGAGGCTGCCGAGGTGGCGTAGGGACCAGACACCAGCCACCGACCTGGGTGCAGGGGAAGAGGCCCAGCAGAGCTCCTGTCACTGGCCCAGCACACGCAGTGGGGCTGGGGTCCAGAACGGGCCAGACTTGAGTCCTAGGGCTGGGACTCTCAACCAGGCTGACCTGAGGGCAGCCTGAGGCTGAGCACGTGTTAACACGGAGGGGCAGCCAGGAAGAGAGCCTCGAGCCCTCATACGGACACTGCTCTGGGCTCCCACCAGTAACCTGGGCCCTGCCAGCGTTTGTATCATGCTGCAGAATTTGCAAAGTGCTTACTTTTGAATAACAGAGCTCCTTACATGCAGGCCCCCTTGCACAGGGAGGCAAGTCATCAACCCCGTTTTGTGGATGAAGAAACCAAGGCTGAGAGACTTGAAAAGGCCCTGAGGGTCCCGGGTACTTGCGGTCAGCCTGAGCCATACCCCTGGTTGAACACATTTTCTACGACTCCAGTAGCTTCTCAGGGGCCAGAGCCACAGGGGGTGAAGCAGCCCTTGGGGGATGGTAGGAAGCAGGTTCCCAGGTGACTGGCCCACCCCAGGCTTTAATTACTGGAGGCTCTGATTAGCTGGACCCCTGAGCTCCTCCCCTGGAAAGTGGGCAGGGCTAGGATGAAGCCCAGGAGTCTGAATTTGTAGGAAAACACCCAGCCCCTTAACCATTCCCAATCTCATCTCACTGCAGAATCACCCAGGAGGTAAGATCAATGTTATCAAACTTTATGAAGAAGGGAAATAACCTGCAGGAGGTTCCAGATTTGGAACCCAGAGCAGAGCTGGGAGATGCGCACCCAGTCGAGGGTGGAGATTGGCGAGGCCCCAGGTGAACGGGTCCCTGGGCTTTGGGCTTGGGAGGCCTGGAGGGGATCTGCACTGCGCCTGGATAGCTCTGCTGGGTTCTGCTCCCGGTGTGCCTGACGGCCAATTGCTGACTCAGTGTCTGGCCAGTGGCAGCTGGCAGCCGGGTGGCTGGGCTGGGGCCAGAGCCCATTGTGGGGGACCGTGTCCGAAGAGCAGCTGCTTCCAGAAGCTCCCTTCGTGACCCAGACCAGAAGGAAATGCTGACTCTTTAAAGGTCAGTCAAAGTCCCCAACACACCCCCCGCCTGGCCCCTCCACTGTTTTCCCTCCTCTGCGCATCTGCAAAGACCCCACAAGCTCTGAGCTGTGTCTGGGCTTGTAGGGTGAGGGAACAGGAAGGGTGTCCTTCTCTGTATCGTGAATATGTTGTTAGGTAGGGCTAGTAATCAGGACTCTCCCGCCACCCACCCTGAGCCGTGTCCAGGGCGGGAAGGTTGAGGCTCCCCAGTGATGCGGCATATAGATTCTGCTGTCAGCAGCAGGTAATGCCAGGGGGAGGCTCTGGGGGCTAGAGCAGGTGCTCTGGGGTTCAGAATGGAGGGGGTCCAGCACTCTGCTAGATGCCGGCAAGCGTTCAGGGGCTGGGTAGGACACGGTCCTGCTCAGGGCAACTGCCGTCTTACAGAAGACAGGGCCTTCCCCAGGAAATTCCTGCGAAGTGGGAAGTGTTGTGGTGGCGATGCCCGGCAGCGCACAGGGCAGGACCCCCTCCCTGACCCCCCACTTCCCCAGTCAGCCTCCACCCACTCTGTCCCTGACTCCTCTGGGCTCTGCTTTGGCTTCAGCCAGTGGGAGGGTCCAGCAGGAGGTTAGAGGGCAGGAGGAGAGGGTGGGGGGAGGTGGGGGCAGGTTTCCCCAGCGCCTCCTTTTCAGATCTCGCCGGGGGGGCTGCCACCCTTGTTGAGGGCTCTGTTTCCCGCACAACCTTCTCCAGGTTCTGGTGCGGCCCCTCCCTGTGCCCTCCGGGACCGACACAGACTCCCAGCGCTGCTGACTCCTGGGGCTCCCCCTCCCTCAGGGACAGCCAGCCCTGCCTCCGCTGAATAAACAGCCCTTCATGATCTCTCTGCAGCTACCCCAGCGAGTTTCCTCCTGTAACCCTCACCAGTACATGCTGCCCCTTCGCAAAAGCCCAAGCACGTTGATATAATTTTAATTAGGCCTAGAGCCCTCCGAAATATCTGTAAATTATTCGAAGAAGAAACTGTTCAGGTCATCTCTCTCTCTGAGCCCCAGGTAATAAAACAGGAAGTAAACAAGAAAAGTGTGGCTCCAGGGGACAAAATCAAGCATCTTAGAACTTAAAAAACTTATTTGGCTAAATGAGGAAATAAAACTGAAATTATACTCTAGTTAGAAATGAATGAGAATGAGAATGTGCTTCGTCAGAACCAATGGGATGTAGCCATTGTGTTAAAAGAAACAAATTCAAGGCTTAAATGCTTGGTAAGAATTCAAGAAAGATCGAAAATGATTGACCTATACATTCAACTTCAGCATTTATCTTTTTATCTTATTTTATTTTATTTTTTGGCTGCGTTGGGTCTTCACTGTTGTGCGTGGGCTTTCTCTAGTTGTGGTGAGCGGGGGCTACTCTTTGTTGCAGAGCACGGGCTTCTCATTGCAGTGGCTTCTCTTGTCGTGGAACACGGGCCCTAGACCGTGAGGGCTTCAGTAGTTGCAGCACACGGGCTCAGTAGCTGCGGCTCACGGGCCCTAGAGCACGTGGGCTTCAGTAGTTGTGGCGCACGGGCTTAGTTGCTCCGCAGCATGTGGGATCTTCCTGGACCAGGGCTCGAACCCATGTCCCCTGCATTGGCAGGCAGATTCTTAACCACTGCGCCACCAGGGAAGTCCAACTTCAGAATTTAGATTATGAGTAACAACAACAAAATTCAACAGATAGTAGAAGAAAGAAGCTAAGGAAAACCTGAAATTATGAAATAGAAAATAAACAACAATTAGACTTAAAAAAAAAAAGGATTGGTTCTTTGAAAATGAGGAGAGGATATAACTACAGAAAAGATATTTAAAATGCAATGTTTATATAAAAAGTGAAAATATAAATAAAATTGATAACTTTCTAAGAAAATATTAATTATCAAGATTTTCTCACAAGGTGCTATAGACTGAATGTTTATGTCCCCCCAAATTCATGTGTTGAAATCCTAATCCCTGATGTAATGGTGTTAGGAGGTGGGGGCTTGGGCAAGTGATTAAGTCATGAGGGTGGAGCCCTCACAAATGGGGTTAGTGCCTTTGTAAGAGAGACCCCAGGGACCTCCCTCCTACCTTCCACTGTGTGAGGGCACAGGGAGAAGTTGGATGTCTGTGAACCAGGAAGCAGACCTTACCAGACACCAAATCTGCTAGCTCTTTGGTTTTGGACTTCCAGCCTCCAGGACTATGAGAAATAAGTTCCTGTTGTTTCTAAGCCCCCAGTCTATAGTGTTCTGTGTTAGCAACCTGAGCAGACTAAGACACAGGGAGAGAGAAAACCTGAATGGTCCAGTAACACAGGGGAAAAATGGGAGACGCAGTAAATGATTTGACTTCCCTCACACATGCTCGTGGGTTAGGCCCGGATTGTTGCATGGGCAAGTTCTCCCAACTCATCCAGGAACATAATATCTGTTATCTAAAGTGATCCAAGGCAGAAAAAATATGTCACGATCCCTGATTTGTCCTCTGAAGGTAACGTAGTCCTGAGACCAACATCAACAATAGCACAAAAGAGAAACTAAAGACTAATATCACTTTCTAATATACATGCAAACATCCTAAGTGGGATTGAAGAGCACAGTTCAAGAATGACATGTCTTGACCATGTAGAATTTGTTCCAAGAATGAAAGGATGGTTCAACATTAGAAATCTTATAATTAAATTAATCACATTAATAGGGTAGAACAGGAAAAACCATGTTATATTGATCAATGCAAAAAACACATTTGATAAAATTCAACAACGATTCCTGATACAAATTCTTAAACTAGTAATAGCATGAATCTTCCTAACTTCTAAAAGAGAGAGATCAAAGCCTAACATCAAACACAGTCTCCATCACTCTCAAACATGGTACCCCACTCTATTTTCATTGTAATATTTACATGTCCCTTAAATTGTTTTATTTTTTTTCTTGTTTACTTCCTCTCTTCTTCCAGGGAGGAAGGATCTTGTTTGCCTTGTTCATAGTTGTGCCCCCAGAATCAAGAACAGTGCCTGGCCCAAAAAATACAGGCCAAGAAATACTTGATGAATGACTGAATAAACAAAGAAACAAATAAATATTGGAATGAATAACTCAACGTAGTTCCATCAGGGTTAAAAACAACCAAGGATGGGCTTCCCTGGTGGCGCAGTGGTTGGGAGTCCGCCTGCCGATGCAGGGGACACGGGTTCGTGCCCCGGTCCGGGAAGATCCCACATGCCGTGGAGCAGCTGGGCCCGTGAGCCATGGCTGCTGAGCCTGCGCGTCCGGAGCCTGTCCTCTGCAAGGATGGATGCTATTGCTGTTCAAGTTCAGTATTTTATGATGCTTCTACTCCATGTGAAGGCAGGAGAAAACAAATGCTAGATCTAAGTGTGGAAAGAAGAAAGAGTTACACTTTTCAGATGAAATATTGTCACTACTTGGGAAATCTAAGAGAACAAACAAGGAATTTAGTAAGCTGGCCAAATGGCAAAATAACCAGGAAAAATTCCAGCAGTAAACGTGGAAGAACACAATGGCAAGAAGGACTCATAGGGAGGAACCCAAATACCCAGCAGACACAGCGAACACTTGAAAAGGTGCTCAACCCAAAATCACGATTACGACAGTGATGACATAGCACCCACGGCCTTCAGATCTACGAGCACTCAGCCTGCACAGCCCCAGGCGGCCAGGCTGCCGGCCATCCAGTAAACCCCACCCCCACCCCGCTCAGGGACCAGGGCTAGGAAGGTGAGCGATGGCACTCAGGATGTTACTCCAGCACAAGTCCAGAGGAGACACACACAAGGGCAGTCGTCACAGTATTGCTCAACACCCCCAAATTAGAACCCCCCTGAAAGTCCACCAGTGGAAGAGTGGATAAATAGTGTGATGTGCTCATGTAAAAAGTGCTACAGCAGTTAGGATGAATGGACCAGATCTATGTATAGCTGCATGGATTAAACCCTCAAAACATAACCCTGGATAAAAGGGGCAAACAGCCAGTGTTTACCATGTGCATTTGACCACATAAGACATTTTTACTTATGGTTTATGAATCCACACAAGTATAGTAAAATTTTGGAGGCACAATTTTAATGTTAAAGACCTTGGAGCTGAGTTTCTCTGGGGAGGGAGGAAGGAGAATAGGGTTAGGGAAGGGTACATAAGAAACTTCAGTTGCGTCTGTGAGACATTCTTGGCTTTAGTCTTTATCGAGGTGTACTTTACGCACAGTGCAATGCTCAGATGTGTGCCACTTAATCAGTTTTGACAAATACCCAGCAAGCCAGGCACCTTTCCATCACTCCAGAAAGTTCTCACGTGTCCCTTCCCAGTCCATTCCCCACCCCAGAAGCAATCTCAGACCTGATTTCTAGTATCAGGGGTTCCTTTGCCAGCTCTAGAATCTCAGTGAATGGAATTGTACTCTTCTGAGTCTGAACTCTTCCAGCACAACATTTCTGAGCTTCACCCATGCTGTTAACACACCGGCAGTCTCTCTTCGCCGCTGAGTGGTGGTCCAGCTCGCAGCTATGCCGCCGTTTGCTTGCCATTCTCCTGCTGCTGAGCATCTGGGTTGTTTCTAGTCTCTGACTGTCATCAAATAAGCTTGAACACTCTTGTACAAGGCTTTTGGGGGATATGTATTTTTAGTTTCTCTTGAAACTGAAGAGGAACTGCTGAGTCATAGAAAAAATATATATATATTTAACTTTCCAAGAAACTGCAGTAAAAATTTCCACTCCCGTCAGTAGTGTGAGAGGTTCCACTTGCCCCAGTCTTGCCAACATTTGGTATTGTCAGCCTCTTTAAATTTTAGCCATCTTATTTTCCTTGATAGTTCCTTGATGGCTAATGATGTTAAGAACTTTTTAATGTGTTTATTGACCACTTGTATTTGTGTGTGTGTGTGTGTGTAAGTGTTTGTTCAAGTCTTTGCATTAAAATAAAGTTGGATATTTTTCTCTTTATTATTAAATTGCAGGCTTCTTTACATATTCTGGATACAACTCATTTGTCAACCATATGCGCTGTGAATATTTTCTACCAGTTTGTGATTTGCCTATTTATTTTCTTGATGATGGTTTCGATGAGCAGAAGTGTTTAATTTTTATGAAGTTCCATTTATCTTTTTTTGTGTGCTTGGTTAGTGCTTTCTTGTGTCCTGAGAAATCTTTGCTTACAAGGCTGCAAAGATTTCCTCCTGTTTTCGTGTGGTTTATTCTAACACTTTTGTTGTTTTCACTTTTACCTTTAGGTCTATGATGCAGCTCTGATTTTTGGAGCACCACTCACTGGAGAGCCTTCCTTTCTCTGGTCAGCCACAGTGGGACCTTTGACAGAAACCGTTGGCCGTACGTTTTGGGTCCATTTTTAGTCACTGTTCTGTTGCATTGATCAACTGGTCTTTTTTTTTTTCCAGTACCACACTGTCTTTATTACTGTAGGTATCAGTACACTTTATTGTTTTAAAAAACAGGATTTGAAGCAAAAGGAGGAAAATGTTAACATTTGTTAAATCTAGTGGTGGGTCCATGGATTTTGAAACCTTTCAAAATATTTAAAAATGTAAATATGTAATGGAAGACAGATTCCAATCACAACAGCAACAAAAACATATAAGTACCTAGGAATAAATTAAACAATAAACGGACAAGTTCTTTATTAAAAAAAACTATAGAAGGTTATTGAAGACATAGAATTTATATGAATAATTGAGAGATAGTATACTTTCCTGGAAGGAAAGACTGAGTATTATAAATTTAATGTAATTTCTATAAAAATCATAAGAGAGTACTTTAGGAAGGTAAGTTGGTTCTCAAGTTAATCTAGGCAAAACCAATAAGAGTGGATAGCAAGAAAATATTAACACAAGTAAAAGAAAAAATACTCAGGGAAATTTATCTACCTTATGGGAAATCAACCTTAAAGCTATAATAATGATAATAGCTCAATACTGGCAAAGGAATTGACAAAAAGATAAATGACACAAAACAGACATACATGAATTTAGCTCGTGATAAAGATGGCATTTCAAACCAACAGGGAAAATCAGTCTATTTTCTGAACTGTGTTTGTTGATTAAAGATCTATTTGGGGAAGGAAAAAATAAGGTGTCTTCCCTCATTTTACATACACACAAAATTCCAAATGGAGTCAAAATCTAAAAGAAAAATTAAGACTTCTGGTTACTTTTGTCCCACAAAAAATACAAATCCTAGTTTTCTCTTCCTTGGGCTGTGGTAGACATTTCCAGAGCATAAGGAGTCCAGAAACCTGACAGATGGGGCCACATCAAAATCTAGAACTTGAATGTGACAAAATCAACCAGAGACAGAGTTAAATGAAAAAAAAAAAAAAAAAGGTCCAACCTAGGAGAAAATGTTTCTAACGCACATAAAAGATTGTGTACCTATACCCATAACATTGAAATACCTCTAAATATTAAATCAATGGTTCAGGTACATTTGAGTGTTTATAAAAGAAGGTACTAACTTTGAAATGTTTTGAGAAATAAATAACCAATTTTTTAAAAACTACAAGAAAGTATGAGGTTATAAAAAAGAGCCCTGATGACTCAGAAAATTGTGGGTGGCCTCTACTGGGGTGACTCCCTCCCCCACTCACCCAGGAGTCAGGAAGCAGGGGATTCCAGGGGAGGGTCCTGGCTGATTGGGGCATATGGAGGAGTGTGGGGTCCAGGCCCTTTCAGCTCCCACCTTGTTGTGACTGTGTGTGTGTGTTTGTATCTGTCATTTGGGCCACGTGTATGAGTTTCCTGTGGCTGCTGTAACAACGCACCACAAACGTGGCTCAGGACGACCCAAATTCATTCTCTCCTGGTTCTGGAGGCCACAAGTCCGGATCAGTTTCACTTCGCCGAAATCAGCGTGTTGGCGTCAGCAGGGTCCCTCGGGAGCCTCCAGGGGAGAATCTGTCCTGGCCTCTCCCACACTCCTTGGCTCGTGGCCCCTCCCTCCATCTTCAGAGTCAGTATCTCAGCGTCTTTAACTCCCCGCTTCCATTGTCACACTGTCTGCCTTCTCTGTGTGTCTAATCTCCTTCTGTCCCTCTCTTATAAGGGCTCTTGTGATGGCGTCTAGAGACATCTGGATACTCCACAAAAATGTCCCCATCTCAGGATCCTTCATGTAAACATACCTGCAAACACTTTACTTGATAAGATGACATTCACAGGTGCCAGGGCTGAGACCCTGAGATCCTCGGGGTCTTCGTCTGACCTGGTGCCACGTGTCACTCTATCTTTTATGCCGAGATATCAAAATAGATGAACGTGTGGGCACTGCGCTTTGGCTCATTCACCACGTGTGCTTTCCTGCCCTGCAGAGGCTGTGTAGCCCTTGCTGCGATATAGGCTCTGCCAACCCCGTGAGCTCACAGGGGTTTTGAAGGCAGAGGGCTGCTGTGGCTGGTGGCCCTTCCTGGTGGCCCAGGTCAGTCAGATGGCTTTGGGTCATTCCTGGAAACCCGAGAAGGTCCCGATGGTCAGGAATGGTGACCAGCACCCCTCAGTACACCCCTTTCTCCTCAAACCAGCCATAGTGAATTCTCACTGTCCCCTCTAAAGCTGTGGATCCCATCCACTGTTGCACTTAGAATCCCCGGGAAGCATGCCTGAGCCTCCCGGAACTGACTGAATCAGTGGAGGCGTCTGGCCCAGGCTGTTTTTAAGGCTCATAGGTTTGACCCACGTGTGCAGCTGGGCTGAGAACCACTGTTTTGGCGGCTCCATCTGCAGAGGCATCGGCTTCTGTCCCGCTAAAATGTGATTTATATCATCTCATACCATTTCCCTCTATCAGGCTCCACGACTGCAGCAGTCAGCGCTGGAACATCCCACGGCTCGTCCAGACGACCTTCTGTTACTGGTCGTGTCCATCACCTGCTTCACACAGGCTGCCTGGAGCCCCTTCCGCTAATTAGGCACTTCTGCCGACCCCTTAGGTTAAGTTCCCAAACCCAGAATTTTTGTACTCAGAGGTCATTCACCTCCACACTTTTTGGTGTTGGTAGCTTCCTGTCTGTGTTTTTTTCCCCCGAATTTGTGTTTCCCTCCATATGATGATGGGCTTGTTATTTTTCTGAAGAATCCATCAATCATCTGGGACCTCTTCTGTGCAGACAAGCCCGCGAGTAGAACTCCTCTGCAGGACTGGCTGGATGTGGGGCTCTCAGGAGCAGAAGAAGCCCCGCAGCGGGGCTTCAGCCCAAGAAAACGCAGCTCACAGAGGCTTTAATCCAGAAGATGGCATCGCAGGGACAAACTGGGCAGCAAAAGTGGCTGAAGTGAAATCTTGTCTTAGATCTTGTCAGAAGAGAGGCTGACCTGGGAGGAAGCAGTTTGGGGATCATTTCTTTCTCATCCGCTATTCAGGAGCAGAGGAGAGGGAAGCTGGAGGCCACCCCACGCCCCGATGACGCTGCTATTGGCTAAGCTTTCATCAGGAATGAGCATGGGGCTGTGGTCCCTCTGGCCGGCCACCCCAAGCCTCGATTTCTCCGGTGCATTCAGGTCTCCTCACTAAGCGGCCACGGGCTTTGAGTTGGGCGCCTGAACGCCTCCCGCCCAAGGTGCAATCTCTGGGGAAAAATGGGTGAAACGGAGGCGGCAGTGCACCAGGGGATCCCAAGACCAAGGCGAGGCCTGTGCAGGCCCTGACGGAGAAGAGCGAGCTCCCTCGGACGGGTCAACACGGAGCAAGATGCCGGTGGCCTCGTGGTCTGAGCCACGTGCTGGGAGCAGTGGGGAGAGAGGGAGGACGCGGAATGCGTCTGGAAATGACAGGGAGGTTAGCAGAGCGCTCCTGGTGGGCGAGTCTTCACGTGAGCTGCCACACCAGGTCCTGCCTGCCTGGGACCGCCGCCCCCCAGGAGGACCACGGCCCTGGCTGAGCTGGGGGGTGCCTGCCACCTCCCAGGGAGATCCGGGCTGAGGCCCTGACGACAAGCACCCCTCGGAATGACCCAGCGTTTGCTCTTTCCACACTCACACCCAGGGCTGAAAGCCGGGAGCCCAGCTCACCCCTGACGCCCATCAGCGTGTGCTCACGGTGGCCGCGGTCTGGGTGGACACAGGTCCAGGCCCCTCCTCCCCCAGGCCGGCTTGGTCCCCTCCCCTCTCCCCGCGCTCCTCCCCACTGTAATGGAGCTGCCCTTGCGGAAGTCGGCCCCTGCTCCGAGCCTCGGTGTCCTAATTCATAAACAGGGAATTTAAACAGCCTACCTTCCCTGAGGGGCGCCAGGCTTGGCTGAGTCAAGTGCTGTGAAGTGAGGACGGGCAAACCAGGAGCCCTCTCCCCACACCCTGGGCTTCTGGAACACACGGGAATCCCACCACCCCCTGGGCTTTTGGTTTCAACCCTTCCCAGGAGGAACTGGCAGAGGAGGGGCCCCAGTCCCCTTCAGGACCTCCCACCACCTTTGCTTCTGGAGGGACAGTGAGGACAAGCGTCCTCTCGGGGTCCTGGTGTCTCCCCGACGCCTCCCCCAGCCTTGTCTGTAGCCTCCTGGGCCTCCCCGACGCCTCCCCCAGCCTTGTCTGTAGCCTCCTGGTGTCTCCCCGACGCCTCCCCCAGCCTTGTCTGTAGCCTCCTGGGCCTCCCCGACGCCTCCCCCAGCCTTGTCTGTAGCCTCCTGGTGTCTCCCCGACGCCTCCCCCAGCCTTGTCTGTAGCCTCCTGGTGTCTCCCCGACGCCTCCCCCAGCCTTGTCTGTAGCCTCCTGGGCCTCCCCGACGCCTCCCCCAGCCTTGTCTGTAGCCTCCTGGTGTCTCCCCGACGCCTCCCCCAGCCTTGTCTGTAGCCTCCTGGGCCTCCCCGACGCCTCCCCCAGCCTTGTCTGTAGCCTCCTGGGCCTCCCCGACGCCTCCCCCAGCCTTGTCTGTAGCCTCCTGGGCCATGTCTGGATTCTCAGGAGCCTGGATGCCTTGCACCAGCTTCCTGGGGGGCAGGGGCAGGGGGAGAGGTCAGCAGGAGGCCCGCGACCTCAGTCACCCGCCCTCCCGCACATACCGGGTCTGGGGGCAGGGGCAGCACAGAAGGACGTGCTGACATTCTCAGAGCCCCTACCAGAGCAGGGCAGAGGCAAGGGGGGCATCCAGGCTGGGAGCTGGACCCCAGGGTTTCCAGCAAGACTGGGTGAAGGTCTGAGCTGGGGTCTTGGGAAAGGAACCTGAGGGGAGGGGTCTGTCCTGAGGAAGGGGACATCTCCTGACCTGGGATGACCCTTCTCAGGGTAGTCTCACCCTTCCCACCAGGAAATCAGGTGCGGCCTTGGGCCCCATGTGGTCAAACCTCAGACCCTGGGGAAAGGTGACCCTCCTGCCCTGTCCCTTCATCCCTCCCCTCTCAGAGGCTCCTGGAACAGGATGTCTGTGCCCCGGGGTGCTGAGGGGTGACAGAGATGCAGGAAGAGGAGGCCGGCCGGGTGGCCAGGGGCTGTGGGCAGCCAGCAAAGCCCTTGAGACCCAGAGCTTTCCATGACATGGGGGCTTGTTGTAAATGCAGAGTCTCGGGCCCCACCCTGACCTCCTGAGCCAGGATTTGACTTTAGACAATCTTCCTGCTGAGGCCTATTTCCACCGGTGCAAGAAAGACGGTCATCCATTAACGGAGACTTGCACCCAGCAGCACACGGCGCCGGGACCCAGTCTGAATCCCAACCCTAACCAACCACCTTTGAAAGGTCATATTTTGGACAATCGGGAAAGTTCGTCTCTGGACGGGCCATTAGACGATATTAAGCAATCTGATTTAGTTGTGTTAAGCATGAGGGACTGTAAGAAAATGTCCATTTATTTAGATGCACACTGGAAGATTCAGGTAAAACACCACAAGGTCTGGGATTTGCTTTGAAACAGGGAAAATTAGACAAGTGAACGTGGGGGGCTGGGGGACCAGATCAAAGAAATGAGGTCGACAAGATGTAGACGGCTAGTGGGCCTGGGCTGCTGGTGGGAACCAGGTTCTATGAGCTCTACATCTGTGTCTGCTTCGAGTGTTTCTGTCATGACTCATACTGAAGACATTTTAAATTTGTGACTGTCCCCTGTGAGGTTCCACCACCGCGTCCTTCCCGCGGTTCACCCATCTCTGCCTCTGCACGTCCCCGCAGACTCCGCAGGGGTCACTGTCGCACTGCTCAGAGCACAGCCGCGCAGGCAGGTGAGTGCCTAGCCACCTCCTGGGGCCGATGTGCACAGCCCAGACCCTCTGCAGGGTTGGCGCTCTCGCCAGCCAGCAGACCTGCCCTTGCCCTGGGTGGGATCTTGGGTAAGGGGCACCGTCCTCTTTAGACCTTCCTGCAGTCCCCCTGTGCCCGCCTGGAACAACCAGCCTGTGTCACTTTGCCATCAGGAAGAGCAAGAAAGCTGCGTTTTGAGGAAGGAGAATGTGAAGCATCCTGTGGGGTCTCAGGCTGGCCGCTGGTTGTTGCTGTTCTCCGGGGGGCCAGCACGTGGTCCCCTTACCTCCTCTGTCCCATCCCCAGGCTGGAGGCTCCCAGGGCCCAAGCACAGGCTTTTGGAGTCAGGTGACCTCTGACCCCAGACCCACACCCTCTGAGCCTCCCTGTCCTGTAGATCCCCTGGGAATCCTGGCCACCTCGGGCTCCCTGCTGAGGATCTCTGGCCAGAAATGCAGATTCCCGGGACCACCCAAGTCCTGCTGAGCAGAAATCTGGGGATTCAGATACTCACTCCCATTTGGGACCCTCTGCAATCCAGACACACAGGAGGTCACCAGGGGAGGCGCCCCCTCTCCTGGCCAGCTCTCAAAGCACCTTCCTTGCTGGATCCGTCATTGCTCAGGAAGAGTCTGTGGTTCTGCGGGGCTTTCAGGAGAGACCCCAAATGTGCCTTCCTCTGCTGCTGACGCTGCTGGCTCCCTGGGGCTGGCCCTTTGTGCCTCCCACCCTCATGGCCCCGGTCAACCTTTCTCCCCTGTCAGATTCAGAGCTTCCTGCCCGCCTGTCCCCACCTTGGACATGCTCCCTGCTGCCGCCTGGGTTTCTCGGAGGCCACAGCCTGCAGCTGCGTCTGTCCCTCCCCTGGGCCAGCATGTGGGAACCGTAAGCCCGCGGGTTTTCTTGTCATCTTATGCACAATCATTTATTCTCATACGGCTGACTCAGAGTAGACTCGGCCAATGACGGTGAACAAACAAAAACATGAATTAATGAAGCACAACGTCAGAACGTCTCTCAGTACAGGAAAGAAATGAGGCTGAAGTTTGCCGAACAGAGGACAGAAACATGGATCTAATTACAGCACTGCCAGTGGTAAAACACTCAACTCCCTGAGCTTTAAAAAGTCAATTGTGCATATTTGCGTCCCCAGGACCACCCCCAGGTTCGCTAGGGGGCCCCCAGGACTCAGCAGAGGCCGTGCTCACAGCTGGATTCAGGACAGAGAAAGGATACAAAGCAACATCAGTAAAAGGAAGGGGCGCAGGGACAAGTCGGGGACCAGGCGTGAGCTTCCAGAGCCCCCTCCCCTCACATGACACGCTTAGCTCCGCACCACCAGCCGTGAAGACCTGTGAGGTGCTGTCTCCCCGGGGAGCCCGTCAGAGACACAGCGCCTGGGGCTTTTCCTGGGAGTGGTCGCGGGCACCTGTGCCTGGTGAAGGTTCCAGACTCCCAGCACAAACGTTTAGGGGCAGCGAGGCCCTCTCCTCCACGAGGGGGCTGGGGACCCTCCTGGGAGCTCCCAGCCCAGGGCCAGCCTCTCAGGCGGGCAGGCCTGCCTGTTAACCCTTTTCTCCACAGCAGGTGGAAAGCAGCTCCCGGGATGTCAGGGAGAGACACTGAAAAGATGTTGCTCTAGAAACGCCAAGGTAAATGATTTTAGCTGCAGCTGGATCAGACAGACCTGCTCACCCGACACACTAACAAATGAGAGTATCAGCTCTCTGCCTCTTGAAGGTCTATGAAATGGCTTAAGAAATCATTTCTTTTCCTGTTCATTAAGAAAAACTTGGAACGGGAAAGGCGGACAAACTCTGAGCATCCCGACTGTCTCAGGAGTGAAAGGCAGCATCGGCTCTGACCTGTTCTGTATCCTTCCCTCAGGGACCCATGAAGGCTCCGGTGTTAACGCCACTGAAATATCAGCGTATATTAAATGATTTCAGTGATGCAGACAAAAACCCGGCAAGATGAACATAGAGTGTAAAAGGGGCCTGGTGTCCATAGAGGGTTTCCAAGCATTTGATTTGTTTTAAATTTCTTTTGTCTTTTAAAAAATTATTTATGGTGAGCATATAATACTTTTATCTTTTCAAATTCAACTTAAAAGCTGAATGTCAGGTAGGCATTGAATTCTTTTTCCTGGGAAAATTCCTGAGAATAGCAAAGTCCCCCAGGTTCTCCATAGCATCAGGCCAAGGTGATTCAGGGCAAGAGTTTGCAAAGTGTCTTCTCACGTACTGTCTTTTGATGCTCATAAACCCCTGGGATGCCAGTGAGGGTGGGCGCCTATACCTCCTGCCGAAGAGGCAATCCCAGTCGGGGACGTTAAGTGATTGATGAGGGCCAGGCCCCAGGAAGAAGCGGGTCCACTCAGGTCTCCCAACCTCCTCCAACAGCGTTCACCCGGCCCCCAGAAGTAACTGCGTTTAGGGCAATGGACGTTTAGGAAGCTCTCAGTGAGGGTCAGACATGGAGGGCCGTGGGCACGAGAGTCCCAGGGGACGTGGGCTGTTTCTCATCTCTTTCCGTAAGAGCTGGGTGAGTTTCGGAGGTGGGGCAGGGCTGGCAGCCCACCGGGAGGGCTGAGCGGCCACAGGGACGGCATCCCTGTCATCAGCCGAGTGCTTGTGTAGCCAGAGAACACCTTCCACTTTTGTGTTTGCTGAATCAGAGTTTCAGAAATCTTGGGGGTGTGAGATTGGAGAGAAGAGTGAGGGCTTGTGAAAGAGACGCCAACGAGCCCTCAGAGGAGCTGTGCCAGGCAGTGGGACCAGGGGGTATGGGGATTGGAGCACGGGGCTGGCGCCGACGGGCAGCGGGAGGCTGGAGCGCGGCGGCCAGCAGTGCCCTAGCTCTCGACACTTAACAGCCGTTGACAGCAAAACCCAAAGGTAAAGCCCCAGCGTCAGGGGTCCCCTGCTGTATTAGCTTCCTAGGACTGCTGTGACACATCCCCGCAAGCTGAAATGTGCTCTCTGCTGGTTCTGGAGGCCAGGCGTCCAAAGTCAAGGTGTGGGCAGGGCCGCAGTCCTCTGAAGCGTCCGAAGGAGGCTTCTTCCTGCCCCTCCAGCTTCTGCTGGTGGCTGGCGATCCTTGGCGTCCCTCGGCTTGTGGCTGCGTCCCTCCGACCTCATGGCCTCTGTTGTGTGTCTGTATCTGTGTACAAATATCCCTCTCCTTGTAAGGACACCCGTCATGGGATGGGGGCCTGCTGTGCCCAGGATGACCTTGTCTTACCTGGATCACATCTGCAGAGACCTATCATAAGGTCACATTCACGGGTACCAGGGGTCAGGACCAGAACATACAGTTTGGGGGGCGCAGTGCAACCCACAACACCTGAGAGCACTGAGATCTACGTGGAAGGGGCCTGTTCCCCTGGCACCAGTGTTGGGAAGGCGGGCTGCAGCGAAGACACGTGGAGGCGGGGCTGACCCTGCAGAGCCGCATGCAGTCCTGCCCTGCGCATCAAGTCCTCGCAGACAACCCGCCTTCTGGCTTGGATTCCACGGTCGCCTCAGAGAAGAGAGTGAGGCTATCCCGGCATGGGGGGAGCGCTCAGCTTGGTGGAGGCCTTAAAAAAATCCCTGAGATTCTGACTCCTGAGGCCCAGAGGAACGTGATCCGGCCCAATGGCCCTGCAGCACCTGGCACCTGTGTGCCAGGCAGCCCCGGTCTCCCTGCTCACCGTGGCCCGTGATGCCAGCGCCTCCCCGATTTGTGGTCCAGGTGGGGTGAGCAGCTGCTCAGGCCACACAGTGGAGGCCATTCCAGACGCCCTGCCCGCTGCTGCCGCCTCCAGGAAGGAGGCCAGGCCCTCGTCTCTGGGCCCGACGCAGAGTCTGCTTATAGCCCCTGCGTGGGGCTCCCAGAGTCCCGAGGGTGGGGTCAGGGGACTTCTCTCTTCTGGGAACCCAGAGTGGACTCCAGGAGGGCAGTGCTGGCCGCCGCCCCGGCCCCCCGCCGCCCCCAACACTGAGGAAAACACGCCAGCCAGGCATGGGCCTGCCGACAGGTGGGGGCAACGAAGTGCTAGAGGCGGCTCCCCCAGAATCACAGAACTTCTGACTTCTGAGACCTTCCAGAGTTCAGGGGTCCTGCCCAGACTCCCGGGAGGCCACCCTCAGAGGTATCCCTATGCGCCCGTCCTCAGCTTGGAGGGTTCGGCAGGGGAGTGGGCAGCGCTTTGGGGAGATCAGAGCCTGGATGGGAGAGTCTGGGGTGCTAGACACCCCTTTGCTTCCCAGACCTCGGCGGGCAGAGTGCCCTCAGCCCTTGTGCAGCCCTGGAGGCACAGAGAGATGCGGGTGTGGGCAACGGGGGCAGCAGCGGGGGGCGGGGCTCAGACGAGCCCAGGGCCCGGGTCAGGGGCGCTGCCAGCAAAGGTGCTGGTCCAGCCCATCCAGCTGCGGGCCCTGGGCCAGCTCCCTCCCCACCGGGGACCTGTATTCACGGCCTCCGCAGGACCAGCCAGACAGGACAGGCCGTGCAGTCCCTGACAAGAGAACAGAACGGGTCCCTAGGATCCCAAACACGAAGGGCGGGGCGACCTTTCACCTTACCTTGCAGCTAAACTGCAGCTTCCCGTTAATAGGAAAACAGTCAGAGAGGGTTCAGTGCCTGCACCGCGGCGATTCCCGGGAGGAAGCTCCAGGCATGCGCGTCCAGTCCGGCCTGAGTCTCGCCAAACTTTCCCGCAAACTCTCGTGCCCCGGGTTTCGACGACCCTCATCTCATGTTGGATTTTAAACTGACGTTAAAGTTGATGCTAAATGTATCCTCCGACTGACAGCAAAGCCTGGATTGACTTCTGTGATGTTTGCGAGGCCAGTGTGTGTCATCTCCTTAGCTCTGTAGGTGGGACATACAAATAGCTACTTCCTGGGTTTTGGAGTGTGAGAGGGTGGGGCACCCTGGGCGATCCTAGACCCCGGTTCTGCTGTGTTAAGAGCAATGTTTTAAAAATATATATAAATAAATAACAAATAAATTAATTTTCAAAAAGCAATGTTTTAAGTCCAAACGTCAGTGGGAAATACTCAAAAGTATCTCTTTACCTCTTAGTAAACTCAGCAGGCTGGTACCCAGCTGTCCCTCTGGGGCACTGGCCATGGGAGCCGGAGGGCACGTGGGATGCAGCCTGGCCAAAGCTCCCACCTCACGGGGCAGGCGCGAGCCTCCGGGATCCTCTCTGGTTTGTCACAACTGTCACATTATGAATGACACAGGGACCCATATGGGAAAGGGGCCGAGCCCCCCATGAGGCCCTGAGAATCACAGCACACAGAGCAGGCACCTCGAGAGCCCCAGGAACGCTTGGTTTTTCTGCGAGGGTGCTCTGCTTTTGTGGTCGACGTGTCATTCGTCACCACGTGGCCGGGGGCTCGTCTGCCTGCTCAGTGCCTGGAGAACGGGGGTGACTTGCTGCCGCAAGTCGCCTGTCCACCCTCATCGTAGTGGAGCTGAAGCACGTGAGCCATACCTGTGGCAGCGCCCTGAGACTGCTCAGTCCTGATTCTCCGAGGCAGAGCTGGGTGGTGCCCTCTGCTGGGCTCCTGGCCCCTCGCCACAGGTGCAGGCTTCCACCCCACGACCTGGTGTCCTCACCCAGGGCGCCCTGACCACAGGGAAGCAGCATCATGCTGGACCGGGGGTGGGTGGGGGAACAGCAGTTAATCGATGGTGTCCAGAGCCTGGCCCTTGTAGGACCTGCCAGGGCACAACTAAACAAATACCCAGGCACGTGATGCCACAGCAGGGGCTGCTCGCTGGGACAGGCTCCCACTGACCTTCTCCCAGCAGAGACCCACCCCTACCACTCAGGTGGTGACCTGGCCGTGGCGCCTTGGGCCGGACACCCTGAGGCAAAGCTGCATTTCCCACCAGGCAGCCCTGGGGGTCCTGCCGCTCTGGCTGAGGCTGCGGGTTTCAGGCCGTCTGGGACCTGGCGGGCTGTCTGTGAAAATGTGAGCGGTGGGCCTCTGACGGCCTCCTCTGGCCCAGGATGTCAGGACAGGCTGGCTTTAGCCGTAGGTTTGAAACAGAGCATCCGTGGAGACTCCCAGCTGGTAAATAGGACGAGAAGCCCGTCGGTACCGGCACACAAGGTCACTGTCTGCCCGGAGGGCCAAGGGGACAGAGGGCACCGCCTGCCTTCACGACGCGCCTCTGGGGTGCGGCAGGTTGCAGACCCTCAGACAAAAGCAGTCGTTTGTGCTTTTCACGTCAACTGTGGGAAACCAGAAGTGAAATTTCAAAACCAGGCTCAGTGTGTGGCAGGCATCAGCCTATGGGTTCCACCACTGACTGGGAGACTAAGACACCCCTGGGTCTACGGGCAGCTGGACCCAGGAAGCCCGCCGCGGGCAGGCACCAGGAGCTGCCTTCATTCCCAGGAGCTGCGAATGAAGCTGCGCTTCATTCCCAGGCCCCCACGGCTGTTGGGTCAAGGCCCCGCAGGGTGGCCCCGGGTGAGCCGGCTGGTCCTTCCGGAGCTACAAGACGCAGCTTCCGGGCGGCACTGTGCTGACCTTGGCCTCCAGACCAGGAACTGCCTAGCCCACCTGGCCGGGTGGCCCTTGTCTCCAGGGCTCCGGGAGACAGAGGTCGGTTACCTGCCGCGCTGCTCGCTGGCGTCAATGGCTCGCGGCTCCCAATCTGCTCTCGGACTGAGGAGACGCCTCTCTGGATTGCAACACTCCCCTCCCGGTTACGTTGACACAGGACATCTTCCTATTTTGGAACAAAGAACACACACCTCCCTCGTTTCCCTGGGCTGCCCCCACCCGTCCACCGGCCAGGCCGGGTCAGCCAACCCCGGGCCCAGGCTTCTCCTGCCCCGACGTGCCACGCTGGGCACCCCTCAGAGCTGCACGAAGTGGGGTCCTGCCCGAGGCCTACACAGACAGGGCGGCCCATGCAGCCTGTGGCGTGACGGAAGGACATCTGAGGAACTCCAGACAGGATGGCTCCCCGGACGGGAGGTTTGGCCACAGCTCTGAGAAAAGAGCCAGAGGAGCTGAGCAAAGAAAGGGACAAGCCTTCCAGGCAGAGGGAACAGCACGTGCAAAGGCACAGAGACATTTGTTAGACTGGAGCGAAGGCAGCAGTGTACCTGGTGGGAGGCCCCGATGATGCACTGGTCCAGGTGGTGCAGCTCTCAGGTGGGCGGAGGGCGGGCCGAGCAGGACTCTGGGCTCAGGGACTGAGGGAAGGAGCCCAGGGACCGTGTGGCTGCAGACAAGATGGCCAGGGCAGGAGCAGAGTCGAGGGGCCTTTCCTGCGGACCGGGTGGTCCCCCCGCTGCCAGCAGGCAGGGGACCCCCAGGGTGGGCACAGCTGTGGGGCTGGCACCCCCTCCAGCAGGAGAAGGTTCCTCAGCTGTGGCAGGTCAGCACCAGGGCTGGGCAGGGCTGACACACCTGTGACTCCAGAGGCCCAGTGCCGCACAGGTGTTACCAGGCCAGTACCGGGCCCCAGCCACCATGGCCGGGCCAGACCTGAGGCTGCTGGCCCCAGCAGGGGTCTGCACAGGCCCCCCTCACACAGGCCTCCACCTTTGTGCCCAGCTCCCTGCAGCTCCTTCTGCCTAGCAGGCCCTCACCACCCCTCCCACCCTGGGGTGGGCCCGCCTCTCCCTTCTCCAAGGCCCAGCTCCGAAGCCCCCACGGACTTTGCCCAGCAGCCCCCCGGGGTTGTCCCCTCCTCCAGGCTCTCAGGCCCTTCAGGCATCTCCTCTCAGCTCCCAGGAGGCTGTCGCAGACCCCAGGTCCTCTGCCCCACCCGCCGGCCGCCGGTAGGGGCTTCTGCTTCTCCTCTTGCTGACACTGCATCAGTTGGAGCTGCCAGACTGGGTCCTGGCCCAGAGGGATCGCTTGGTAAGGAAGATGTCGGGGCATTGGGGAAAGAAGGGAAGGAAGGAGCGAGGGAGGGGGCGCCCGCTGGGCCTCCCTGTGCAGGACAGGGCCAGGCTAGCGGTGGCGTGGCAGGCCTGCCCTGGGCCAACAGGGACATGTCTGGCCCCCCTTCCCTGAGTTTCTTTCTGCCCACCACTCGGGGCCTGTCCCCTTTGCCTGTTCCTCCCAGATGGACAGGGCGCCCTGACCCAGCAGGGCTGTGAGGGTCTCCAGGTGCTCAGGCCATGCCCGTCCATCCTGGCTAAAGCTTGTGGAGTCCCTGCCACCCCAGGATGCCAGACGAACCCAACCCAAGCAACGAGTGCTGAATGCAGGGCTCTGCTGAGCTGAGGGGCAAGTCCCCATGGGGGAAGGTCGCGTGCAGTCACTTGTCGACCATGGAGGCTCCGTGCAAGCCTGGACGCCTCCCTGGTTACTGAGGCCCAGGCGTCAGATCCCTAAACACAGAACGGGAAGTCCTGGCAAGCTCCAACCCAGCCCCTTGAGAGCTGTCAGAAGCAAGAGCTACTCAGAGAGCATCCGGTCCAGTGCCTCCCTGGCCTGGTCACCCACAACGCAGGGCTCCTTCGATGTCCCAGGACGCCAGCGGCTCTGCTGGGCTGCCACCCTGGGCTGGGCCTGGCTCCTCCTGCAGGGAGTCTTGGTCGCATTTATTCGACCCACGTGCTGACTCAGAAGTTGCAGAGGCTCCCCAGTGAGCACCCCTTAGTTACGTGTGTGGAGACCAATCATCGGGGCCCTCAGGTGTAGATGGGCAGAGGAAATACTCCAAAAGGATCAAGAATGGACATGTCCTCAGTGTGTACATATGTGTGTTTATACACGTGGAGCATATATTTTCTAAAGTGAGTCTTTCCGGGAGCTAAGCCAGAATCAGCAAACTGTGGCCCTGGGCCAAATCTGGCCCACTGCTTCTTTTGTAAATAAAGTTTTATTAGCACACAGCCACACCCTTGTAACCGCCTTCTCACCACCACAGCAGGGCTGAGTAGTTTTAACACAGCCTGTAGGTCTGCCAAGTCTGAAATGTTGGCGCTCTGGTCACATAAGAAAAACGCTGGGGCCCCCTGAGCCCAGCCAGGTGTACCAGGCTGGGCATCCTTCGGGGACGGAGAGGGAGGGGCGGCTGGAGGGCAGAGGGCAGCTTGCCAAGATCTGTTTTTCACTGACTGGACTTTGTTGGCTCCTCCTCTCCCACCGAGGGTTCAACACCCCTGCTTCCAAGCCTTCACGTGCAGGACAAGCATTGATAACGGCCTGGTAACAACGACACACAGCAAAAGACAGCAGGTGGAGCAGAAACCCATCGACCAGGCTCACCTCCTGGACGCCCCCGTGTCCTCTGGTGCCCGTCGTCCAGTGCAGGGCCTGCTGGGAAATGCTCCGGGCACTGACCGCGGCCAGTGCGGCCCTGGGGCACAAGGCGGCAGGTTGGGTGAGGACCATGGCCTCCCACCCACTGCTGGTGGCTCCCCCAGAAGCCCTGAGTAAGCCCCTGTCCCTCCCCAGCCGGCTTCTGCTGGGGCCTGGCCCCTCTAACCTGACCCCCCGCGTCATGGCGGCTGGGGGGAGGCAGACAATAGGACACATGCACAAGGAGATGTTCCAGGTAGGCCACTGAGACACAGCGGTCAGTGCCCTGAGTGGCCTTCTCCCCGGGGTGGGAGTAGGGGAGGCGGTGACCTGCATGTCCACTGCCCCCAGATCATGGACGAGATCAAGCAAGGCATCCAGTACGTGTTCCAGACCCGGAACCCCCTCACGCTGGCCGTCAGTGGCTCAGGGCACTGCGCACTGGAGGCCGCCCTGTTCAACCTCCTGGAGCCGGGGGACTCCTTCCTGGTCGGGGTCAACGGCATCTGGGGGCAGCGGGCCCAGGACATCGGGGAGCGCATCGGTAAGAGACGGTGCGGGCGTGGGGTGCGGCCCTTCTCTCCATCCTTCCCCAAAGGCCTCCCTCCTCCGGCACGAAGCCTGGAAGCCCCCCTCTCCAGGTACCAACCTCGGGCCCTGAGCACTTACCCCCCTTGGAGGCCCTTCACGCATCCCCCTGCCTGCCAGCCTGCTGTCTCCTCCAAGTGGGCGTCGGGATGCTCGAGGGGCCCCCATCCCCCTGGTCTCCCGGAGTTTGGGGAACAGCTATTTCCGGAGCCCGTGGTGGGGACGGCACTGCAGGGACTCCTCTGGTCTCAGCACGAACCCAGAGCATCCCCGCAGCTGTCTGAGGTCCCCAGGGGCCACCTCCACTCTGTCACAAGACAAGGTTTCAGAAGCTGACATCCCCCCCTCAAAATCTCAGAAACAGCTCTGTTTCTAGAGCTGCAAAATACAGAGGTATGGACAGGGTTTCCACTTCCAGAGTAAAATTTACTAAAGGAAGAGACAGAAGTCGAAAGCCCTAGGGTGCATTGGGTTTAATGATTTACCGCGGGTTTGGAAACATCACGGAACCCCTGCCTGGTGAGCTCCACACGTGGCCACACTCGGTCCAGGTTAATGGACAACCCCCGACAGCCCGAGGGCATCCTGACCCCTCACCGGGGCCCCTCCAGTGCACATGCCGGTTTTCAAGGGGAGCCCGGGTCAGGCAGGGTCCAGGACCCTGAGCGGACCTCGGCCACCCTCCTGGCCTGGGCAAGCACCTCCCCTGCCTCCACCACACACCTCAGGCCCCTGAGGCTGGGATGGTCCTAGGGCCTCCCTGCCTCCTGCATATGACACTGGGGGCCTGCTGTGCACGGGGGTGCAGGGCTTCAAGAGACAGAGCAGGACAAGGGCCTGCCTCCCTGGAGCCCCAAGGCCCCAGAGGGGGCAAAGCCTGCTCCCGCACCCACTCAATCCTTCACCCAGTCATCCATCAAATGCATGGCCCCTCTGAAGCTACCCTCTGCTGGGAAGCACCCATCTGCTCAGCCTTGCACAGATGCTTCTCTACTTCCCATGTGGAGAGGGCTGCAAAGGACCAGGGTGCCCTGGCCTGGCTGGGCTCAGGGAAGGTGGGCTGGGGAGGGGACAGTGGAGCTGAGGGACCCGCTCTCATCAACGGCACCCCGGAACCTGGATTCACCGAGCACACTCCACCTTCCCCCTCCAGCAGCGGCTGGGGGCAGGCATGGGCGGCCCTCACAGGACCCACCTGCTCAGCCCGGCCTCTGTCCCCAGCACTGGCTCCCCTCAGCGTGCGGGGACTGCTCACCACTCACTCTGCCCCCAGGAGCCCGTGTACACCCCATGATCAAGGACCCTGGAGGCCACTTCACGCTGCGGGAGGTGGAGGAGGTATGGGGGGTGCGCCGGCCCGGGGAGGGGGCCAGTCAGCTGGTGGGGCAGGAGGGGTTGAGGGGCATCCAGCTCCCACTGCCCAGATCTGCACTGTCCCTGGGGAGGAGGACAGACGGAGGCCCCTTCCCCACACTGCGTCTGCCCATGGCTGTAACCTCTGTCCTCTCAGGCCCTGGCCCAGCACAAGCCCGTGCTGCTGTTCCTGACCCAGGGGGAGTCATCCAGTGGCGTGCTGCAGCCCCTCGATGGCTATGGGGAGCTCTGCCACAGGTGAGCCTGTCCCCTCAGGTGGGCCTGTCCCCACAGGTGGGCCTGTCCCCTCAGGTGTCCGCACAGGTGAGCCTGTCCCCTCAGGTGAGCCTGTCCGCACAGGTGAGCCTGTCCCCTCAGGTAAGCCTGTCCCTCGGGGGAGCCTGTTCCAGGGTGGCAGTGCTGGGGGCAGAGCCAAGCACAGCTCAGACCCAGCCTGAGGACAGGGTGGGAGTGTGGTGGGCTGCTGGCCGGTCCCCCCAGCCTCTGCCGTGTGATGGTGGTGCAGGTCTTCGGGGGTCCTCCTGGCTCTGGGCCGAGGCTGGATGGACCCTCCCATCTGAGAGCAGGGTCAGGTGTGCCCCCAGCGCCACTGCCCTCCTGGCCCCATGACTAGGGAGGGCTCAAGCTGACCCTGCAGCCTTGGTGCCAGGGCCTGCCCCCCTTGCCCCGAGGTCCCAGAGCCCCAAAGCAGCACCGTCCTCCACTGCCTTCCGCCAGGTTCCCCTACCCCTGCACGGGCTGCCCAGGGCCTTGCGTGGGGTCAGGAGGGATTCCCTCCTAGGACCAGCAGTTGTGCTCTGGACAGCTGACCACAGGATGGAAGGAGAGAAGCTCCACCGACAGGCAGGGTCACCCCGGCAGGGCTGCCATCCTCCATGGGGGCCTCGGGCCCACTGGGCACAGCCCAGCCAGGACCACCTGCCGCCTGGAGTCCTGTCCAGTGAATCAAGCTCACAGATGTCACCTGGGCTATGACTCCCATAGGTCCACGTGGAATACTCTTTGTGCCTTTTTTAAAGAAAATGTGGAGGTGGAGGAAAGTCAGAGGTTTCAGCTCAGGCTGTTTCTGGACTCTGTCCTCCCCATGCTCTGGACTTCTGCCCTGTGGGCTGTCAGCAGAAGAGATGCAGCCTTGTGCTAGGCTGGTCCCTGGACCCCACACGGCCCTTGGGCCTGAGCAGTCAGAGCACCCAGCCAGCCCCCAGGACACAGACTGCCTGGCTGGCCTCATGAGTACCTGGGTCCGGCCACCTGGGGCCCCCAGGGTGACGCTCGCTGTGCCGGGGGCTCACCCAGGTTCAGACACAGAGCTGGTCCCGGGGGGCTGAGAGCCCCGGAGGAGGAACCCTGTGGGAGGTGGGAGGCTCCCCCTGCTTCCCCGGTGGCCCTTCTAAAGGCTCTTAAGGCCCCTCCAGAAACCCCACCCCGGGGCAGAGTCTGAAGCCCCTCCTGCCCTCTGCTGCCCCTCCCCGCAGGTACCAGTGCCTGCTGCTGGTGGATTCAGTGGCATCCCTGGGCGGGGCCCCCATCTACATGGACCAGCAGGGTAAGGGAGGGCCCCCCGCCCAGCCACCCGCCGGTGGCCCGAAGCGCCAGAAGCCCTGGCTGGGAGGTGTGCTGTACCAGGGCCTGCGTGTCTGTCAGCTGCACACGGGATTAGGCGCTGGTCCCCACAAGGCGTGGGAGAGCCACCAGCTCCTCACGGGGCAGGACACACTCCATAGACTGGCCACACCCCGTGTTTCTGCTGGGCTGTTGGGCCAGGACCGGGCGGCAGGCGGGAGGAAGGGACCCTCCAGGGGAGGCATTTGGAAAGGCACTCAGAGCCTTGGAAGAGGGGTGGGGGCAGTGCCAGGGCCCCTGCCAATCAGGGCGGAGACCCCCCCTAACGTCTGTCACACGCCGGGAGCACCGCTGACATTGTCACCTGCAGGCCAGCCCGGGGAAGCCTTCCAGGCCCAGCATCTCCTCAGGGAGGAAAGCCCGGCTCCACTCTGGGTGGTGCTGTGTCCACGGCTGCCCGGCCCACTTGGCCTGGTCCGCTTTTGCCTCTGCAGAGGGCTCTGCTCCGCGGGATCCAGTGCTGAAGGGGGAGCCTTCTGGGCTGACCCCAAACCACTGCTCTGAAAGGACAGGCACACTGAGGGGCCCTGGGGATGGGAGCAGGGGGGCAGTGCTGTCCCCGGGATGCCCACCCTGGGCCTCCAGGCTGGCTGCCCCCACCGTGGAGGGAGAAGCCGGGCAAGGAGGCTCCAGCCTGAGGCCCAGGCCGCGGAGCAACAGGGCCAGGCTCAGGACCTCTGGCCTTCACTGCCCCCACCCCCTGGCCTCCACGGGACCTTGTGGGTCAGCAGACGTCAACCTAATGTCAGCAAGGTCGCTCGTGTTGCTGCTCCTGAATATTCATTGCTTGTGTGAACACCCCCACTTCACCCCTTTCCTCTCGGGAGAACTTTGGGTCCGCCCAGTTTTAGGCTTTAGGAATGAACCGTAAAGAACATTCCGGGTCCACCCGTCCGTGCACCTGGGCACGCAGTTGCCTCGGGTCCCCACCCTCAGGGAGTCAGAGACGGTGCAGGGCTTGGATCTGAATCCTGGTCCTTCGTCCTCCCGGCTTTGGGCTTGACCACCGCCCTCTGCTGCTGCCCCATAATTTGAAACTCCCCTCAGGCTGTGTGGGAGCCCGGGGGACGGGCACTGAAAGATGTGAAGCAAAAACCCGTTTGCTGCTCCACCCTCCGCCACCCCCCACTCTCGCCCAGCGCTTGACCCCAGACGTGTGGGTTTTCCACACCAGGCAGATGCTAACGGGTGCCCTCGTTAGCTCAGCCCACCTGCAATAGCGTCGGACCCCACAGGGTAAGGGTCTAGTCCTCCAACACTGTCCCTCCCATTTCCGACACCAGTTGCATGGTGGGTCCCAGGTTCCCGCAACTTCTGCTGGACTCTCAGGACCTGGGCTGGGCAGCACCCCCGTGACCCCTCCCCCACGTGGGGCTCGGCCCCTGAACATGTGCCCCTCCCCTCCACAGGCATCGATGTCTTATACTCGGGCTCCCAGAAGGTCCTGAACGCCCCTGCAGGCACCTCGCTCATCTCCTTCAGCGACAAGGCCAAGTGAGTGTGCCCCGCCCCCAGCCAGGGCTGGACGGGCAGCAAGGCCAGGTGGCCCCGAGGAGGGAGGGACAGAGCAAGGGAAGGGACGGCTCCTCGGGCCGTGCTCTGCAATGCTCCCCCCAGCCTGGACAGGTGCCCGCCCTGGACAGGTGAGCCCATTCTCTGGGTTCCCAGGGAGCGGGGTGTCTGGGGCAGCCTGAGGGCCATGCGTGTGGCCGAGCGGCCTGGCCAGGCTGGCCTCCAGAAGGCGCTCCTCATGGACCCGGGGCTTGTGTATGGGCTGCGGGGCCCAGCGTTCCAGCAGGTCCCTGGCCTCAAGCCAAGGATGGGGGGCAGTGCCAGCCCGCTGCTGCCCCCACCCTGGCTCAGCATCCAGGAGCAGATGCGGGAGCTGCTCCCCGGGCTAGGCACAGGCCCCTTTCACCCGCTGCAGCCTCAACACCCCCCATGTCCCTGCTGTCCAGACCCTGAACCAGGCCTGGGTGAGCTGGGGGAGGGGATTGAGGACCGGCCCCAGCAGGCCGTTACCGTGAGCTGCACCCAGGTGACGGAACAGAGAGGATGTGAGGTGAGATCTGGAGGTCTTTGTGGGTGGGCGCAGTCTGAGAGGCCTGGAGGCAGGTCAACGAGGCATCTGGGTCTGAGTCCGGAGGTCAGACCGCGGCGCCGGTCTGTTCACGTCCACCTGGAGCTGTTGGAGAACCCCTGTATTTAACGGTTCAAGGTCAGCCAGCATCGCCTGGGACCCGAGAGCAGAGGAGCCCACGGGGGTGCAGGGGTTGGGGAGACCAGGGGGAAGGAAAGGAGAGAACAGGACGGGCCGGGTGGGGAGGAGAGGGCTGCCAGGGCAGCCTGGGGTTACCTGGCCCGGGGACGCAGCTCTTCCCAGGCTGCCCCAGAGGCCCCTCCGGCAGACCCCAGCTTCACAGTTTCTTCCCCAAGGCTGCACTTCTTCTAGGCAAGGTGAGGCCTCATCTTTAGACCCCCAGCCTCAGTGTCCTCTCTGTCACTTTCTTACGGGTGTACTATTTTTATTTTAATTACGTTTAAATTTCACCATTAAACACTGAGCGTAAGTATATGCTGACCCTATGTTCAGATTTTTGAAACAAAGATAAATGGACGGATAAGGGAAGTGAGCAATAAATGTACCATGTATCAAACAATTAGAGAAAATCTCAGGGGTCACCTAATTCTGTGCCTTTATCCATTAGGTATACATTTAGCATAGGGACCAGCCAGGTAACTGGAGGACTGAACAGAGAGGCCCTTGACCTCAGACCTGAGACAAGCCAAGGATTCTGCCCGTGTATAAAAACCACTGAATTCGGAGGAGCAGTAGTAAACAAGGATAGGCATTAAGGAATGGAGTCCCACCAGCTGGGATTGTGGGGCCAGCCTGCAGTGAACGGGGCTGCCTGGAGCCTGGAAATGTTGCAGCTCAAGTCCGGGCCTGTACGTTAGAACAGCAGTCTGGAGGCTCCACGGGTAGTGCATTCTTCAAATTTTCCGGGTTTTCCAACAAGTTCCCAGGACACTTTCCTCATACAGGATCCCCTCTGCCATTCTTACGTGTTTGAACTCACCATGTAGCAGACCCTCTGGTCCCCCTTTCTCTGACCTGAGCAATGAGTTGGGGTGACTCCATGGGAATCAGCCCGGCCCGAGTGACAGGCGCACACCCTCGAGGCAGAGGCACAGCTGGGCCCCAGGGGCCTGAATACAGACACGGGGGTCCTGGGGGCCCCACCCATCTGGCTCACTTCTGAGCAATGGGGGGCTGGGGGCATTCAGGCTGATTCTCCTCCCCAGAAATAAGATCTACACTCGGAAGACCAAGCCCTTCTCCTTCTACCTGGACATCAAGTGGCTGGCCAACTTCTGGGGCTGTGACGACAAGCCCAGGATGTGAGAGAGGGGGCGGGGCTGGAAAGGGGGTGGGTGGGTAGGGGGAGGGAAGTGCTAAGGGATGGGAGCCTCCACCCTCATGCCCTCACACCCCAGCTGGAGCCCCGGGATTCACCAGTGCCAGGCCTTCAACGCCCCCAAAGGGGTCCCCCCCATTCCTCCGAGGCCCCCCAGTCATGGTCCCCACCCCGCTTTCCATGGGCCCTCTCCTCCCAGAAGTCCCAGCGCATCTGCAGGCACTTTGGACCTGGCCTGACACATCTTCCCAATCCTGGGCCTTGCTTTACCCATCTCTCGGGGGGGGGGGGCAGGGGGGCTCTCTGTGAGGTGACTTTGACCCTAACCCGAGGCCCCTTACGTGACACACGTAGACAAGGACACCAGGAACTGCGCCCTATGCAGTGGGCCCAGTGGGGCACTGGGGCCACAGGTGGGAGCCAGCGCCTGGTCTCCAGCCCAGTCAGCCTCTTCCCGCAGCCCGGCCAGTGCCCTGCTCTGAGCCAGGCTCTCCCCACATCTGGCTGCAGGTCTGTAGCCCCCAAGCTGGACCGCGCTCCCCTGGGTGGGGGCCGACCCGTCGTCAGAGAGCCTGGGCCAGCTGGGGCTGGGAGAGACACAGTCACTGCCCTGGCCCCGCCCAGTGACCTGGCCACGCCCTCCTGTCTTCCAGATACCATCACACCACCCCCGTCGTCAGCTTGTACAGCCTGAGAGAGAGCCTGGCCCATCTAGCAGAGCAGGTGAGCAGAGGGCAGCCGAGCGGCGTGGGGCTGGGACCCGGCAGGTGCTGAGGCTGGCGAACCGCTGGGCGGCCCCCACCGCCCCGAGATTCCCTCAAGCTGATTGGGGGCAGGGGGTGAGAGGGATGCTAAGACTCGGAGAACTGCTGGTTGGTTTGCTGAGGGGCCCGCAGGAAGGAAGAGGTGCTGGGGGCCTTGCTGGAGAGTAGCCCTGAGTGGGGAGGGAGATAGGCTCTGGGCAGGCATGGGGGGGGCGGGGGGTGGTGAGCCGGCTGCCAGCTGAGGGTAGAGGCCCCGGAGGACAGAGCCCTGAGGGCAGATGCGGCGACAGGGCAGGCGTGGACCCCCTTCCAGGCCCTAGGTTCTTAGTGACGTGCTCAGCGCGGGCCTGGCTGAGCAGAGGGCCCAGGTGGGAGGAAGAGAGGGCGGGCGGCCAAGAAGTGGAGCCAGAGGGCGGGGGGGTGTGAGACCACCGTCAGGAGGCTTGGCTGTGCCCTCGGCCACTACCCGCTCCAGGGTGTGGGCAGGAGCCACGTGGGGACAGCTGGGTGTGACCACGACCAGGGTGGTGCCTTGGCCCAGTGCAAGGTCCACACTCTCGGGACCCAGGAGGCCAAGTCTGGCCCAGGCCAGGAAACACAGCCCCAGGACGGCCCCCAGGGGCCCTGCCAGCTGCCGGTCCAGAGGCCGGGAGAGACCTGGGCCGAGGCCTGCCTCCAGCGAGGCTGCAGTGCTGCACCAGCCACGTCTGCCCCCTGCGTCCACTCACGTCGCCACCGGTCCAGGGCTGGGCTAGACTCGAGGTGTCCCATGGGCTGGGTGGCCACCTGTGCAGCCGAGAGAGAGGCCGGGAGCTGACACTTGCGGGGCAGGGGACTGGGCCACGGCTGTGAGCTGTGCCGGCAGGAGAGGCTGGACCCCCGTGGAGTGGGGACTGTGGGCTCAGCGGCTGGGAGGGCAGGAGGCAGCGCGCAGCCCAGAAGCCTTTCTGCCCCCGGCCAGCCCCCCACCTCTGGCCAGGTCGTCCCCACCCCTCCCAGGGGCCTGGAGGATCCAACAACCGGCTGGGCCGCCACGTCCCCCTCCCAGACCCAGACTATTTCCACCTCCCTGAGATAGCCCAGGCCCGGCCCCTGGGGCAGAGTCAGGGCCCTGAACCTGTGGCTCCAGGGGGCTCCCGAGGCGCTCAGGGTCCAGGCCAGGAGAGGAGTCCCTCCCCCGGCCAAAGTTGCCCCCCCCCCGCCGGTGGATGCCAGCCAGTTTCTCCCTCTCTGCCCACCGAGGAGGGCCCCCAGGCCACCCTGCCCACCCCACTGCCCTCTCCCCACCCAGGGCCTGGAGAAGAGCTGGCAGCAGCACCGCGAGGCCTCAGAGTACCTGCACGGGCGCCTGCAGGGGCTGGGCCTGCAGCTCTTCGTGAAGGATCCGGTGAGGAGGGCGGGGGCAGAGGGCATCACATGGCAGTGGGGGGAGGGCGAGCTCCTGTCCAGCCCCCTTTATGGATATGCAGTTCTGGTGGGGGCAGGGGCGGTCCTGGGGTCCCCGTCATTGTCACGCTTTCCCGGCCTCTGGATCTCAGGACATTTAGTTGGATGCCTCCACCTCCCCCAGAGCCTCTCCGTCTGGAGTAGTTATGGGTGCTCCCTGAGCTGGAGGACGCCCATCGGCCTCCAGAACGCCAGCCAGACACCATCCTGGAGGGGCTGGGGGTAGGGGGTCAGCTGATAAGCCAGCCAGACACACAGAGGGGTCCCTGGAGGCTGGAAGCCCTGCCCTGAGCACCAGCCAGTAGGCGTGGCTCCTGGGGCGGTGGTGACCTCGCTCTCCTGGGGCCCCTTCTCCGTCCCCCACATGCACCCCTGCCCGCCCCTTTGGAGCCTGCGGCCAGGGCTGGCCAGGCCAGGGCAGGTGGAGCTGGCTGTGATGGCATGAGGTGGCTGAGCCCGGCCTGTCCTGCAGGCGATCCGTCTGCCCACCGTCACCACCGTGGCCGCACCTGCGGGCTACGACTGGAGAGACCTTGTCAGCTACGTCATGGACCACTTCAGCATCGAGATCACGGGCGGCCTCGGGCCCTCGGCGGGGAAGGTGAGGGGGGCCTTCTGTGCTGAGTGTGCCACATGCAGGCCGAGGTCAGCGGTCGTCTGCGGACCCGGGACAGCAGGGCATCAGGAAGGGAGCACCTTCTCTGAACCCCGGGGGCTGTACGGGGAGTGACCTAGGCCGCGTGGACCCTCCCGCCCACTTCCTCCCGCACAAGGGGACACCAGCTGGCTCTGCCCTGACCTCAGGCACAGCCAGGCAGGGCCGCAGACAGAGGCTGACATCTGCGCCCGCCCCGCCCCCGCCCTAGGTGCTGCGGATCGGCCTGCTGGGCTGTAACGCCTCCCGGGAGAACGTGGACCGAGTGATTGGGGCCCTGCAAGAGGCCCTGCAGCGCTGCCCCCGGAACAAGCTGTGACCCGACTGCTTGTCCCATGCTCACGCAGTGACTGGGGTGGGGGGGCCAGGGGCAAACAGACTCTGCCAGGGGGACAGCCCCGGGGACAGGACAGCTGCTGACCCAGCCCGGGTGAAGGGGGGAGGGGCAGGGCCGGGCAGCTGCCCCCGCCCCCCAGGGGCCCGACCCCTCCGAGTGGAGCTTCCTGGATGTGGGCTGTTTGGACCCTCAGCGCCTCCCCAGCGAGCGGCCGTCCCCATAGGTCACTGGCCTGTGAATGTTCAATAAAGACGCCTCTGGTCATCTGTCCTCACTATGTGGGGCCGGGCTGCGGAGGAGTCTGGCAGGAAGGCCCCCCGCTCCCTGACTGCACCTCTGTTGCGGGGAGCTCAGGGAGCGGATCCTCGCCCGGGCCTCCCCAGGGCTGGAGGATGGGGTGTGTGACCGTCAGCTGGGCCGGGCGCCCTGACACTGCACACCCTGGGCCCAGACCTTGAACCTGCAAAACACATCCTCACGTACGACCTCCACGGAAGGCCCGCAGGGTCACGGGACTAGGGCACCAAGATGTCCAAGGACAAACAGCCAGGACTCGAGCCCTGAAGACTCAAGGGCACACCACAGGCACGCAAGCCACTGCAGGCGCGGAGCGTCTGGGAGTTCACAGCCCTGGGGCCACTCTGCCCTCGAATGTGCAGCGAGGGCGGCCCCCAGCCCCCAGCCCCTCCCCCTCCTCTGCCTGGCTCCCCCTGACCCCTGTCCCTTCGCTCCTGCCCCTCACTGGTTTCTGCCTATGCCAGGCTCCCTCGCCTCTCCTTCCTGGGAAGGGTCAGGCCAGGCCAGAGCAGCGTGTGCTGCGGCCACAGCCACGTCCACACTTCCAGGTCCTCACGCAGAACCTCCAGTCCTAAGAACCTCCAGGATGCAGGCCACTTCTCCCTCTGGTTGAGATGAACACCCACACCCCATGCAGCCCTGTGTCTTTGTGGAGGGCTGGGGCTGGCTGGCTCCACCCCGTTGCTCACCCAGCTGGGCGCTGGACACAGCTCTGGGCACTGGGGTGGGGCTCTGAGCAGACCCGAGGCCCGCTGCCCGTGGTGCTCACAGCCACTGGGAGAGATGGCACTGATAGGGGGACCCAGACACTGTCACAGGGTAGCTGTGATCAGCACAGGAGCTGAGAGGCCAGAGGGTCTGAAATCCCACTTTTAAAGTCCTGTTTGCTCGTGTGTTTTTGTTACGGTCTGTGCTGTTTGGCTCCTCCCTAGGAAACCTCTGCCTGCCGTGAGGTCCTCAAGACCTGTTCCCACGTTTTCCTCTAGAAACCTTGTGGTGTCAGGTTTTATGCTGAGGTTTATGACCCACCTCACGTTGACTTTGTGCGTGGAGGCGAGAAGGGGGCAAGGTGCATTTTTATCCAGACCGATACCCAGTCTTTCCCATGTTTGTTAAATAGCCCTTCCTTCCCATCTAGTTGACACGGCCCCTTTGCCAGCTGACCATAGGTGCAGGCCTCCTTCTGCCTCTGTTCCCGTTCGTTGCTCAATTTATCCGCCCTTATGTCCACACCACACTGTCTTAAGTACATCAGCTTTATAGAGAGTTTTGAAATCACGTAGTGCGCGTCCTCCAGTTTCATTCTCCCTTTTAAAGATTGTATTTCCTATCCTAGATCTTCTGAATTTGCATATAAATTTTAGTCATCTTATCTATTTCCTCAGAATAGCTTACTGGAATTTTGGTGGGAATTGCACTAAATCTATATATCAAGTTAAGGACAATGGAAACTATTAAAATATTACAAATTCTTGTTCATGAACATTAATTTAGGTCTTTTAAAATTAAACTTAGCCGTGTTTCCAGTTTTCAGTGTAGAGGTCTTACACATCTTTTATCTGATGTATTCCTAGGTGTTTGGGGTTTTGTTTTATATATAAATTTATTTATTTTTGGCGGCATTGGGTCCTCGTTGCTGCGCGTGGGCTTTCCCCAGCTGTGGTGAGGGGGCCACTCCTCATCGTGGTGCGCGGGCTTCTCAGTGCGGTGGCCTCTCCTGTTGCGGAGCACAGGCTCTGGGTGAGCAGGCTTCATGTCTTGGGGCTCGTGGGCTCAGTTGCTCCACGGCATGTGGGACCTTCCTGGACCAGGGCTTGAACCCGTGTCCCCTGCGTTGGCAGGAGGACTCTTAAGCACTGCACCACCAGGGAAACCCCGTGTTTGGTATTTTTGATGCTACTGTAAATGGTTTTTTTGTTTGTTTTTTTTTTTCCGGTACGCGGGCCTCTCACTGTTGTGGCCTCTCCCGTTGCGGAGCACAGGCTCCGGACATGCAGGCCCAGCGGCCATGGCTCATGGGCACAGCCGCTCTGCGACATGTGGGATCTTCCCGGACCAGGGCACGAGCCCACGTCCCCTGCATCGGCAGGCGGACTCTCAACCACTGCGCCACCAGGGGGGCCCTGTAAATGGTATTTTTAAATTTTCATTTCCAATAGTGATTCTTAATATATAGATTTATAGCTAACTCTTCTCTATAAGCAAACCTAGTAGTTTCTTTGTAGATTCCTTGCGAATTTCTATGCAATCAAGTCGTCTATGAATAACAACATTTTCACTCCTTCTTTTCCAGTGTTCATATCTTTTCATCATTTTTTCCTGCCTCGTTGCACAGGTGAGGACCCTGTACCAGGTGGCTCCCGACGGGCAGCTCGGAGCACACGGTCCGCGGGGGTCTCGCAGGCAGGGCCTCGTTCTCTGCCAGGGCTGCGCATCATGGCAGACACTGTGCTGAGCAGTGGGGCTGCAGATGACGTGGTCCCGCTCCACCACCTCCACGACCACTTTAGGGTTTCCGGAGATGCCATGCGCTGCCCACTCTCCCCGGGTCCCGCCAGCACCTGCGCCTGCACCTGCTGGGCTCTGACCCCACTCGGAACCCACAGCCTTCCGAGTCACTTACCCTCCGCGCTTCAGAATGAATATGTCTAACAAGGCGTCCAGTGAACTGCTAGCTAATGCCCCCAGGTCTTCTTTGCAGGATGTAATCAAAACGGTGAACTAGAGTGACGTTCTACAGGATGTCCCAATGATAAAGGCCCATCAGGCTTATGCTGTGACACAAAGCACGAGGATGAACCTGGGGCAAGATCACGAACTTACGTTGTTGCCTCTTCCAAGTGAATGCAAACTGTTTCCGATCCTCCTCTCTAAAGGGGGTTGAAGAGAATGCATTTCCCAGATCAGTAGTCACCTAGCACGTCCCAGAGGCTGTGCTGTCTGTCTTACTAAAGAAACCACAAAGTACAGCACCTGGGTTGCAGGGTACGACTTGGTTCAGTTTATGTAATCCACTGCCAGTCACCACAATCCCACTGAGTTTTTATTTTTTAAGACACATTTTTAGAGCAGGTTTAGGTTCTTAGCAAAATTGAGAGGAAGGGTCAGAAATTTCCCATACACCCCCTACCCCTACCGGTATGTAGTCTTCCCCACTGTCAACACCCCCGACCAGCATGGTATATTTGCTGTAATTAATGAGCCTACACTGACATGTCATAATCATCTAAGGTTTAGAGTTTACATCAGGATTCACTCTGGGTGCTGTACATTCTACGGGTTTGGACAAATGTATAATGACTTGTGTCCACCATTATAGTATCATACAGAGTATTTTCACTGCCCTAAAATCCCCTGTGCTCCACCCATTCATCCCTACCCCTACCGCAAACCCTGGCAATCGCTGATCTTTTTGCCGTCTCCATAGTTCTGCCTTTTCCAGAATGTCATAGAGTTGGAAGCATACAGTCTGTAGCCTTTTTCAGATTGGCTTCTTTCACTTAATGATATGCATTTAAGCTTCCTCCATGTGTTTTCATGGCTTGATAGCTCATTTCTTTTGAAGTCTGAATAATATTCCATTGCTTGGATGGACCACAGTCTATTTATCCACTCGCCTACTGAAGGGCATCTCAGCCGCTTCCGGGTTTTGGTAGCTATGAGTAAGGCTGCTGTGAACATCTGCATGCAGGCTTTTGTGTAGACGTAAGCTTTCAGCTGCTTTGGTTAAATACTAAGGGGTGCGATTGCTAGATCATATGGTGAGAGTACGTTTAGTTGTACAAGAAACCACCACCTTGTCTTCACAAGCGGCTGCACCGTTCTGCGTTCCCACCAGCAACGAATGAGCGTCCCTGTTGCTCCACATCCTCGCCAGCATTTGGTGTTGTCAGAGTTCTGCATTTTGGCCATGCTAATAGGGGTATAGTGGCACCTCATTTTAACTCGTATTTCTCCTGATGACCTATGATGTGGAGCATCTTTTCAGATGCTCATTTTCCATCCGCGTATCTTCTTTGGTGAGCTGTCTGTTAAGGCCATTGGCCCATTTTTTGGTCGGGTTGTTTCTTTTCTTGTTGTTGAGTTTTAAGAGTTCTTTGCATATTTCAGATAACAGTCCTTTATCAGATGTGTGTTTTGCAAAATTTTTCTCCCATTATGTGGCTTGTCTTCTCATTCTCTTGCTATTGTCTTTCACAGAGTGAAGGTTTTTAATTTCAGTGACATCCAGCTTATCCACTGCTTTTTTCATGCCTTTGGCGTTGTATCAAAAAGTCAATACCATACCCAAGGTTATTTGGGTTTTCTCCCATGTTACCTTCTAGGAGATTTACAGTTTTATGCTTTACATTTTGCTGTCTGATCTATTTTGAGCTCATTTTTGTTAAGGGTGTAAAGTCTGTGCCTAGACTCATTTTTTTCATGTGGCTGTCCAGTGATTCCAGCACCATTTGTGGAAGAGACCAGCTTGGCACCATTGTATTGCCTTTGCTCCTCTGTCAAAGATCAGTTGACTACATATATGGGTCTCTTTCTGGGCTCTCTACTCTGTTCCATTGATGTATTTGTCTAGTCTCTTGCCGTCCTGATTACTGTAGCTTTATAGTAAATCTTGAAGTCTGATAGAGTCGGGCCTCCGACTTTGTTCTTCTACTTTAATATTGTGTTGCCTTCTGGGTCTTTTTTCTTTCCATATAAACATTGCATCAATTTGTTGATATCCACAAAATAAATTGCTGGGGTTGGGATTGCAGTGAATCTATAGACCAAGTTGGGAAGAACTGACATCCTGACAATACTGAGTCTTCTTTCCATGAAGATGAAATATCTCTCCATTTATTATTATCTTCTTTGATTATGTTCATCAGAGTTATGTAGTTTTTCTCTAACAGATTTTGTATATATTTTGTTGGATTTATATCTAAGCATTTCATTTTTGACCCATCTGTTGCTGAGGTCATCCTGGTGAGTCACAGTCTTTGAAGGTGGCTCTAAGCCCTGATACTGCACTGGCACACAGTATGTTTTGCTGGACAATTTTGGCCATGGGAGTAGGTGGTTTTAAAGGCTTCCCCTTGGCCTTTCCTACCACTGTGGCTCTTACTCCTGCTAAGTACAGCCATCCATCCTGATATACCTCAAACAGCAAGGAAATGACCACAGGGTGGGCCTGGACACTTTGTACCCATTACAAATCAGATTGGGCCAAGATAGTATCTTCTGCAACCTCCCTTGACTCATGGCAGGGGGTGGCGGGGTGGGCATCATGGCATTTTTTTGTCTCCTTGTATGAGTGTCAACTCTGGTCCTGAGTCCCACAGCCTTCAGAGAAACTCGCATGTCCTCTCCGTGGCCACACGTCTTTCTGGAGGAGGTTCAGGGAAGTGCTCAGGGTTTGCAGGCCCCTTCTCAGGACCCCGGGGTGTGGGCTGTGGCTCAGAATCTGAGGAGTAATGTCATTGAGAGGCAAAGAGAGTGAAGAGAAAAAATGCCTGTCACCACCTGAGCCTGGAGCTGGAACCAGCTGGGGAAAGTCTCCTTGGGACCACCCAGCCGGGCTGGGAAACCTCGCCCTGCCGTCCCTTCCAGCACCTGCCCAGCCGTCTGCCTCGGCCCCTCTGTCTCTATGGGACTCTGACCTGCAGGGAGGGGGCACTGCTGCAGAGGAGCTGGGGTCCCTCCTTCCTGACCCTGAGCCTTGGGCATGGGGCCCTGTCTGCACCTTCGCCCCACTGTCTGTGATTCGATGACTCTCGCATTCTTCCAGCTTCACTTTCCCAAGAATCTCACAATTCTCCTGAATTTGCCCAGGAGACCAGGTGACACTTTGTGTACCCAAAGCGCCAAGGGGCTCTGAGCCTAGAGGAAGGCCCAGCTCCACGCCCGACGGGCCCCACTAGGTATCTGCCCCCGGCTCAGGGGTAGCCCTGTGTCCGGGGAGCGCTCCTCGCTTGGCTCCTGGAGCCCCCTCCCCCCGGACAGGGACACTGAAGTGCCTGAGGCTGGCCGTCCACTCTCCCTCCTGTGTGGTCTCCTCTCCCTTGCCGTGCGTGTCCATCATCGCCCTTTGCTGACACCCCTGCTCCTGCGGCCCCAGGACCAGGCCCATCTGCCCTCCGACGTCTCAGGCACCTTGTACCCAGCAAGCTCAGCGTGCGTCTCCAGTCTGCCCCCAGAGGGTTCTCCCACCCCCCGCTCCCATCTCGAGGTCACCCTGCTTCTGCCCAGTTAGTCCTGGATCTGCTCCCCCCTCCCTGCGTGCACACCTCCAGCCATAGCCACCCCTCCTCAGCCCCACGCCGCTCCTCCCCGGGCCCTCCAGCCACGGCCCTGAGCCTCCAGAGCCTGCCCACCCAAGGGGAAGGACTCTGACCCCAGCGCGCGCCTCTGGGTCACCCGTCTCCGGACTTCCATGCTCACAGGGCTCTCTTCCTACCCTGGCCTGACAGCAGGCCCTGTCTGGCTGAGCCCTGACCCCTCCTGTGGCACACTGGTCCCCTGCTAGTTCCTTGCTGCCCGCCCCCGGGCCCCTCGGCACACGCTCCCCGCCACGCTCTGCCCCTGCCCGCTGCCCTCCCGCGCTTTCCCAGACCTCAGGTCTGATCGGAGCCCTGATGAGCCAGGCCACGTCCTTTCCCCTGCAGCCCCTGGACGGGTGGTAAGTGCCCCCAGCAGATGGTAAGCTCCACGCGGCTGCGGCAGTGTGGGCCTCCTCAGTGTGCGCCAGGGTGGGCACAGAGGCTGGCACGCAGCCGGCACTTGGACAATGGGTGGAGGCTCAGGAAAGCTGGATGTGAGCTCCGCCTGGACCTGCCAGGACCCAGCCGGGAGAGTGGGGCGAGAGACGAGAGAGACGGGGCCCAGGGCGCAGGGGAAGCAGGCGCCCACCCCAGCCGGCCAGGTAGCATTAGACCACGGGGGAGCCACGTACCTCGGGCCACAGCCGCCAGGACCACAGCCCTGGGACCCCAGCGGGGAGGAGCAGGGAGCGAGGGGAAGACCAGACGTGCCCAGCGTCGCGGGCGGATCTGAAGAGCTCCCCGTCGGCCTTGGCGGCGCTGGGCGGGCTGGCCTGCGCGTGTCTGTGTTGCTTCCATCTCTCAGTGTAACTCAGGGCAGCACGGGAGCCTGTATTTCAGGAGTTCCCAGAGGTGCCGGGAAAGGGGTCACGCGTTCCACCTGAACAGGCTCGTGAAATGAGTCCTGGGAGCACAATGGCAGCCTCCGCGAGGGCTCGGCACAGGTGAGGGACGATCCAGGTGGCGAGGGGTTTGCCCCCGGAAGGACACAGGTGGCGGTCCTGCCCTGGGTGCCCTCCAGAGCAGCCTCCCGGTTGGCCAGCGTCAGACGGAGAAGACTCTGGCCTCGGCGTGGCCTCGCTCCGCCCTGTCCCCTCGGTTCCCAGCCCACTTGGGCCGCATCCCATGTCACCCACTGTCCCCCATTACTGGACTTCAGACTCGTGCACAGTGATGCCCCTGGGGCTGGAGCCCCTGGATTCCCAGTGATTTCCTGGGAAAGTATTTCCCCCGGGTTACAGGGCGTGAGCCTTGGCAGCCAGGATCTGTCCCTACTGCTGGTCCCCGTGGCCCAGGGGCTGTCCTCCTGACCACCCATCACTACCCCGCGGGCCTGCTACCTGCTAGGAGGGGCCCGGGGGCTGAGGGGAGGCAGGCTTCCCCTGGGGAGGCGGCCACCCAGCCTGCTGCCTTTTCTCACAGGGAGCCAACTCTCAGCGTGTGCCCAGCTCTGACGTAAACACGCAGGGAACCTGCAGAACTAGGTGTGAAAGGGGGTGATGGGACAATCGACCCCAAGCTTGATGGAGAAGCCTGGGGAGGCACTCGGGTCGGTTCCTGTGCAACATGCAAGTTGCACGTGTGCTGTTGGTGGGCAGGGGGCGCAGGCAGGGGTTGTGAGGATCTGTCTGTCCCATGGGGGCTGTGGGGTGGGTGGCCCTGAGGAGGTGAGCTGTCCAGGCGTTTGTGAACATCCGGGCCACCCAAAGAGAAGCAGGCATGTGGCCGACCAGCATGGTCACCGGGAAGGTAACCCCCTACTTGCCCACACCAAGTAGGGAGCAGACAGCTGAGCCATGAAGCTTTCCAAGCGGAAGGAAGGCAGGGGTGGCCACAGCCCAGGACGGGGTGGGCAGGGGTCTATGGGGAGAGGAGGGTCCCGAGGGCCTCGGTCATCTGGCGTCACGCAGGGTGACCCAGCTCTGTCGCACAGGCCCAGTCAGTCAGCCCATGGCCAGACCGGAGTCACCCCCGCCCTCCCCTAGAATGTGGCATCTATCGCACAGCCCGGACCGAAGAAGCTGCTAGGGGTCATCGAAGCTGCCAGGTGGGGGAGAAGAATTTGATCCCCGAGTGCTGCAGGCAGATTTGAGTTGTTTTTGTTTTTCTTTTTGATATGGTTTTATTGTGACGAAAAAACATAACATAAAATTTACCATCTTAACAATTTTTAAGTGTAAATTCAGTGACATTAAAAATATTTACGGGCTTCCCTGGTGGCACAGTGGTTGAGAGTCCGCCTGCCGATGCAGGGGACGCGGGTTCGTGTCCCGGTCCGGGAAGATCCCACATGCCGCGGGGCGGCTGGGCCCATGAGCCATGGCCGCTGAGCCTGCGCGTCCAGAGCCTGTGCTCCACAAGGGGAGAGGCCACAACAGTGAGAGGCCCGCGTACCGCAAAAAAAAAAAAAAAAAGTCACATCGTGCCACCAAGATCACCATCCATCTCCAGAATGCTCCTTCTTCCCAAACTGACACTCGGTCCCCTTTAAACACTCCCTCCCCATCCCCCTCCCCCAGCCCCTGGTAAACACCATTCTGCTTTCTGTCTCTATGAATTTGACTGCTTTAAGGACCGCATACGAGTGCGCTCACAGAGCGTTTGTCTTTTCGTGGCTGGCTTATTTCACTCAGCACAGTGTCTTCAAGGTTCACGCATGCTGTAGCCTGTGCCAGTGCTGCACCCCTTCTGGCTGAGTAAAATGCTCCATTGTATGCACAGATCACATTTGCTTATCCCTGCACCTATCAACGAACACTTGGCTGTTGTGAAGTACACTGCTATGAACACGAGGGTACAAATGTCTCTCTGAGACCCTGCTGTCAACTCTTTTGGGTTTATACCCAGAAGTGGAATTGCTGGATCACGTGGTAATTCTATGTTTAATTTTTTGAGGATGCACCATACTATTTTCTATGGTGGCTGCACCATTTTTTATTCCCACCAACAGTGCACAAGGATTTTGATTTCTCCACATCCTTGCCAATACTTGTGATTTTCTGGGGCTTTTTGTTTGTTTGTTTGGTTGGTTGGTTGGTTGGTTTCTTTCTGGCCGCGCAGCACAGCCTGTGGGATCTTAGTTCCCCGACCAGGGATCGAACCTGGGCCCTCGGAGTCCTAACCACTGGACCGCCAGGGAAGTCCCTTCTGGGGTTTTTTGATAGTGGCCATCCTAATGGGTGTGAGGTGATATCTCACTGTGGTTTTGATTTGCATTTCCATAACGATTAGTGATGTTGAGCATCTTTTCATGGACTTATTGGCATTTATATGTCTTCTTTAGAGAGATGTTGATTCAAGGCCTTTGCCCATTTTAAAATTGAGTTGTTTGGAGTTTGCTGTTGTTGAGCTGTAGGAGTTCTTTATATATTCTGGACATTAATTCCGATATCAGATATATGATTTGCAAATATCTTCTCCTGTTCTGAGGGTTGCCTTTTCACTCTCTCGATAGCTTCTTTGATGCACAGAAGTTTTCAATTTATCCAGTCTATTATTTTTGTTTTGTTGTAGCCTGTGCTTTTGGTATCATATCCAAGAAATCATTGCCAAATCCAAGGCCATGAAGATTTCCCCCTATGTCTCAGCTCTGACGATGAGGACTTTCGTGGCAGGGTTTTAATGCCCCGATAGCACCACACCTCCCAGGTGCCCCAGGCAGAGGCACCCTCCCCCAGGCTCCTGTCTTCACCATCATACAGAGCTTGGTGCTCTGCTGTACCCACCCCGTGAGAACAGGTGCCGGGGGCAGGGCCCATGCGTCACCCCCGCACCCCTTCCCCAGGACCGTCCCCCAGAACCCGCCCACAGCAGCAGTCTCGGGCAACCCTTCCGGTGGATGAATACAGGCTGGGTTCTGCTCCTGGTGGCCTCCCAGGACTTATCCCCTGTCTGGGATACATCCTGAGACTTATCACCCACCCCAAAACACCAGGGCTGATGCGCCCCCTCGTGGTCTCCGGGCAGTGGACTGGATGCCGAGAGAGGCCCCCAGAGCTGGACAGAGGGGGAAGGCGATGAGATACCGCTCCCACAGCACACGTGCCCAGGGGCCCACTTGGGGTGACCCCAAGAGGTTGACCGGCAGTGTCCCTAACTGTGAGCCTCCCAAGCACCGCGTTACAGGGCCTCTGCTGCTATCTCATGGCCAGGCCTCAGGCGTGGACAGATGGCCGGGAGGCACAGACACACAGATGGCAACCAGCAGCCTGGGGCCAGCGGGCAGTGGGACAGTCAGCCTTGTCACAAGTCAGCGGTTCTGGGCAGTGCCCGAGGCTGCACCCCAGCCAGTGGGCAGAACAGGGATGCATTTTGGTGCCACAGCAGAATTCTCAGGCTACTTCTGTCCAGCACCTGCAGGGCACACACCCCAAAGAGGCGGTGGACCCGGGTCAGCTGAGCCACAGCGGCCAGTAGGAGCCCCTCTTCTCAGGAGCTGTCGCCGGCCGTCCCACCAAACCGGCCACCAGGAGAGACGTCTGCTGGGGGCACGGGAGGCGAGGGGGCCCGGGGCGCAGGGTCACAGAGGAGGAGAGACAGGCACAAACGCCAGCCAGACCTCAGGGCCGATTTCAGTGAGACCTGCGGCCCGGAGGCCACGGGGCTGGGACAGAGGAGCCCGCTCCTTCCCGGCCTCCCACCCTCTTCCCAGGCTGCCCTGCATGTGACCCGTCTTTAGAGGACACGTCAGGGTCGCCCATCACATCCGCAGCAGGCCCAGCAGCATCCACCCCGGCTCCGTCTGTTAGGCCGTCCAAAGGCCGGAGTGGCCTGAGCATGGGGAAGTCCACGCTTTCCTGAGAGTTTCGAGGTCCCTTCCTCTTGGGGAGGGTCTGGCTCAGGGGTGGCAAATTCTGGTGCCCCCGGGGCCAGCGAGGGACAGAAAGAGGTGAGGCCAGCCTGGCCCTGTTTCAGCTTCCCCACTCCTCACCCAGCCCCCTGGGGCCCCCTGTCCACACGTGGGCCCGGCACGGCCAGGACTGCGGACTGTCCTGAGGGAGTTTATGGGTGACCTGTCACTGTAAACTCAGTAGGGGCTGAGGAGAACCCAGCGAGGTTCCTGCTTCAAGGAGGGAATGGTGACAAAACGCGGCGATGGCCTGACGGTGAGGGACCTTCCTGTGCACAGACGAGGGGTGGCCACGTGCTGGGCAGGGGCCGGTGGGTGAGGCCACAGCATGGCCCTCGCTGCTGGGGTCCCTGGGCACCTTCTCCAAGCCCCAGGGGGAGGCGCTGGGTCCAGGGCGCTGGCCAGCAGAGCCCATGAGGAGGGGGTCAGGACAGCCGCTGTCCTCCCTGAGCCCACCCTGCCCGCAGGCCCATCCCACTGGGGCCCCCCATATGGTGAGCTTCTCCATCACACCCTCTCTCATTCCAGAGCCTTCCCCGAGGGCTGTGCCCAGGCCCAGGGCTGAGCCCTTCCCTGAGGGCTCTCTGGCCCACGGATGGCCCAGGACGAGAAGCCGCGAGCACGGATGCCGGGCCGTGAAGCCCTGGGTGGTGCGTAGGGGGCCCGTGTGAGCCTAGGGGGGCGGGGGCATGGGGGCCAGAGAAGGGGTCTTGGAGGAGAGGGTGCTGGGGTGGGTGAGGGTAAGCCCAGAGGGCACAGGGCTGCTCTGCTCAGCCTCGAGTGTTCAAGGGGGCAGAACAGGCCGAGGCGGGTGTCCAGGTGGGGGGGGGTACAGGCTGGACAACCCCACCCGCCAGAGGGGCACCAACTTCCCTCGCGTCCGGCCGACGGGTCTTATTTGGACTCGTCTGAGGGACCTTCACGGGTGGTCACACCGACCTCTGCAGCCTCTCATCCCCCCACTGTCCGAGAACCCCCCTTTGAGCCCCCCAGGTAGGAACTCTCCCCAGAGGGCAGGGTCGCACTCTCCCAGCCCCCGAGCCCAGCTCCCCAGGTGCTCAGTCCTTGGGGCCCACAGGGGTCCAGGGCTCCAGGAGCTAGAGGCAGCCCTGGGTGCCAGGCTGGTGCCCCAGCCATGGCGGTCAGAACCTAGGCCTCTGCTTGGTGCCTTTGGAAGCCAGAAGTCACCACTAATCCAGAGGGGCCGTGCTCAGAGGATGGCCTTGTCCCCCGTCCCCCAGAACTGTCCAGTGAGCCCCGCGGCAGCCTGAATGCCCAGCGGGGCTGTGTCCGGCCAAGAGCCCGTCCTGTCCCTGCGTACGGCACGCTCGTGGCTATCCTCACGGGTGGTGGGGAGGGGGTGGGGGCAGCCTGAGGACACCAGGAGGAGACAGAGGGCACGCGTTTCTCGGGGAGAGCTTCCTTTAAGCAACGGCACCACCGTCGTACAGTTCGGCTGTGAGGAAGTGGCCTGGACCCCGTCATTCTCTCCCCTGGCAGCCCTGGGGACAGGTATGCTGACCCACTAAGTGTCCACCCTCACTGCTGGCCCCTTCTGGCCTTGCCCGGCAGGCCACCTCTATCTCCTGAGCTGCCTCAGAAGAGCCCAGGTCTCTGGGAGTCTGGGGACCACCCCCTGTCCCCAGGGCCCCGAACTGGCCTCCTTTCATTAGAGGGGCTGTCACTCCCACTGCAGGGCCCACCTCCAGAGGCTGCCCGTTTCCAAGAGGGGTTCCTGTCGGCATTAGCCTGGCTGGGAAAGGTCCAGATTTGAAGGAGGATCCCCTGAGGGCAGGGAACACTGGGGAGCCAGACTCACTGCAGAGGCCCAGGCTGGGGAGCACAGAGCTCTGGGCCTGCAGGGACAGCCCCGGTCCCCCCTTCACCTCTCCCATCACCACCCCCAACGGGTCAGCTGCTGCCAGTGGTCTGTGTGGTTCCGGGGATGTTCAGGTGAGGGGAAGTGAAGTATGAAGCGCACGAGCCACGGGGCAGGTCACCTGACGGGCTCCAAAAGGAAGTCAGGTTCCAGAGGCGCATCCGAGGGCAGGTGAGGAAGACAGGGGTCTGCTCTGGTCCTGGGGCAGGTGACCTCCCCTCCGCAGGCTCGATCTGCTCACCTGTTACATGGCATTGCACTACTGAACTCAAGTTCCTTTGCAAATGCTTGGAAAAGAGTCACAGTTTACCATTCTCAATCAGGAAGGACCCGTGGTCTGCACGCCTCCTCTACCTGGTGTGTGGCCACCAAGCACACAACTCCTCCTGGGGCAACTGCTCAGTGGAGGGCTGAGGGCCCTTCCCTGCAGGGCTGGGGGCCTGGGTGAGAGGCCAGTTGCCCGGGTGTGGTCGCTCAGGTGGAGAGCTTCACCCAGGGCCTCTCCAGGTCTCCTGGGGAACAGCTTCTGGACAACAGCGTTCCCTAGTCCCCATGGCAACGGGGCCTGCACTCCTGTTTCCAGGGAAAACCAGCCCTCAGCGTCATGGTTGCCGCAGCAACGCCTATGGGCTCAGTCAGCCACGCTGTCCCGCCAACCCAGAGAGGGCAGCTGGGCACCCAGGACAGAGGAGCCAGGTGCTGCCCAGGTGCGGGGTCGGTGCACAGAAGGAGGTCCTGGCCCGGCCAGGGTCCCAGGAGGAAACTCACCAGCAGCAGAGTCCCTGCTTTCCCTTGCGTCCTGTGCCCCAGCCCACGATGAGTTCCGCCTCCAGCGAGCCGGGCAACGGGGACTCTGCCGAGCGGTCCCGGCTGGGGCTGGACGCTGTGATCCAGGTCAGTGGTGTGGCTGCGATCCGGCACCCTCCTGGGAGCAGGCCCCAAGGGCACCTTGGGAGGGAAAGGACCCTGCACAGAGAGGCCACACCTCCCCGGCTCCAAGGGGCACTTTCCACGTGTTCACGTGGTCAGCATGAGCACCACATGAGCGCGCGCGCACACACAGGCACCTTACACACAGGTGCACACATACACACACAGGTGCACACATACCCACACACAGGCACCTTACACACAGGTGCACACATACACACACAGGTGCACACATACACACACACAGGCACCTTACACACAGGTGCACACATACACACACAGGTGCACACAGGTGCAGACTCTGCTCGGGACAGGAGCCTGGGGAGAGACTGAACTGGAGGCCGGGGGCCTGAGCCCCAGGGCCAGCCTCCCTGCTCCGTGCTGTGTGGGCTCGGGCTATCAGCCCCCCTCTCTGGGCCTCAGGCTTGCGGCCTGCACACTAGGGGTGGGGCATGGAGGACCCTCCCACCCCAACCTTCTGGGGTCTAGTTCACTACTGCCTTGGGGCCAAGTGTGGGAATCAGCGGAGGCTCCCCTGGAGAGGCGTGCGCCCATGGGGGTGGTCCGTGCCCAGTGTCTAGTCTGTGAGCTCCAGAAGTGCTGGTTCGGTTTTCCTTCATAGCACTCACCTGCATAACAAAAACAACAGCGACACCGATAACGACTGGGAATTACCCCACGCCCCTCCTCTTCACTCCCTACTCCCAGCCCGTGCCCGGCCCTGCCACCCCACTCCCTTAAGTGCCCCCCGCCGGCCATCACAGCCAGACAGTCCCCACCCTGATTCACCCCTCAGGGATCCCAGTGAACCCCTGGGAACCAGCTGACTCAGAGTTGTTTATTAACCCAGTTATCAGACTCTCAGCAGTGCGCTGCGTGATGGGGGGTGACGTGGCCCTATGCAGACACACAGGTCACCGCAGAAGAGTAATTGCCGACAGTTGTCCCCGTGATTAAACAACAAGGCGGAGCCGCCACACGTGCACGCGCACACACAGGTGCCCACACAGGACAGAACACGACCGGCGCAGGATATTTGAATCAGGTGATGCAGCCAGCAAGGCTGACGACATGGCCCTGGGTGGGGTGACTTTCTCTGTCCAGCTCCCGTGAGGTCCAGCTCTGCGAGGCCCTGGGTGCCGGTGACCATGAGGGCCGGTGGGGGGTCAGGGGAGGGAGGGCCACTTGCACACCAGTTTCCAAACCAGGTCCCCAATCAACCTGTGAGGATTCTACCACCCCTTTGGGTTCCAGGAAAATAGAGGCTCGAGAGTCGAAGCAAGTTGCTATGGTTACGGGCTGGTTTGAGGGAGAAACACAGGATGGTGCCGACATCCGGCAGTGGGCATTGGTGCTTGGCAAAAGTGGCTGCCCCCCAGCTCCCGCTGCCTGTGGGAAACCGTCATCTGAAAGCCACGGGGAGCCCTGGCCGAGGTCCGCTCTGCCCACCCAGCCAACACCTGTTGTCTTCATCACGGTGATGGAGATCGCGGTGCATTTACTCCAGGGCTGAGCAGGCAGGCAGGCGCCTCAAGATGCCCAGATAGGCCTGTCCGGAGGGGGAGGAGGGGGCATCCTCCAGCCCCTCCAGCTACAGACGGGGAAACCGAGGAGTCCGCGCAAGGCGTGGCTTGAGGACGGGGGCTCCTGTGGAACCAGACCTGAATGCGTTCCCCTGCCCAGAGGAGCTCCTGACACCCCACTTGCTGCAGCCGGAGCTGCTGCCCCTGTCAACCCCGGCCCGGGCCCACCCTCAGAGCTGGATTCTCTGAGGGTCTGGACGCAGAGGCGGTGGAGGAGGCCGATGGGCAGGAAGATCTATAATTCTGGGCCCAGTTCCTCTAGAAGCTTCAGGAATTTTCAGACTCTTTCTTTTGGGTTAGGTTTTGATTAACGGTATTTTTCTAAGAACTTGTCTATTATATATAAATTTTCAAATTTACTGCCCAAGGTTGTTCCCAATATCCTCTTACTGTCTTCTTGAAGTCTGAGGCTCTGAAGCAGGTAACCACCTGCCCCTGAGTGTTGAGGGGCTTGAGACCCAGGGGTCACCCAGGACCCAATCTGAGGAAGTCCCTGGCAGGGTGCAATGAGTTGGTCACCCCGAACTGACGCCTCCTTTTTCGTTGCTGATACTGGTCATTGTGGATCCTCTGTATGGTATTTTGTCTTCTATTTCATTGATTTATATACTTTTTATTCCTTTGCTTTTCAGTTCTTTGGGCTGGTGTTCTAATTTTTTGAGATGCGTGCTTAGCTCATTGATTTGCAGCCTTCTTTGTTTAAAAAAATTTTTTTACTTAAAAAATTGTGGTGAATTATATATACATAAAATTTACCGTTTTCATCAGTTTTAAGTGTACAGCTCAATGGCATTGAGTACATTCACGTCGTGCCAGAACCACCATCCAACTCCAGAACTTTCTTCATCTTCCCCAACTGAAACTACCCCCGCTAAACACGAACTCCCCTCCCCCTCCCCCTCCCCTCCCCCTCCCCTCCCCCTCCCCATCCCCTCCCCCTCCCCTCCCCCCTCCCCTCCCCCCTCCCCTCCCCCTCCCCCTCCCCTCCCCGTCCCCCTCCCCTCCCCTCCCCCTCCCCTCCCCGTCCCCCTCCCCTCCCCCTCCCCCTCCCCTCCCCCTCCCCCTCCCCTCCCCCTCCCCCTCCCCTCCCCCTCCCCCTCCCCTCCCCCTCCCCGTCCCCTCCCCGTCCCCCTCCCCGTCCCCCTCCCCTCCCCCTCCCCTCCCCCTCCCCTCCCCCTCCCCCCTCCCCTCCCCCTCCCCTCCCCCTCCCCCCTCCCCTCCCCCTCCCCTCCCCCTCCCTCTCCTCCTCCCCTCCCCCTCCCCTCCCCCTCCCCCTCCCCTCCCCCTCCCCTCCCCCTCCCCCTCCCCTCCCCCTCCCCCTCCCCCTCCCCTCCCCCTCCCCCTCCCCTCCCCCTCCCCCTCCCCTCCCCCTCCCCCAGCCCTGGCACCCACCACCCTACTTTCTATCTCTATGAATCTGACTCCTCTAGGGACCTCATATGAGTGGAATCATACGATACTTGCCTTTTCGTGTCTGGCTTATTTCACTTAGTATTGTGTCCTAAAGGGTCATCCATGTTGTAGCCTGTGTCAGAAGGTCCTTCCTTTCCAAGGCTGAATAATATTCCACTGTACGGGTGGGCCCCATTTTGTTAATCCATTCATATGTTCATGGATCGTTGGGTTGTTTCCACCTCTGGCTGTTGTTAATAGTACTGCAAATACCTGTTCAAATCCCTGCTTTCACTTCTTTTGCGTGTGCACCCGGAAGTGGGATTGCTGGATCCTACGGTAATCCCATGTTGAATTTGAGGAACCTCCATACTGTTCTCCACAGCGGTGGCATCATTTCGCATTCCCACTTTCTCCTTTAATGTGTGCATTTCCTCCTAAACGAGGCTTTAGCTGCGTCCCATAAATTCTGATATAATAAGTTTCATTATTACCCAGTTCAAACTGTTTTCTCATTTCCACTGTGGCTTCTTATTTTATCCCTGGATTATCTAAAGGTATAAACACCTTAGTTTTCAAACCTACAGAGATTTTCAAGTCTTTCTTTACATCTGGCTTAACCATCCTGTAGGCAGAGCTTCTGCTCTGAGCGTCGTAAGGTGGCAAAGCTGATGAGCGTCCGCACAGAGGCAGTCGGGGGGCAAACGGACCCCTGGACCTGGTTCCAGGGAAGAGCTCCGTGCTGGAACTAGACGTCCGGGGCCGTTGGCATGTGGGTCACTGGGTGAGATCCCAAGGGGAGACTGTACCCAGGAAAAGGAGCGGGCGCACACCCACACCTAAAGATGGGTGAGGCGAGAAGGAACCGGCCAAGGGGACCGAGACGGGGTGGCCAAGGAGGTGAGAGTGACTGGGAGAGGGCCACGTCTGGAAACCTCGCGAGGGGAGAGTTCCAGGGAGGAGGGACGACAGTCAGCACAGCACAAAGTGCTGCTAGTAGGTCAAGCACAGAGGAGACGGTGGACCACGGCGTCAACAGCGCAGGGGTCATGGGTGACACTGACCACAAGGGTACCTCGTGGGACACGTAGGGGCAATACATCTTTTTAAGGCGAGGATAAATTATGACAGTTCGTGTCGACAAGAATGGTCTGATAGAGAGGAAAATAACTGACACGTAAGCAATAAGGAAGGATTGCTGGAGCAATGTCCTTAGTGCAAGAGAGAAGATGGTATGGGATGAGGTGGGGTGGGTGGGATGGGATAGGATGGGATGGGGTGGGATGGGGGGATGGGATGAGTAGATACATGGATTAAAGCAGAGGCTGGCAAACTTTCTGGAGGGGCCAGACGACTGATATTTTGGGCTTTGCAAATCATAAAGTTTCTGTAGCAACTATTCAGCTCTGACACTGGAGCATGAAGGGAGTCACAGACAGTGTGTGAGCAAATGGATGTGGTTATTTTCCAAGAAAGCTTTACTTATGAACAAGCGGCAGGCCCGGATTTAGCCTACAGATAGAGTCTGCCGAGCTCAGGATTAGCGGACGGAGGAATAAAGGGACGTTCGGGTGGGTAGGGGAAGAGACTGTCATACAGATGGTGGCAGATGGTTGAGTGGGTGGGTGGGAGTGGTGGACACGTGGTAGGTTGGAGAATGGATGGAAAGTCATTGTACACAGAGTGTGGGGATGAGAGCAGAGCCCCATATTCTAGAAACTGGCCCTTGCATGCATACAAAAGCGTGCAGACATCCTAAGTGTGCAGCTTAACTGAGCCCGTCGTGTGGCTGGCGCCTGCCCCAGCAGAGCATTCTCAGAACGCCAGAAGCGCCCTCCCCCAACATACATTAGTCTTGCCCATTTGGGGACTTTAGAGAAATGGAGCCATATACGTGTGTGTGTAAACACACACACTCTTTGTACTACACCACGTTTGCGAAATTCACCGGAATGCGGCACGTCGCTATAGTTTGCTGTGCACCCCAGTGTGTGAATATGCCGCACTTCTAAAATGTGTTCATTTTAGAGCTAATGGCCGTTTGAGGGGTTTCATGAACAGCACCGCCACGAGCATTCTGCTCCATATCTTTGGGGGCCATATGTATATGTTTCTGTTGGGTGCACACCCAGCCATAGGAGTGCTGGGTCACAGGTTCGCATACATCCAGCTTCAGTGAATACTGCCAACAGATTTCCAAAATAGCTGTATGGATTTACAGCGTGTGAGGGGCTGGCCGCTACACATCCTCGCCAGCACTTGGCATTTCCTGTCATTTTCCTATTCAACCATTATGGGGAATGTGCAGTGGTATTGCTTTACGGTTTTAATTATCATTTACCCGATGACTAATGAAACTGAGCACATTTCCTTGTGTTTACTGGCCCTCCAGACATCTTCCTTTGTGAAGCGTCTGCTCTACCGTGTGCCCGTTTTGCTCTTGGGGTCATGCCTTCTCTTCTTATTACTGATCTCGATTTGATGGCCTAATCTGGAAACAAGTCCTTTATTAAATACGTGTATTGCAAATACCTCCCGTGGGTGGCCTTTTCACCCCTGTAATGGTGCTTTGAGGAACGGTTCATAACTGTAACCTGGCACAATCTGTCCATTTTCCACCTTAGGTTACTGCTGCTTGTGTGCTATTTAAGAAACACACTTTGCCTACTCCAAGGCCACTAAGAGGTTCTTCTCTGTTTTCTCTTAAAAGCTTTATTGTGTTACTTTCACAGTGAAATCTACAATCCATTGGGAATTGACCTCTGTGTATGGCGTGAGGTAGAGGCCACCACGTGTTTCCTTCCGTACGGAAAGCCAGTGGGCCTTGCCCCAGACTGAACATCCCATCATCTCCCCACTGCACTGTGCACCTTTGTCACTCACCAGTGTGTGCACGCGTCTGTGCACGTGTGTCAGCGTGTGCATGTGTGCATACGTACTTCCAGAGTCCGTGGCCTCTTCCGCTGGTCAGCTGGTCCTTATACCAACGCTACCCTGTCTTCGTCCCTGTGGATCTGTGACGTGTCGTTCCGTCTGAGCATAAGCTTTCTTCACGATTCCCTACATACTTTTGACTCTTCCATAAGAATTTTAGAATCCGTTTGTTAATTTCTACAGACTAAGAACCCTGCTGGGATTTGGATTGGGATTTCATTGAATCTGCAGATTAATTTGAGGAGGACTGACGGCTTTACAATACTGTCTTCCATTCTTCCATGTACATTTTTGCTAATTTTACTCAACATAGCTCTCAACGGAGCGGCCCTGCACATACTTTGTTATCACATTGGCTCCTAGGTATTTGATGTGTTGGGAAGCTGTTACCACTTTTAAAATGATCATAGCTGAGAAACCGGCTCTGTTTTGAGGGTCGCTCCGTTCCCAGGCTCTGTCGCTGATCTTGCAAACTCAGAGCACCCACCCCAGCCCAGGACGCCCTGCCACTCACCTCTCCCTGAGTGTCGGTCCATCTCCCCCACTGCTTCCATGGCTCTCTGACGTCTTCGGGAGTAGGAGCTTCACAGTCTACCTGGCTGTTCTAGTAACTGCAGAGGGAGTGCTGGCTCCCTGGGTCCTCGGTGTCCTGCGTCCTCCTCTCCCCCCACACACACCTTCTCCACCCACGGGTTTTGTAGAGGTGTTTATGGCTTAAGGTTCCAAAGTGGGGAGGTCTGAGGGGGAGGGGGGAAGGGAGGGGCACCGGGGGGAGGGAGGAGGTGCCGTCGGGAGGCCCGGGAGGGCTGGCACAGTCATGAAGTCGCAGCTGCCCCTGAGCAGAAAGGACGGCACTGTGGTGTTCAGGTTCTGGAGCTGGCCCTGCCACTGACTGTCTGCCTCAGGGTCCCCATCTGTACGAGGGTGAGACAGGTGGTCTGGGGGGCTCCCCAGAGCCTGGGTGAGTGAGGGCCCACCCTCGGGACAGGAGCCGGGATGGTTTGAGAGTGCCAGGGTGTGGCCAAGCCCTGTGTGGACGGCAGCCAGGGTCACTGCTAATCAGATGGGACATGTCTCCCTTCCTCGTTCAGAAGTGAAGACGGGGCGCCACCATCCTCACGGGGATGTTAAAGGCCTTCAGTTACCTCTCCCGCCTCATGGCTCCCGTGCACCCTACTCCCCAGCCCCGCACAGACTGGACACCCACCCCGCTGCCTCTCCTCCTCTGGTCTCTCCACCTGGATGCCTGACCTCTGTCCCCTCTGGCTGCTGGACTCTTATTTATCCTTCAAGGTCCAACTCAACGGCCACCTCCTCCCGGAAGTCCATGTGGGCACAGAGGACACAGTAGCAAACAAGACGGACAGGATGCTGCCCTTCTGTCATCCCTTGACATGAGTCATTTTTCAGCTGGTGATTCATACCTTGGACTTGGTTTTCGGTCCCTCTGGTAGTGACCTGTGTCTGAGCCTGCTTGCGTGCCAAGTGCTGATGGTGCCGGGGTGGGGACGCAGGGATGAACGAGAAATTGTCCCCCCATCCCCAGTGCCTGCTTTCATGCCTGGCCCAGATCGCCCCTTTATTGTTAGTTGAGGCCCAAACTACCACCCACAGAAGCCTGACCCGGCTCCTGGGGTGACGCCCAGGGCCCCAGAGTGCTAAACGGATGCACAGAGATCTGAAACTGGGCGGTGCTGAGATACAGCATGGTGGGGGCCAGGGGTTACCCCAGGCACAGAGAAGCTCTTTTTCCTAAGGAAATGGAGCCTGGCAGGCAGCCACCCAGGCCCAGGGCCCTCTCTGCAGCCGGCCAAGCCACGGAAGGATGGCAAGCAGACGTCCGGTGGCTGGACTTGGCTGGAGGCCCTGTCCTCAGATGTGTTCTTCAAGCTGTGCCCGCGCCTGGCGAGGACCAAAGCCTGGCCCTGGGGTGCCTGGGGCCCTGCGGGAGTGCTGGGGAGGGTCTGAGGGGCAGAGGCGGAGGAGGAAGCGAGGGTTGGGCCGCCCCCCGTTCCTCTGCCTTCAGGGAGGGGACCCAAGGCCAGCGTGCCTGCGGAGTCCTGATCTCGGGCCACTGGGAAGGTGCTGGGGGCCCACGGGCGGGGGCCCAGGCCTAACACTGCCGCCTGTGAGTGCAAGACCCTGAGCCTCCCTTCCAGCCTAGATGACAGGTATAAAACGGGTGCTGGGAAACCTTGAGAGGTGACGCCCTTCTCACATCTCCACGAGCAAGGGAGCCTCTGCCTTCCCGCCGCCCCCAGGAGCCCCAGCCTCCCTCCTCGAGCGCCGGGCAGGCACAGCTCCTGCAGCGCCCCTTGCGGCCACACGGTGGCACTGTTGGAGTTCCGCCACCCCAGACCCAGGCTGCTGGGGGGGCGGGGCGGGGGGGCAACCCCCGACTCTGCCGAGGGGCGCAGGATTCTGACTCGCTCACGCTGCTGGCTGAGTTGAGGTCCCCCGCTGGACACCCGCTCTCGCAGGGTGACTTTAAACGGGGCTTCTGGCGCCCCTCCCTGCCTTGCCACGGGGCTCATCTGGACCCACCCGGGCCACCCAGGGGTCTCCCTCACTGGGCTCTGGGTATGGGGCAGCCTCATCTTCCTTCCAGAAGTCGCTGGGCTCCTCTCCCGGGGGACCTGTGCCTGAGCAGCCTGCGGATTCAGAGGGGCCACTCGGGGGTCCGATGGTGGTCACCAGTGAGGGAGAGAGTGAGATTGTTCCGTGTGGTTTCCGTTTCTGTCTTACAGGTCCACCCGCCCTTCCCAGCCGCCTCATGTCCTAACCTGCGGGGTTAGGGCGGGGTCCCCAGAGCCGCAGCCCCTGGGTCCCTGGGACGCCCCATTTTCAAAGATGAGAACACACGGCTCGGGACAGCAGGTGGCATGCCTGGGGTCAGGCAGTGCACCGGCAGTGGCAGAGCAGGGGCCCCAGCCCACCTCTCCCAGAGGGGAGCCCAGGGTCCTTGGAGCGGAGACCCTCCCTATCCACACGGCCACACGGCGAGGGCGGCGGCAAGGAAGGAGGGGATGGCCACCCCACTGGGCCGCACACACAGGCCCCCCTCTAGGGCTCACTGGGGGTGTCACGCAGGGGCTGTGACCTCCCTGAGGTCCTTAGAAGCTGGTTGAGCTGATGGGGAGGAGGACGCTGGGGACAGAAAGGAGGAGGGGACATGGTCAGGCTCAACTGTGAGTCTGAGGTCTTTTGGGGAGCTGATGCCCAGCTCTGGTGTCCCCTCTGACCAGCTGAGACTGCGAGGGGGGGAGGGGGGCTTCTAGAAGTCTCCCAGTGCACTGCCTGGTCACAGGCAGACAGCACCCCCCCCCCAAAGCTGGGCCGAAAACCCGACCCAGAGCCACCCCTGGCCCACAGGGCTGCAGGTGGCATCGCGGGGTCCTGGGCGGCCGTGGAGGGAACCAAGCCCCAAGGCCAGAGGTTGGTGCAGGCCCAGTGACCTGCCCTGGGTGAAGGCCCCTCCCACTCCGGGCCCCTCCCTGCCCCCCGTTACTGGGGGGGGAGTGGAGGGCAGGAGGTGGGGCGGGGTGGGAGGGGGCAGCCCCAGGGCCTCCGCGCACCCCCACCGTGCCGACCCCGCTGCCTCCCTCGGCTCCAGCTGGGCCACAGCCCATTGCAGGCACCCAGCTGCAGCTGGAACCCATTACGCGCCCAGCTCCTCTTGGGATGTCTCAGCTAATAAGTGACCCTCTGTAAATGTTAGGAATGAGTCAAGTTTGTGCCGCTGCTGCTTTCCCGTTAGTGGGTGGCGCCGCGGACGCCCGGGGCGGGGCGGGGAGGGTGGTGTGGAGGGCGGAGGGGCAGGGGCCTTCCTGGACTTGACAGTCCCGCGGGCCTCAGGTGGCTCTCGCCTCCCCCTTGGGCCTCGGTTTCCCTGAGTGCAAAGGGGGTTCAGGGCGGACGACGGCTGAACCCCTGCCCGCGGCCTGTTCTCCCCGGAGGACAGGAGGGGCCTTGGTGGTCTTGGCGCCCCCTTCCGGGCTCTGCCCAAAGGGGACAGCAGTCACCTCCTCCCCTTCCCTCAAGGGAGGCTGCTCACCCAAAGTCATGCTGAAGGGGGGTCGGCTAGGGGGAGTGTAGTCAAGGTGCCTCCCAAGACCTCCCAGGGGACTCAAATTTCTACACGCAGGTGAAGGAGGACTGGGGTCCAGGTGAACCAGAGCCAGGGTTCTCACTCCCCGTGGGGGGCAGTGGAATTCAGTCCCGAGAGTTTGCTCAGTGTCTGCCCAGCACCGAGCTCCTGTTGGGATGGGAATGTGGCTTCACCAGGTGTCATGCAAGAGCCCGGGTCTTGGGGTGGCCCTGGCCACTCTGGTGCTGACGGGGGGGCAGGCCTCGTGTCCAGGCAGACGTGAGCGGAAGAGACCAGGCTGGGGTATCAGGAAAAGGGGACGGGCTGAGATTGTACCAGGGCAGTGGGGTGGGGGGAGCAGGGGTGCACCCAGGAAGCCCTCCATCCCTACCGGCCCAGGCCTGAGGGTCAGAGCCAGGTGGAGGGGTCTAGGCCTCGAGAGGGTCTTCAGGGAGAGCTGGGGGGATCAGAGGAGGGCAGGCAGGTAGGATGCTGTGCGGTGGTCACTCACCAGGGCCCTGGGATGGGAGGGAGATCTGGGGAGTCTCGGGGTGGGGGGTCTTGGGAAGCCAGGGGTGGGGAGGGGCTGGGCACATGGTGATAAGTTTGAGAAGTCTGGGACCTTCGGGGGTGATGGGAGGACCCTGGTTTGTCGCCCTAGAGAGTCACTGGAGGGGACATCCATCTCCAGCTCCCCCTGGGAAGCGTCTGGTTACCCTCTGCTATTTCACTCACTGCCTGACAGCTCATATCGCAAACGCAGCAGGGCCGGTGGGCAGCTATGGACTGTCCTGAGTGCTGGGCCATCTTGCCTCGCTGTCCTCTCATGTCCAGATGTTCACGCTGGTTTAGAAGTGGCTGCCTCGGCCTGCAGCGTTCACAAGTTCCCCCCACGGTCAGCACCACAATAGACCTGGCGACAAAGGCCCCACCCCGGCCCTGAGCTCTGGAGGGCAGCCCAGGCCCTCCCCCGGCTGTGCCATCATCGTGGAGCCAAGAATGCCCAGGGCCGAGGCAGAGTGCCAACTGGAGCCCAAGACCCCAAGACCAGTCTCTGGGTACCCAAGACCCAGGGTCTCCTACCCACGTCTGGGGCTATTTGGACCTCTGCCACAGACGGTCAGCTGTTCTAGGCGGCTGGGAAGGAGGGCCGTCCCCACGATCCACCCACTGCCCCTCCCTCGGCTCCCACCCTGCCCTGGCCCAGGGCCTACACGTGCCCCTCCAGCGTGCCCCTCCCAGTGGACGGGGAAGCCCCACATGGCTGGCCTTGTCCTAAAGGGGGGTGTGTGGGTGGACATTCTACCAGTTGTCCCTCTGCTGTTGTCAGCCCCTCCTGCCGTGGGGCTCTGGGCCTGCTGGGTGGGGTTCGGACCCCTCCCTGCCAACCCCACTGTGAAAACTGGGAGGCTGCCTGCTCCAGGAGGGCCAGAGGCAGGAGCCTGCCTCCCAGCGTCCCCGGAGAGGTCCACCACGACGGTCAGTGCAGCCCCCGCAGAGACGGAGCAGCACTGAAGGGTGGGACGAGGTGGTGCCCTAGGCTCGGAGCTCTCCGGGCCAGCTCTTCTTTCCTCACCTGTGCTCAGAGCAGCGCCAGGATGGGCAGGGCGCCCTCCCACCTTGAAAGGTGGGGAAACCAAGGCACGGGCCTTGGTGACCTCGCCCAGTCCTCTCCAGCGCACTTTGCCACCGTATGGGAGCCCCGTGGCAGGGCCCACTAACTCCAGTGGGTTCACGTGCGGCTGTGGCAGCTGTCCGGGGACCTGCCAGCCCCAGTCATCTCCGAGCGCGTGTTTTTCAGAGGCTGGAGGACACCGTCCTGAGCCCCGTGGCCAGCAGAGAAGACCGGGCGCTGACCGTGCATGGGGGAGGCTGGCGGGCCTCACCCATCCCCGTGCCTGCCCGCATCCGTGAGATTGTGGCTGGCAGCCTGGGCGAGGAGCCGCCCCAAGGTGAGGGGGGCCACCAGGGGGGCTGCAGAGCCGTCAATCAGAGTCCAGCTTCAGGGAGCCAAGCCCCTCACTGTCCCCTGACCGGGCCGGCCCCTCCCGGCCCATCATCCTCCCCTGTGCTAGGGCGAGAACCACGCCTTCCCACGGCATCGTCCCTGGGGGTCAGAAGCCCATCCCCACGGCGCACTCACCACTAGGCCACAGGGACCATGCCCACCTAGCCCGCGTTGGTTTGTCACACATTTGTGCCCACCAGTCTTGATTTAATGTATGTTCATTTTTCATTAGATGATGAAATCCTAAAGGTTGACACTCAGGAAGTGTGAATGCTAAGCAGCCCCTCCCCCCAAGAGCTCTGCTCCCCCAGCCCCAGGGCCCCCTCGCGGTGCCCTCTCACTGTCTGTCACGGCTGCATGCACGGCTGGGTCCCTGCACCGAGGCCACCCAGCCAGTAGGGCAGCCAGGCCCCAGAGTGTGCCCCGACCCCCTCGTGCAGGGGTCCCGAGACCCCTTTCTGAAATAAGGGGCTCTCCAGCCTCCTAGAGGAACTGGGGACCTCACTGCATGTGTTAAGGAAAAAGAAAGCCCACTGTGTGGTTAGAACCGCAACTTACTACTTGGGGGTGAGATCTGGTTACCCCGAGTCAGCAGTTCTCACTGCCTGACGGGGGTGTGGGATCCCCAGCGTCCAGGCCACCCCGCACACTCCACTGTAACTGGTTTGGGGCTCGCACTGGGCGTGGGTCTGTACCAGGGTGAAACGTGATGTCCACGACAGGAGAGGAAGGGAGGCCCGCCGCTGAGGTGCGGCCCCAGATCGGGGTCCCCGGGGTCAGTCCTGGCAGATCGGCAGACCGGCGGTGGGACAGGGAGCCGGGCTGGGGGCTGGCCTGGCCACAGGCTGACCTGCTGCTGCACCTGCAGCGCTGCGGGAGCCGCCAGCCGCCTCGGCCCACGTGCAGGAGGAGCTGTCCCGGCTGGAGGAGCTGCTGGCCCAGGCGGGGGCCGAGCGGGATGAGCTGGCCGGCAGGTACCACGCAGTCAGCGAGCGGGTGAGCGTGCGCAGGGACGCGTGCGTGGCAGCCAGAGGGTGGCAGCCAGGCCCGGGGTGACCGGTGGATCCGTCAGCGCGTCTCAGGATGTGGAATGACAGTGGCCAGCCATGGCACGGCCGGACCCTGGGCGGTGGCTAGAGAAGCTGAGGCTGGAGGGGACCGATGAGAGCAGGACAGGTGCCCGGGGCTCCCCGGCCCCGGGGTCCCCCAGGACTCCCCCCCAGCTTAAGCACTGACTTGTGCCCCACCTGCCAGAAGCCCTGGGGGCGGCTGGGGCATTCCTGACCCCTGGCCCGGCCCCCAGCCCAGCGTGGGCACGTGGCAGCAACTGCCCACGGGAGGAGCTTGCCCCGCCCCCTGCCCCCACCCCCGACGGCCGCGGGCGGACGGAGCCCCTGGGCCTCTGTCCTCAGTGCCCTGGGCAGCGCAGGGCCCTCCAGGGTGACTGGCTGCGGCAAGAGGCCATTTGCTCACGACCAGTGGGGCTGGGAGGGCCTCCTGGTGGACAGATGGGGAAACCGAGGCAGAAAGGTGACGAAACTTGCTAGGCCAGAGCCTCTGTCCCATGTCTGCCACTGTAAGACATGATGGCCTCTGAGGCAGGACTGGGCTGGGGTGCCTGGCCCACAGGGTGGCACACTGGGAGCCCCTGTGTCTTCAGAGTCCCCCTGGTCTACGTGGCAGGGCAGATGACTCCACTTTCCAGATGAGAAAACTGAGGCTCAGAGCTAGTCCGAGTTGTCCAGGGCCACACTGCCATTGGGGGGACTGAGACCTGACTCAGGTCTTTCTCCGGCATGACCAGTGACCAGTGCCGAACGCCCGAGGGCCCTGGGTCAGCCTCGTCTCCTCGAGGGTTCCGAAGGCTTCCTGGGATAGGCGGCGTCGCCAGCCCCACAGAGGGAGGGGCTCCCTGCCCCCACCCCGAACTGTCACACCTGTTCTCATCACCAGCCCCCCCCCCCCCCGGGCAGGACTGGGAAGGCCCTCCTCATCCCGGCACGATGTCTCCCACCCACCCTGGGCCCTGCGCAGGCGGGGGCGGGGCGAGGATCTTCCTAGCACAGGGTGGGGAGATGTTGGGAACTAGAGGCCCTATGGGAATAGAAGCTGCAGAAATCCTGCGGCCGATTGGGAAACCTCGTGAGTCAGTGAGCTCTGAACTCACAGGCCTGTGCCAGCTCCGGCAGGCGGCTCAGCACCTCTTGTGAGGGCCACAGAGGGGCCCAGCCTCCCCAGGTTTCCCCAAGCAGATGGGCGGGGCGGATGGTGGTAGCAGGGGGCCGTGTGACTGTTCCGTGGGCGCCTCCATCCCGGCTAGACTCCAGCCCCCGCCCAGGCCCCTCGGCTCGGCTGGACCCCTGGCCCCTCCTCTCCAATCCCACTGGTAGCTGCGGGGGCCACTCACCTCCCTGTACTCAGGCCCCATGTCGTGCCACAAGGGTGCCCTTCAGCTCTCCTGACATACCTGCCTCAGGCCCCCACCAGCCGGCCTCCTCGGGTCGGGGCCCCCAGCACTGCCTTTTCCCCTCAGAGCCCCGGGTCCCCATCTGCTCAGGCTCCAGCAGGCTCGGGGGCCGCCTGACCCAATTTGGGGGGCTCCCCTCCCTGCCAGGCCCACTTACTGGGGGTGTGGTACCCACCCACCCGCTGGATGAGGGGCTGGGAGCAGACGGAGGGTCGAGCACAGGCAGGAGGGCAGCTGCAGGGGCGGGACCCCAAGCTCACTCACTCCCATGGGGGTGACCCCAGGCCAGCTCTGCATCTCGGCCGTCCTACCCCTTATGTGGCCGGACAAGAGCCTGGCCCCCCACTCCGCCAGCCGTGGGCACATGGCACAGGACCATGGCACGGATGGCTGCCCGCCTGACCCGTCTTAGCAGACCCAGCTTGACCCCAGCTCGACCCCAGCCCTTATCCCAGCCTGGCCCCGCCCCAACTACGGACCGAAGGGGAGCCCTCTCACCCGTCCCTGGGAGGGTTTTGTGCCAAAGCTGCCCAGCCCGCTGGGCTTGGAAGTGTCCAGCCAGGTGGGTTAATGCCCCTCTCCAGCCGCAGGCCCGGCTGGAGGCCACCGAGGCTCGGCTGCAGAGGTCAGAGCAGAAGCACAGCGTCGACCTGGAGGAAGCCCTCGGCCGGCTAGAGGCTGCCGAGCAGAGGTGAGGCCAGGCAGGCAGGGCAGTGGGGCAGCAGGGAGCTCGGCCGTCACTGCAGACGCCACTGTGCTGTGGGGCTGTTGGCACCTCTTCCCAGGTGACTCCAGGGCGGGGCAGCACGGGGCGGAGCAGCACAGGGAGGGGCAGCACGGGGAGGGGCAGCACGGAGAGCAGCACGGGAGGAGCAGCACGGGGAGGAGGAGCACGAAGAGCAGCAGGGGGAGGAGCAGCAGGGGGAGGAGCACGGGGAGGGACAGCACAGGGAGCAGCAGGGGGAGGAGCAGCACGGGGAGGAGGAGCACGAGAGCAGCAGGGGGAGGAGCACAGGAGGAGGAGCACGAGGAGGGACAGCACAGGGAGCAGCAGGGGGAGGAGCAGCACGGGGAGGAGGAGCACGAGGAGGAGCACGAGGAGGAGCAGCATGGGGAGGGGCAGCACAGGGAGCAGCACGGGAGGAGCAGCACAGGGAGGGGCAGCACGGGGAGGAGCAGCACAGGGAGCAGCAGGGGGAGGAGCAGCAGGGGGAGGAGCACAGGGAGGGGCAGCATGGGGAGGAGCAGCACGGGGAGCAGCAGGGGGAGGAGCACGGGGAGGGGCAGCACAGGGAGGGGCAGCACGGGGAGGGGCAGTGCGGGGAGGAGGAGCACCCCCAGGGCCTCAGGCGAGAGTGCAGGTCCCACAGGTCATGGGGCCTCCCTGGCCCTCTGCTCCCTCGTGTGTCACCCCAGGCCCCCACCGCCTGCTGAGGCCGCGGCTCTGGCCTGAACTCCAGGAAGGCCGCCTGAGCTGCTCCTGGCCCTCGGCTGGCCTGGCCAATCCTGGGGGGCCCGAGGGTTCTCCCCTCAGTCCCAGTCCACTTCACACTCCAGCCCTGACTCCCAGGCCCCTTTGGCTTCAAGCCGCTCTGATTTCATGATCGGGCTCACTTGTGCACCGTTGGTAAGTGTGTGTCATACCCCAGCCCCCCCGGAGGTAGCCCCAAGCCCCAGGACATGGCCCCGGAAGGGAAGGGCATCTCTCCACGTTCCCTGCAGGGCGGCCAGCGGGAGGGATGAGCCTCCACTCCACGGCCAGCTCTGTCTCCAGACCTGGGGAAGGTTAAGCCATTTGTGGAAGACTTCCCGGCCTTGGTTCATCCTCAGGGACTCTGGATAAGGAAGAAAAGTGCTGAGAAGCATTTTGAAAACCAGTTTTGGAGAAGGGGGGTGGAGGGTGTTGGTAAATAAGCCAAGAGGAGGCTGATGCCCACAGAGCAGACAGGAACAGAGGAAGTCCCTGTGGCCGCGTGGCTAGCCGGGAGGTACGGGCTCCAGAGGTTTTGGGGTCCCTGACTGCAGCCACATGCAGACTACCCTGGGTGGAGAGAGACCCCCACGGTCCCAGAGGGGCTGCCCCCTCCACGGGGCAGGCCTGACTCCCTCTGCCCCAGCCCTGCGCGGCAGGGTACCTTCCCAGCCCTGGTACCCTCGGCCAGGCTCCCAAGCCCTAACCCTCGTGCTGGTCTCGGGGTCACCCCCACACCCTGGAGTTAGGAGCCAGCCACAGGTGTGTGGCAGAGCCAGGGGAGCCCAGAGGGGGGGAAGGTGGGGAGAGCAAGCAAGTCAGGGCAGGAGGGGGCGTGCCGGGGTGGCACCCAGAGGCTGGCCCCCGTTTGAGGACCGTTGCAGGTGTCCAGTGCCTCTTAGGGGCAGTCTGGGCGCTGCACAGTCGAGCTGGGGTCGTCTGGGCCCAGGAGGTTCGGGGCCCGGCTGTCTGAGCACGTCTGTAGGGAGAGGCCACCCGCCCATGGCCACGCCGCTCCGTCCCTGCCCGTACAGGAGCACCGGCCTCTCCCAGGTGAACACCCTCCTGCGGGAGCAGCTAGGACACATGAAGAAGGCCAACGACAGACTGGTCGAGGAGCTGGCGGGTTCGACGCGCAGCATGCTCCGCCTGCGGGCTAAGCTGGAGCTGCGGGAGAGGCAGCGCTGGACCCAGAGAGAGGTGCTCCCCAGCTCTCGCCCGTGGGCAGGGGCATGCCTGGTCTGGTGCCCGTGGCCGGGGTCGGGGTGGGGGGCAGGAACAGGGAAACGGCGAGCTGGCTTCTGCTATGGCCCCTCCTGGGGGCAAGGCCCCTGGCCTCCCGCCACACCATGTCCCCCACTCGGCTTGGCCACATTAGTCTGCAGGGTGGGGGACACTGCGTGGGAAGACCCCCGCTTTGAGAGAAGGACGCCTGGCTGGGCTTGGAAAGTAGAGTGAGGGCCGAGCCCTGGCTCTGGTGTGGCCGAGCTTCTCTAGAGAGAAGAGTCTCCACAGGCCCGACTCGGGGTCAGGCTCAGGAGCCTGGGCCGCACCACAGCCCCCTACTCCCTGGCCAACCCAGCAGGGCCCACGCAGCCTCTTCTGAAACCCACAGCCCTGGGGCACGGGGTCAGGGCACGGGGCTCCAGGCCTCAGCCTTGCTGGGGGGAGATACTGTGTTGACCATCCCGGGCTGGTCACTGGGGCAGGACGTCCAGCTTGAGGTAGGGGACATATTTGAGACGGGTCACCCCACGCCTCTGCCTGTCCATATCCCCGCTGGGCTTGCAACCTCTGCTCCGATCGTCCCTGGATGTCCCCATGGACCTCCCAGCGTCTGCCGCGGGCCCCATGGGCAGGATTTCTCCCCAGACGTGGCAGGAGCAGAGGCCGAGCAGGTCCCTGGGTGCCTGGGCCTCAGGCTGACCCTGCACAGGTGTCCCTCGGACAAGCCCATCTCAGAGGGGCCGTCTCGGCACTTCCCACACGGATCGGGCGGGGTGAGAGGCCCAACCCCACTGTGTGGACAGAGCTCCTCCTGCTGGACAGCTGTTCCGGTCAGAAGCCTAGCGGCCCCTCCTGCTGCAGCCACCCAGGCACGGGGACGGAACGCCAAGAGGGAATATGCGTTTGTCATCACAGGGTGGTCGTCGATGGCCGGGCTCCCACGTGGGGTTGGGGAGACGTGGGAGACACATCACGCCCTCACCTTGGCCACTAGGGAAACAAATGCCCTGGAGATGGGCCTCGGGTCCAGTTTGGCACTGGTTTATCGAGGGTCTTTATTCCCCCTTGGCCGCCGGCCGGCGGCTCTTCCGTCCTCTGTCTGCTGGCCCGCCACGGAGGGCGTCGTCCTCTTGCCGTGGCCGCTGTGAGCTGCCGCTCTCTGTGACTGCATCCTGCCAGCTTCCTGCCAGCTTCCCGCCGCAGATGCGCAGGTTTCTTTGTGTTTATCCTGCTGAGGACTCATCAGGATGCCGCGCTTCCCTTGTCCTTGGCAAGCAGCCGTCACCTCCTTCAGTGTCACCCACGTCCCGCTCTCCCCTGTCCTCTCCCGCCCCGTGGACCTTACCCATCCCCGTGCTCCCTCCCACGCTTCTTAACCTCCCAGACTTTCCTTCCTTCTACCCCCCTGGTCTATGTGGTAGATAATTTTTTCGAATCTACCCTCCTGGTCATCAGTTTTCTCTTCTGGTGTCCAACCTCCCTTAAACCTGCCTGTTAGGCTTGAATTCTAAACGTTGTGTTTCTCATCTTTAGAAATTCTGACGCGTATTCTGTATATTTTCCAGCTATCTTACTCTTAACTGGTATTTTCAAGCCTCCTGTGTGTTCGTTGATGATATTAGGAAGCAATTATTTTGTAGTCTGCATCTGACGTTCTAATGTCTGAACTTCTTCAAGGTGTGAGTCTATTGTTTCTGCTAGGTCTTGGTCATGGTGCTGTGTTTCCTTGTGTCTTTGGTGGTTTTTTTTAAAAAAATTTTATCTAAGAGCTGCGTGTTATCCTTGGGACTCAAAATTCTTTGAAACCTGGAATGAATGTGGTATGCTCCAGAAAGGACTGTCATTTGCTTAGGACAGGTTCTTAGGGGCTCTGACAACCTTTGGGCCACATTGAAGTAAATTTTCAGCTTTATTATTTTTTTTAAACCACCCAGGTTTTGTGAATCCAGGCTGAAAACTGCACCAAGGCTAACTTGTGGTTCCAAAACCACAGGGAGATTTTTTCCTTACTGTCTTGGCCCCTCCAGGCCACTGTAGCAGAAATACCCCAGCCTGGGGGCTTGTCCACAGACATTTACTTCTCACAGCTCTGGAGCCTAGACGTCCAAGATCAAAGCGCCAGGCCCTTCGGCTGGTGAAGAGCGCTTCCTGGTCACAGAACGATACCTCCTGGCTGTAAGCTCACATGGCAGAAGGGACTGGACCCTCGTGGGGCCTCTTTTATAAGGACACTAACACCAATCCTGAAGGTGGAACTGGAAAGCCCCACCTCCAAATACCATCATGTTGGGGATTAGGTTTCAACATGTGAATTGTGGGGGACACTGCACCTCTTTACAGCGCCCTGCAGGCAGGTGTGTGTGTGCGTGTGTGTGTGTGTGTGTGCGCTTGTTCACCGTCCACGGCACCTCGTTATAGCACCCTGCAAGCAGCTGTGTACGTGCGCGTGTGCGTGTGTGTGCGTGCACACGTGTGTGCTGATTCGCCCATCTCTAGCACACCTTACCTGGAGTGCAGCTTGGGGGATCACTCCACATGTGAGCAGACTCCCCCTTGGGTGGACCTTAAGCTTTCCTCTCTGTCCCCAGAGCCCCTGTGGTCAAGGAAGCGTATTCAAGTTACTGTTTGGCAAGTCCCCCTCGAGTCCCTGAGTTTACTGGTTCCTGGCTTGCGTGTCCCTTACCATACCGGCCGCCCAGCCTTGCATTCAAGAAGTTGTAAAGTGTGGAATCTCAAGTATTCCACTGTCTCAGTGGGCAGAAGGGACAGGAGTCCGCTTTTCGTGTCAGCAGGAGGGATGTCTAATCCCTGCTCTTTGATGGTCACAGTTGGGGGGTGGGGTGCAAGTATACACAAGGCTCTGGCACTAGGCGCAAAGGGCGTTCCCTACACAAGGTACACAGCAGGGTGTTTCTGGGCTCGATGGGGGGCACCTCAGATGGGGGCTCAGGGGAGGGCGATCGGCAAAGGCTTCATGAAGTAGCAGGTGAGCGTGTGGGTCCTGGGCTGGAGGACCGGCAGGATGTGAAAGTGCTTTGTTTGAAGCAACATTGAAAAGCCTCGGGTGGGGCTGTAACAGGCAGGAGGGGCCCTGGGAGCCCTGGAAAGCACTGGGTGTGGTGGTGAGCCCCCCGGGGGTCCCTGGAGGTCAGTGTTCAGGACACAGCCCAGTGCAGGGGCTGGGAAGGTGGTGGGGGGACTCAGGACCTTCTGGGCTTCAGCTTAGTTCCCTGCGAGGCTGGCGCCGCTGACCGCACATGACCCCATCCCACTCCTGCCCCCAACTCTCCACCCCGTCCCCTCCCCGTTCACAGCCCAGCGGTGGGCTCTCACTGCACCTTACAACCTTGTTCACTCCGCCTGTTCTCAGGGTGGCTCCCCCACCCCTACCACTGCATGGGCTCCTACTGGCAGAGGCTTCTGCCTCCCTGCCACCTTGAAGGGCCAGGCCCCACTCCCGACATCCTAGGGGCCCTCCGAGAGTAAGCACTGCTCTCTAGGTCCTGGAGAAGGCAAGGCCTTTTTCCTTGTGTCGTGCTCCCAACCCCCCAGCTGGAGGGCGGGAGCTGAGTGCTGCCCACAGCCCCATCAGGGAAACCAGGCTGAGTGGGGCCTGGTTCTGGACCTGGGAGTGGTCACCTCCCCAGGTCCTTTGGGGAGGGGAGCAAAGCACTGCCTCCCGGGGACGGGGGCGAGTTGCATTGCTCAGTAAGGTAAGCCAGTGGGGTAGGTGCCACATGCAGGAGGGTAGCGATGAGGGTCTGCACTCCGCCCGCCTGGAGCCGGAGGACCAGATTGTGGGGCGGGTGAATGGGGCCGCAGGGCTCCCCTCACCCCTCAGCGCCTGGCCTCCGCCTGCAGTGGACGCAAGCCTCTTGCTTTCAGACCCAGTGTACTCGCACGGTGGGACACCAGGATGTCCTCCTCCTGCAGAGACAGGTCACAGCCCTCCGTGGACACCTGGCTGAGCTGCGTGCAGCCACCGAGAGGTGCGTGCCAGCCACCCTGCCCACCCAGAGCCAGGCGTGGGCTCCATCAGGGTCGGGGAGAAGGGCACCTGATGCCCAGGCATCGGGCCCACCACACTCCTCCCACGGGTGGCCCGATGGGAGTGGTGGAGACAGCAGCAGAGGTGGGCAGTGGAGAAGATGGACGGATGGACAGAGTGAGGCAGGCAAGGGTGCAGGGGAGAGAAGAGAGGCAGGCTAGGGAGATGCAGCGTCAGGGGCCGGATCCACCCGCAGGGACTCTGGCTTCCCCCCCGGCCCTTGCCGAGAACCTCCAACGGTCCACCCTGGGCCCCTGAGGCTCAGAGGGTGGAAGTGCTGCTCAAGGTGGACAGCCTGTCCTGTCCGGCCTGGCCCATCCCCCGCTCACCCCTGCCCCTCCGAGATACCACCCGGCGGGGCCTCCCCTGAGGACGGCACGGGAGGGGTCTGCCGCAGGCCTGTCACCAGACCCTACCTCTGCCACCCAGCGTGGAGCCTCCAGGCCAAGCCACAGGCAGCCCCGAGGCTCAGCGGAGTGCCGCCCTTGTCTCCCAGGGGCCTCGCTGACATGCGAGTGGACGTGGCCAGGACGGCCCAGCGCCTGCACACGGCCTGCCTGAACCTCGGCTCCAACCTGCGGCTGACGGCCAGCCACACAGCCAGCGGCCTGGAGCCGCAGCTGCAGGACAATGTGCGGGGTCGCTGGGACGCCGAGAAGGTGGCACTCCAGGCCAGGTGGGTGCAGGAGGTCAGGGGTGGGGGGCGGGGACGGTCGCCGCGCCCACCCATCTGCCCAGCGGCCGCGGGTCTGGGACTTCACTCACGTGCAGTTGTAACTCCTGATTTCACCCCACACCCTGACACCGGGGCACTTGCCCTGAGGCCGCCCACGGCTCATAATCGCCACCTCGTGGCAAAGGCAGGCGGGCCCAGACCTCCTTACCCACCATCCCCTGGAGGCAGAGCTAGCGCCCTGCGACTGGGCGCGTCTCTGTGAACACTGCCCTGGGTGTACTCGGACCGTTTCCCCATGGCTGCTTCCAGAAGTGGAATTTTCAGGCCTAAAAGGCCTATCCTTTCAGGGCTGGGCGCCTGTTTTGAGGGCCCCCAGAGGGGCCGGGGTCCACCCCCAGTTATCGTGGGAGGTTCTGGACACGGAACTCACGTGTGGCGCTCGAAGGTCTCGTGAGGACAGCTTCTGCAGGAAACAGGAGGCAGCTCCTAACGCTGCCACGGGCCTCTGTTCCACGGGACCTGGGGCTCATGTGGTCACAAGCGCCCTCGGGGTCAGTGAGTCCAACACACCGGAGCCGGCCCCGGAGGAGAGCCACGGCGGGCCCGGGGGTACGGGCGGTCCAGCACAGCCCGAGGGTTCAGTGCCCGGGGCCTGAGCCGAGGGCTCTGGGCCCACGGGAAGGGAGGCCCGGGCACTGGGGGGCAGCCAGGGGTCTTTGAGAAGAAGGCGGTCCCGGGAAGGAAAGACCATTAGACTTACGGTGGCAGAGGAGCTCCAGGCAGAGGGACCAGCCGGGACAAAAGCCCAGAGGTGAGCACGGCACCTGCCACACCCCAAAGACAGAGCAGGGCCTTGGGAAGCCACGCTGTGGGGCTAGAGAGCTGAGTCAGGGTCAGAGCGGGGGCCTTGAGTGCTGCACTCGGGCTCTGCGCTCTACCCTGAGACAGCGGGAGCCACTGCAGGTTCTAGAGCAGAAGAGAGGTGTCTGACTGGAGCGGGACTAAGGTCCACGCAGGCAGAGGCGGCCGAAGCCAGCAGGCAGGCCGCACCCCAGGAGGTGGCCGACGGGGCCGGGGGGTTCCAGGGCCCGCCGGTGTCCCGGCCTCTGTTCTCTGCACTGACGACCCCACCCCGACTTCTCTCCAGACTCTGGGAGCAGACGTTGCTGGTGAGGAAGCTCACAGAGCAGAACGCGGACAAGGAGGAAACCATCTCCTCCCTCAGAACGGAGGTTCAGGAGCTGGTGCGTGGCACTGGGAGAGGGGCGGCTCGTGGTGGGGGAATCCGGGCCCCGCTGAGCAGCCTCCCCCCGCCAGCAGGAGTCCCATCGCAGTGGAGGCCGGCGGGCCCCGGGAGACTTGAGGGCTGAGGCGGAATCCCTGCAGCTCACCTTGGACAGCATCACAAAGGTGCGGGCCCGTCCCAGGTCCTTCCCGCGTGGAGCAGCGGAGGGGCTGCAGGGTCCTGGTGCTTCGAGCAGCCCCGGGAGATGCTCTGGAAGGACCCATCCGACCTCAGCCCTGCGCTCTCTCCCCTCCCCCACTTCCTCCCTGCACCCTGAAGGTGGCGCAGGCAGACGTGGGGTGTCCGGAGCCAGCCTGGAGCGGCAGCACCGAAGGCCAGGAGGCGCAGGGCCAACCAAGGAGCCCCCCACGGGCTGCGTTCCCCCCACAGGGCTGCTCCCCGGCCGCCCTGGACCCTGTGCTGTGGGCTGTGCAGGTGGTCATTGAGAGGCGGCGGCAGCGGGAGCAGGTGGGCGGCCACAGAGGCAACGCTGTGCCCCGTCCCCACCGGAGCAAAGCCACAAAGCCCACCAGGCGCCTGCCCCTGAACCCCACACCCCGGGCAGGGTCTCCGGTCTGAAGTGCATCCTTTCTCGGGCAGTCGGGAGCCCCACTGGCTTCTGTGGTTGAAGGCCTGGCCAGGCCACGGGGCTCACGCCACACTCCCACTCGTGGGCAGGAGCTGCGCCGGCAGCTGGAGTCCTCCGAGGCAGCGGCCACCGGGCTCCACAAGCAGCTGTCCGAGAGCCAGCGGGAGCTGCGGGCCTCGCGGAGGCTCCTGCAGGAGCTGAGGCAGGAGCAGGCCCGGGAGCGCCAGGTCCTCCTGGGCAAGCTGGGGGCGCAGCGCTGCCGGGAGTCCAGCGAGCTCCGGGGAAGGTGAGGCTGGCGGGCTGGGCTCACCTTCTCCACGATGCCCCCCGCAGGAGAAGTGAGGGCCATCTCCCGGACAGGAAGTACTCCTGGCCCGAAGGCTGCCTCCTCGCCCCTTCACCCCCCAGCCCCTGCCTGCACTGAGCCCAGCCCCTCTTCCCTCGTCTGGGCCCGTCTGGGCTGTGTCTCCCCAGGACTCACCCTCCCAAAGCCCAGGCTGAGCACGTGCCTGCCCCTTGGCCTGCATCCCAGGCTCCCGGCTGCCCGGCCCATTTCCACACTCCCCTCCTGGGAGCACGCTGTGCTCTCTCCCACCTCCCCGCTGGCAGCCAGGACTCCTCCGGGGGTCTTACCCAGCCTTCACAGGTGGTCCATAAAACCCCAACTCCCGCCCCATCAACTGGGGTGGCCCTGCGTGCCCTCCTGGCGTGTCCTGCGGATCTGCTGTTCCGTGGTGCAGTCGGCCGTGAGGCTGTCTGGATTCTTCTGTGCACGTCTTACTGCCCTGGGGCCGGTGGGGGTGAAGACCTGGAAAGAGAATTCCCCAGGATTTATAGTCCTGAGTGAGAGGCTCGGTGGGCCTTCCCAAATCCACACACTGCCCGAGCCGGGAGATGGGACGGGGAGTGGGCTGGCGGCCCAGGAAGGCTTCCTGCAAGAGGGAGCGACACAGGGGCAGACAGGACCACCTCCTGTGCTTCCCCTCGCTCACCCCGGGGGGTTGGGACTGCAGGTCCCTCGGGGCCGCCCCTTCTCCGGGTGTCCTGACAGCGCACTCGGTTCTGAGACAGGAGGTCCAAAGAAAAAATTCATCCCGGTCCCGCTCTGGAGAAACGCACGGGAGATGGGCAAAGAGATGGGAGCAGGCGGGTTCAGCCTGGCACAGGGGTCCGGGAGCGGAGGAGCCAGCGGGGGCCCCCAGGGGGCGGGAAGTGCTTTGCCAGGGGGAGACAGGAGCAGGAGTGGGGTGCAGAGCAAGGCAGGCGGGGCCCCCTCACCACGCCAAGAAGCAGAGGTCACGGGGGGCCGCGGGGGCGCCGCCCTCACAGCCGTGGCTTTGGCAGGGCTGGTCTGGCCACAGCGTCCTGGGGCGGGGGGAGCGGGGCAGGCTGGAGTGGCCCCTCAGCACCGGGGAAGGAGGGGCTGAATCCCAGGGACATTTGGGAAATGGGGCCTCAGGCCTCGGTGCTACAGAGCACGGCCGGGGGAGAGCTGCTGAGACTGCAACTCTGTCTGGTGGGTGACCGGCAGAGAGGACCTGGCCAGGGCGGGGGGGGGGGGGCGGTCAGCAGCGAGCACAGCTTTGACAAGGCTCGGCCGTCAGGGGAGGTCAGCAGCGCAAGCAGACCTGGAGCTGTGGGGTTCCCGTCGGGCAGGCGCCCCTCCTCCCCGCTGGGTTCTGCAGGTGCGGAGGCCAAGGGCAGGGACACCCCGGGCGCAAGGCCCTCCAGGGCTTTAGGGACCCCCACAGGGCCACCAGGAGACAGGCAAGCCCGCAGGTGGCCGCCCCAGGGGACAGGGCAGCCAGGGGCCGAGCCGCTGGGTCTTCTCGTCCCTCCTCACTTGTCCCTGAGCCCCGGCCCCGAGTGGCCTCTACGGCCCCCCGCGCCCCGTCTACCCTCCCGGTACTCGGCCGAGGCTCGAATGCGCCCAGAGAGGGTCCCTGGGCTCCCCTCCCCGCTGCACGCCCGGGACCCCAAGGCTTCTCCTCCCCTGCTCCCAGAGAGGAGGCAGCTCTGGAGGGGGTGTGGAGGAGCTGAGGGGACGGTGGATGTTTCCGACAAGGAGCGGCAGAGTCTGGAGGCCAGGCGCGCGGGGCTGCAGAGAAGCCTCCTGCGCGGGGCGGGGCAGAAGGCGGAGCTGGTGAAGCAGGGCCGGAGGGAGCTGGAGGGCAGGGGCGCCGCGCCGCCACCAGCGGGCTGTCCCGTCCCCTCGGGGCCCCGGCGTCCTCGCTGTTGATGCGACCTGTTCTGCACCAGCCTCGTCTCAGGGGTCGGGGTGCCTAGCGAGACAGCAGGCCCCGCCCACGGCGGCCGGCCCCCACTCCCACCCAGACACCCACCCCAAGTCCGGCCCAGCGCCACCCCCGGGGCAAATCCACCACCCTGGGCCCAGCCGAGAGGGCCCAGCCGAGAGGGGTGCCCCAGCGTGTGTGCCGCGCTGCTCACCCAGGCGTGTGGGCCAGGCCTCGCTGACAGTGCCACCCCCATCCAGAAAGGGCCCAGCGGTTCCTGGCCTGCAGGGCGAGCCGCGCTCCTCTGGGGCCCCTGGGCTTGGAGGGAGCTGCCCCGCCTGCCGGGCCCCCATCTCGCCCTGAGGTGACCTAGCGCCCTCTGCCCTCTGGTTTCCGGGTCTCAGTCAAGGGCGCCTGGAGCAGCTGGAGGAGAAGGTCTCGGGGCTCAAGAAGGAGCTGGTGTCGGCCCAGGAGGTGCTGGACACAGTGCGGCTGCAGAGGGATGTCCTGGAGAGTGAGGGGGAGGTTCTGCGCAGGGCCCTGGCCCAGGTACGACTTCCACTCCTCTCTCCCTGCTGCCTGGGCCCTCAGGCCATTCCCAGAGCCCCCAAACTCAGCGGTGGCCTCCTGGGTCCCTGGCCAGTGGGCACCAGCCCACCTTCCCTGAGCACTGGGCACACCTTCTCTCAGGGTGCCCCCTCCCTCGGTCACCCTGTCACCTCTCCTGGCTTCAGCCTTGTACCCAGGGACCACCGTCTGCCCCAGAGGCCTCACCACCGTGGGCCCCCTTCCACCACGCCCCACCCAGAGCGCCGGCTCACACACCTCTGTGATACGGCGCTCACTCCCTCCCCGGTGCTAACAGCTCTGCCCAGGGGAAGCTCTGCCCATGAACCTGAAAGTCCCTCCCTGGCTTCCCCGCTGGGGTGCCCTCTACCCTCCCGCCCCCCGCAGGCCGAGTCCAGCAAAACCAACCTGGAACTGCTCGTGTGCCAGCTCAAGGCGGAGGGAGTGGAGCAGAGACACTCCCTGGCTGACATGGCTGCCCTGATGGCGGGGCTGGCTCGGGACAAAGGCTCCCTGAGCCACCTGGTCCTGCAGGTGAGACGAGGGCCCAGGGGGACAGACCCTGCCTGAGCCTCGCTTCCGCAGCGTGGCTGTAAGTTCCTGCCCCCGCCCTGCTCCCGCGAGCTCAGGGCCCTCCCTTCACCCATCCTCTCCCCACTTTCTCCCCTCCTGGACTTGGGGTCTGAGGGTGTGGGGGCAGGGCCTGCACATGGACCCCTCCCTGCCCCTCTGGCGGCAGCTGGAGCAGGTGGGCCAGATGAGGGGTCCGCAGGGCCCCAGGCCCCCAGCCCCACCCAGCAGGGCCACCGCTGCCTCTGGGGTAGCCGGGCACACGGCACCTTTGGAAGTCGCGCTGGTTCAGGATGTATGTCAGCACCAGCACTTTCTAACTGCAATGCTGCCTGACGTGGCTGATTCGAAACCGTCTCCAGGGCTGGGAGGCGGGGAACGGGGGAGGAACACACAAAGAAGGACCTTTACATCAGGCCTGTCCCCAACATCCGGGGGCTGGGTTCTCCCCTGGTCAGAGGGTCGAAGGCCTCGGGCCCATTGGTGCTCACACACTCGGGGGGAAGGCTGCACTGCTCCTCCGTTGTCTTGTTTCTCTCCTTCCTGGACCACATCCACACAAAAGAGCTGCCCCACCACTCACTCGCTCATACATTCCTGCGTCCATTCCCAAATCTGCTGACGTGGATCTTCCATGGAGGAGGTCAGACTCCCTGGGAGGAGACGCTGCAGCACCTTTGCTTTCTCCTGACATCAGCCTTGTCGGTCCACATGGAAACCCTGTCTCTGCAGCGTCTCCGGCCCCCAGTGGCATTCAGACTTCATGGTCTGTCACCTTTGGGACTCAGTCCAGCCTCTTTCTGTTTCTCAGACTCTGTCCTAGCCTTTTTGGGGTCATCTTTTCCTCTTTTTTTAGTCAAAGGGTGACTACACTCAGTAAGCCAGTGCACAGTTTTTGACAGTTGTAAGCACCTGTGTAGCCACCACCACAATCAGGATGCAAAGTGTCTCCACCAGCCCAGCAGGCTCCCTCCTGTCACGGCCACCCAGGTGGCCTCTGCCCTGACCTGTTTTAGACCTTGCTGTAAATGGAGCCATGGGGCATAGACTCTTTTGAGCCCGGCTTCTCTCCCTCAACACGACGTCTTTGAGAGTCATCCCCGTTCTTAGGTGTATCAAGAGCTCCTTCCTTTTGACTGCATAGTAATATTCCATCATACGGATAAACCACGCTTGCTTATCCATTCACCCGCTGCTGGACTTCTGGGTTTTTTCCATTTTGGGAGTGGACAAGACTGCGATGAGCATTCATGGTCAAGTCACGTATGGATATCCTCATTTCTCTTGAGTAAATACATAGGAGTGCAATTGTGGAGTCACTGGGTAGGTGTGTGTTGAACTTTATAAGGAACCGGCAAGCAGTCTTCCAAAGTGGTTGTATCATTTTACTCACCAGCAGCGTGGGAGGCTTCCAGCCGCTCCTCTGCCTCGTCAACATTTGGCATCGTCCGTCTTTATTTATTAGCTATTCTGTGTGTGTGAAGTTATACGCCATTGTGGGTTTTTTTTTTTTTTTGCGGTATGCGGGCCTCTCACTGTTGTGACCTCTCTCGTTGCAGAGCACAGGCTCCGGACGCGCAGGCTCAGCGGCCATGGCTTACGGGCCCAGCCGCTCGGCGGCATGTGGGATCTTCCCGGACCGGGGCACGAACCCGTGTCCCCTGCATCAGCAGGCGGACTCTCAACCACTGCGCCACCAGGGAAGCCCGCCATTGTGGTTTTAATTGGCATTTTCTGATAACAAATGGCATCAAGCATATTTTCATGTGCTTACTAAATATTCACATACCTTATTTTGTCAGGTAACTATTCAAGTCTATTGCCTATTTTTATTGGGTTTTCATATTTTGGTTATGGATATATAGGAGTTTATATATCTTGGATAAAAGTACTTTGCCAGACAGATGTACTCACATTTCTGTGACTCGCCTATACATTTTCTTAATGGTATTTTTGATGGACAGAAAAGTTTAACTTTGGCAAGATTCAGTTTACCAAGTTTTTTAAAAAGTTATGGTTAGTGTTTTCTAGGGACTGTCTGAAAAATTTTTGCCTAGCCCAAGGACGAGACAATATCCTGCTCTGTTTTCATCTAGCTCTTAGGTCTATGATCCATTTCAAGTTGATTTTTCTGTACAGCAGTGGTTCTCAAACTGTGTTCCTCAGACCAGCAGCATTAGTATCACTTGAGAACTTGTTTAAAATGCAAATTCTCAACTGCCCTCCCAAAACCTACTGAATCTGAAACTCTGTGGGTGGGGCCCAGAAATCTGGATTTTAATTATCCCTCCCAGTGATTCTGATGCACATTAAGGTGTGAGAACCACAGGTGTGTGGTATGAAGTAGGAACCGAAGTCCATTATTTTTCATACTAATATCCAGTTGTTCCAGCACCAATTTTTGAAAAGACTTTCCTTTCCTCCTTGAATTATCTTGGCAACTTGTTGAAAATAAATCGATCATACATGTGCATATATGTGCCCAGATCATATTGTTGATCTGTGCAAACTGATCTATTTGTTCATCCTTTCACCAAAACTGCACTGTCTTCATTCCTGTAGCTTTTTAATGTCTTGAAATTAAGTAATGTGAGTATTCCCATCTTATCCTTCTTTTCAAGATTGTTTGGCTGTTCTCAAACCTTTGCATATTCATATACATTTGAGAATTAGATTGTCAATTTCTATACCCAAAAAAGCCTGGTAGAACCTTGATTGGGATTGTGTTGAATTTATAGATCAATTTGAGAAGACTGGACATCTTAACTGTATCTAGTTGTCCATCCATGAACATGGTATATCTCTCCATTTTTTTCTTTACTTAATTCCTCTCAGCTGTGTTTTGTAGTTTTCAGTGTAGAGGTCTTGCACGTCTTTGATTAAATTAATTCCTAGTTTTGATATTGTGCCTTGCCGTTTTAATTTCATTTTCCTATGTCCATTACTAGTACATAGAAATACAGTCCCATAGATTAACTTTCAATCATGCAACCTTGACAAATTCATTGATAAGCACCAGCGTTTTACATGTACATAATCATGTCATCTGTGAATAACAACAGTTTTACTTCCTTTCTGATCTCAGTGACTTTTATCTCATCTGCTCTTAATTCACTGGCTAAAGACCTACAGAACAAAATTGAAAAGAAGTAGTGAGAGTGGCCATCCTCCTACCAAACTCAACTACGAGGAAAGAATTCAATATTTCACCATGAAGTGTGATGTTATCTATAGGCTTTTCATAGGTGCCTCTTATCAGATTGAGGAAGCTCTCTTTTATTCCTAGCATGCTGAGATTTTTTTTTAAAATTATGAATGGGTTTTGAATTCTGTTAAATGTGTTCCCTGAATGATAGGATAGGATGATCATGCCATCATTCTTATCCTGTTAATACAGCTAATTATATTGGTTTATTTTTTAATGTTAAAACAACCTTGCATACCTGAGATAAACAATTTCATAATGTTTTGTTAAGGATTTTTACATCCATATTCATGAGGAACATTAGTCTATAATTTTTTTTCTCATAATGTTTTTGTCAGATTTGGAATGTGGGTTATGCTGGCCTCACAAAATAAGTTGGGAAGTGTTCCCTCCTCTTCTATTTCCTGAAAGTGTTTTAAAATTTCTGTTTCTTCCTTAAATGTTGGTAGAATTCACTAGTGAAGTCATTTAAGTCTGGAGTTTTCTTTGTGAGAAAAGTTTTGATAAAAATTTAATTATTTATTAGATATAGGGCTATTCAGATTTCCTACTTGGTCTTGTGGCTGTTTCTTCTGCATTCTAATAATTTTGCCTGTTGTGTTTTTATTATCATTCAGTTCAAACTATTTTCTCATTCTCTGTGTGATTTCTTCTTTGACCCATGGATTATTTAGACATATATTACCTAATTTCCAAATTTGGGAATTTCCTAAGTATCTAATTATTATCAACATCTAATGTAATTCCAATAAGGTCAGAAAATATACTCCATATTATTTGAACAGATTTAAATGTATTGAAGCATGCTTTATGGCCCAGCATATTAGCTATTTTGTTGAACATTCCATGTTCATGTAAAAAGAATGTGTATTATGCCATTGTTGAGTGTAGTGCCTATAAATATCAATTAAGTCAAGTTGCTTGATACTGTTGTTTAAGTCTTCTGTGTCCTTATGGGGTTTATTTGTTTGTTTGCTTTATTTGTTTGATTTTTTTTTGTCTACTTGTTCTATTAATGACATTTAAATCTCTATGATTGTGGAATTGTCTACTTCTACCTTTAGTTCTGTCTACTTTTGCTTCATATATTTTGAATTCCTATTTTTAGGAGCATACGAACTAGTATTTTATGTCTTCATGCTGAACTGACTTTTTATCTTTATAAAATGTCCCCTCTTATCTTTGGTAACATTTGTTTTCTTGATATCTAATTTTCCTGATATTGATATAGCCACACCAACTTTCTTTACTTACTGTTTCCATGTTATATCCTTTCCATACATTAACCTTCATTTCTCTATGTCTGTATATTTGAAGTGTGTCGGGTCTTGCTTCTGTATTTACTCTGACAATCTCTACCTTTCAACTGGAGTGTTTACATCATTTACATGTAAGGTAACTGTTGATATGCTTGGTTCAAGTTCACCATCTAGGCGTTTGTTTTCTATTTATCTCATTTTTTTGTAAATTTTTACATTTTGCCTTTCCAGATTTCTTTTGGGTTACTTGCATATTTATTTAGTATTCCATTTTATGTTCTCTATTAATTTTTTTAGCTATACTTCTTCTTGTTATTATTTTAGTGATTACTTTAAAATTATGGTATGCACAGTCTATATTAAAATAACATTATACTATTTCACAAACAATGTAAAATCATGACAACAATATATTCCCTTTATCCCTCCCATCCTTAGGGCTTGTTGCCATATATTTTATTTATACATATGTTGTTATAAACTCTATAATACATTATTAATATTTCTGCTTCAAATGGTCACTTCAACCACACACACACACACACACACACACACACACACACACTTCAGCTATCTAGTGAAATTCTCCATCTTCTTGGGTATGTTCTTGAACACATTGATTATAATATTTTTCAGGTCTTTGTCTGATAACTCCAACATCTGGACCCCCAAATTGGGTCTATTTCTATTGTCTTTTATCTCTTAGTTTTCAGTCCTTTGGCCTTATCTCCTGGTGCTTAATAATTTTTTATTGAGTGACAGATTTTGAGGTTTTGTAGAGCTAATTTGAGGCTCTGGGTGATATAAACTTCTTCCAAAGGGAATTTGCTTTTCATTTTAGGATATCAGAGTCAGAGCAGATCACCTTTATCCAGTCTTGGATTTAGCTGTTTTGTAACTGGTTTCAGTCTTTTTTGAAGAGTGAGCTACCTCAGGGTGTTGACCTCACGGTATAATACGGCTCTCCTGTGCTCCTAACTAGGGCCCCCACCCTGAACTCCGGGTGTTTTTGTCTCAATTCTGAGATTGCCGAAAGTTCTGCCTGATATTCCAGATGCTCCACTGCACTTTCTGTTCATATTCATAATCCCTTGGCCCTATACTGTTGTGAGTTATAAAAAGGAAGTACCATTTTTTTAAATGTACAGCATCTCAGACTTACCTCCTCTCTGATGTCTTAGCCTCCTGTGCTATGGCTGCTCTGGTAGCTCTGAACTCCAGATCCTGTCTCTTCAGTCTTACAAGCCTGCTGAAGCCATAGGACACCTCCCAACCCTTTAGCTAAGGTTTCATCCGTGGCTCCTGAGGCTCTCGCAGAGCCTCTTAGGAGATGACAGATCCCTCAAGGGGAAATCTGTGGTAGAATATTAGGGTCACCTGAACACGTTTCTCTCAGTAATTGGACCTCCTTGGGTCTTGGCTGCCTTGGTATCTCTAAGTCCTTCGCACAGATCTGTCGGAGGTGTGCTGTACAGCTTTTCTAGCTGCTGTGGCGGGAAGGTTGGTCTCCAACAACCTACTTCACCATTAGCAGAAGCAGAAAGTTGTGTTGTTTATTGATGAAGAATATTTTCACTAGGTATAGAATACTAGAATAGCCATTATTTTCATTCAGCATTTTGATGAATTCATTCCATTGTCCTCTGACTTTCACTGTTGCCCTTTGGAAGTCAAACACCAGTCTTCCTGCAGCTCTTTTATAGGTAATGTGTGGTTTTTCTCCTCTGATTTTTAAAGATTTTTTTCTCTACCTTTGGTATTCAGAAACTTTTTAAAAATTTTGTTCTGAAATGTTATTAACATTTTTTAATTGAAGTATAGTTGATTTACAACATTGTGTTAGTTTCTGGTGTACAGCATAGTGATTCAGTTATACATATATATATTGGGTATATATACATTCCGTAACCTTACAGAAAAACCCAAACAAACATTTTGGCCAACCCAATACATATTCTTTTTCAAAATCTTTTCACAGAAACTTTACTAAGATATATCTAGGTGACATTTTCTTTGTTTTTATCCTTTTGGAAGATTGTGGCTCATTTTAAATTGGTGGCTTGATGTATTTTATTAGATTTGGGAAATTCTTGTCCAATATCTCTTCAAATATTCTCTCTCCTCTCCCTCTGCAACTCTAATTACACATATGTTGGATCTTTTTGCCTTGTCCTATACATCTATTACACTCTTATCTATATTTTCCGTCCTTTTTTCTCCTCATGATTCAATCTAGTACATTCTTTTGTCTGTCTTCCAGATTATTAGTCTTCTATCCTATCTAACCTGCCATTGAACCCATCTATTAATTTTGGTTATTGTATTTTCAAATTATATTATTGATATTAAGTGTCCAGTTCTGTTGTGAAATTCTACATTTCACCATTCATCTTCTTGAACATGTTAATCACAATTATTTTAAAGTCTGTGTTTGATAACTCCAACATCTGATAGCCAGGGGGACAGGGAGGCAGTGTGTCTATTTTATGTTCTTGCATGTGATTTTGTGCCATATGATTCTGTCTCTGATATGCCCGGTCATGTTGATTAAATGCCAAGTATCATACATAAAAATTATAGAAATAGGGCTTCCCTGGTGGTGCAGTGGTTGAGAGTCCGCCTGCCGATGCAGGGAACACGGGTTCGTGCCCCGGTCCGGGAAGATCCCACATGCCGCGGAGCGGCTGGGCCCGTGAGCCATGGCCGCTGAGCCTGCGCTCCGCGGGAGAGGCCACAACGGTGAGAGGCCCGCGTACCGCAAAAAAAAAAAAAATTATAGAAATAACTTGAGGATCTTGATGCTGCTCTTCTTCTGAGGAGGAGGATTTACTTTTGATCCTGGCAGGCAGTGAAGGTAGATGATCACCATAATCTATGATCGAGGTGATTCAAACCTGAGCTTCACTTCTTTGAGGGAGAGTCTATTCTGACTCACCACCACTGCTAGGATGAAGCCCTCCTGTGAATCCAACTAGAAACCTGGGATGTTTATCAGGACCCTTCCGCTTTGATATCTGTAAACTCGCCTCCTTGGCTTCTCAATTGCTCAGCCCAGACTTCTAAATCAGCACATGCTCTGAGGAGAGAAGAGATACTGAGTGGTGGTCTCACCCCTCTGCTTCCCTTTCCTCCAAGATCTTGGCTCCTTCAGTCCCAGCTGCCTTGACAGCTCTCTGAGGCCTTACACAGATTCCTGTGATAGGTTTTGTCTAGATCTTTGTGATGTTCTTGGTGGAGGTGTTAGTCTGCAACAATCTGTTCCTCTGTCACCTTCTTTGCACTTCTGTGCCATGTCTCCTGACCCCAGAAACTTGTGGCCCAACAGAGGTTACCATTTAGATTGGCAGCTGGGTCCCGCCTGGGGTTTCTCAGTTCAATAATTTCTCCATCATGGTGACAGGAGTGGAGGTCCCTCTGCTGTGAAAACACACATGCACCAGGGGTCCAATATGTCTCATAGCCACCCTCCTCCTCCACTCTTTCCTCCATGCAGTTCTGCATGAAACCACTTTTTCTGAAGTCCTTCTTTTCCCTGGAGAGGCCCCTCCTCACACTTCCACTCTCTCTGCTGGACTTTCCCCTCCCCCTCCCCTAGGTCACATGCAAGAAACAGGTCCTGAAGGAGCAGCTGGCCCAGAGCCTGCAAGACCAGGAGGCCCGCATGGACACGCTCCAGAAGGCCCTGCAGGAGAAGGAGGCTTTGTCTGAAGAGCGGGCCCAGCTGCTGGCCAAGCAGCAGGCCCTGGAGAGGCAGGGCCAGCTCACAGCTGAGGAGGCAGCTGACCTCAGGTACCTGGGGTCATGTGGCCTTGACCTCAGGGAGCCTGTGGTGTGGCAGGGATGGGCAGTCACTCAGCAACTGTAAGGCAGGGCAGGTATGTCTACATGGGAGAGAGTCTGTAAGGGAGGGGCAAACACAGTGCCCGTGGGGTCAGAGAGCACCTAGAAGAGGTGAATGCAGCGAGAGCCTTCCTAGAACAGTTTTCCTGAGAGAGATGGTTGCACTGGCCCACCTCAGACCAGCAGAAGAAAAGGTGTGGAACGTCCTGCTCATGGATCTGAGCAGTTCAGGGTACACACGGCTTCAGGCAAGGCTGGATCCAGGCGCTCCTGTGGTGCCCTCAACAGCCTGCCTTTCCGCCATCAGCGTGGCTCAACTCTAAGGAGACTTCATTCCCGGGCAGGCTCGGGGTGAGAGCTGGCAAGATGGCCAGCGGCCACGCCCAGCTCCTCCTCCAGCAGACACAGAGCGCCCTTCTCCCCACGAGGCCTGAGAGCCACTGCCCACAGCCATCTTGAGCCGCTTGACATCCTTGAGGAGATCCTGGGCGTCGCAGGGCTCCGACATGCAGGCTGGGGCCCCATGACTACCCCTGGAGCCAGGGTGGTGGCAGCCCCAGGGGACCACGAGGCTGGGGGTGGGGGTGAACCCCGAAGACCATCGGGGCCACTTCCAGGACACCTGGAACAGACACTGTAGGCGAGAACAGGATGCCCTGCCAGCTGTTGCCTGGTGAGCTGAGCTGGCCTGTGGCCTCTAAGGACATCCAAAAGCTGGTGGCTTTCTGCACCTTGTACCCTCCTCAGGAACATCGAAGTATTTTTGTAGAAAGAGTTCCTCCCGAAATTCCAGAACTGGGGGCCATGAGGAAACTTAGAGGCCCAGGTCCTCGAACTTCTTCACAGAAGACCTCTCCTCCCAAAGAAAGCGTGGCCACAGGTTGGAGCAGGAAGCCCGATGAAGTCTCCTCCTGGTGGCTGGCAGCAGGGGTCCCAAGACCCCACTCCTGGCCCCGTCCCAGGCCCCACCAGTGCTCAGAGGACAGGGGAGGGTGCCTCTTTCCTCCTGCCAGCATTTGCCGCCCAGATCACGGGCCCTGGTCAGGGGACCCTCCCCCAGCCTCAGCACTGGGCCCAGGGCCTCTGTGCATGGAGGCCCTGCAGCTCCCAGATGGAGTCCCACACCCACTAAACAGCACTTCGCAGGGACCAGTCTGAGCTTCTGGTGACAGGGCGGCACGGGACATGGCTTGCTTCTCCTGATGACCGAGGAGCCCAGGTTTCAAGGTCCTCCGGCCCCCAGTCCCAGGCCCTGACAAGGCTGCAGTGCCGCGGACCTCTTTTAGTTCTCAGGCTCCAGCGAGATGGACAGGGGTCCCCACCTGTACCCCACGCACCCTTGCTGGTGGTGCCGGGCTTCCTTCCAGGAAGTGAGATGCTCCCGGGCTCTGGTGGAGGGACAGACTGGACACATCGTTAGAGTGTCCGGGACCGGCACAGGTCACTCCCCTCAGAGGGGCCCGGGTGGGCACAGAAAGCTGGGGAGAGCCGTCCAGACGTGGAGAGTGGGGAACATGTGGGGTGCTTAAGAGGGTGGGGACTGGAGGGGGGACGGGATATATAAGAGGAGTGAGGTTCCTGGGCTCTGCAGACAGCAGGGCCCCCCGGAAGGTGCTGACAGCACCCCACTCTGACACTGGCGGCAGAGGTGTGCAGGGGGCCCGAGGGAGACTGTGGCGGGGCCGGGACGGGCTGAGCAAGGTCCCCCATGGCCCGTGGCCCTCCCTGACCCACCAAGCCGTTTGGGGCTGCGCATCGGCTGTCTGTGTCTTCATGTGGGTGTCTGTGTTGAGTGTTGGTGGTGTGTCCTCGTTGGTTAGTTGGTTGGTTTTTTCACCGTACGTCACCCAGCACTGGACCGAGCACACGCTCGTTGGCTGGCTGGTGACTGATGGATTTGCTGTCAGAGATGCAGTCCGTGTCATCACCCTCCCCAGGAGCGGGCGCCGCTGTGAGTCACCTTGTTCACCCCAGGCACTCTCTGAAGGGCTGTCTGTGCCCAGACGCAGAAGCAGCTTCTTCGTGCGGGGGAATCGTGCTGCGTGAGTTCCGCCCTGGAGGCTGCTTCTCAGAGGGACTCTTTAAGAGAATGTCCTCGTCGTCTTACAGCTGACGAGACGCCCCGTAGTTTCTGGAACGTCCCAGCGTTTCATGGCATCGAAGCTGAGTGTCATTGGCGCCCCGTGTGGAGCCACAGGGAACGTCGCTGCGCTGCGCCATCGGTTCACGTGTATTTTCTGAAGAACCGACGCCTGGAAGTGGGATTGCTGTGGCCCAAAGACATGCACGCTTTACGTTCTGAAATTTCCCAGCGCCCCCCTCCCCCGGCCAGAGGAAGTCACCCTCACACCCTGCCAACACTAGATATGATCTATATTTTAAGCTTTTGCTAATGTGACATGTAATCGATTAACCATCATAGTTGTGATTTGAACCCCCTTGAGGACTAGTGAGTTTCTTATGTTTATTCCCCATTTGTGTTTTCTTTGTGAATAACGGTCACTGTTATTGTTCTGTAGGATCAGACGCTTTGTCACTGATTGGCAGGAGCTCCTTGTATGTGACGGACATTCACCCTTTGCATATTTAGTGCAAATATTTTCTCCAAGTCTGTCCCTTGTTTTTTTTGTTTTTTTTTTTTGCGGTACGCGGGCCTCTCACTGTTGTGGCCTCTCCCGCTGCGGAGCACAGGCTCCGGACGCGCAGGCTCAGCGGCCATGGCTCACGGGCCCAGCCGCTCCGTGGCATGTGGGATCCTCCCGGACCGGGGCACGAACCCGTGTCCCCTGCATCGGCAGGCGGACTCCCAACCACTGCGCCACCAGGGAAGCCCTGTCCCTTGTCTTTTGACTTGGTTTGTGGAATCTTTTCTGCACAGAAGTTTCCGTCTCCCTCTCTTTAAGTGTATTCAGATCTGTTGGCCTCCTTATTTTTGTCTTGTGGCTTTTATGTCTTGCTTAAGATTATAAAATACGCTTCTGGATTTTTTCTGTTTTTACAGCTCTGAGTCGCTTAGTTGTTGTCTGTTTGTATTGTTTTTGCATTTTAGCTTTTGAGTCCACCTGGAACATTTTTTACGCAGGGTCCAATTTGTTCTTAGATTTAAGATGAATGAGCTGTCCCCTGTTTGCCTTCTGATTTACCATCCCAGCCTTGACGGGCACCGTCCTAGCAAATGGGCTCCACGCTGTCCCTCGTTGGCAGGATCCTCCGCCAGTCACGCCAGTGAGTGACTCGCCTGTTGTTTGGTGACTCTCTGCAGGGCCGAGAGGGACTCCCTGGAGAACAGCCTCTTTGAGGCCCAACAGCTGGCGTCACAGCTGCAGTCACGGCAGGAGCAGCTGGAGGGAGAGGCCCAGAGTGCGAGGCTGGCCCGGCAGGCCCTGCAAGGTGCTCCGCAGACAGGCCCCCTCGGCTCCTGTCCCCAGACCAGCCCCAGACGGACCCTTTAGATGAGCTCGTCCCCTGATGCTCTGCTCCCACTCCCCAGCCCCCAAAGGGGCCCAAACGCAGCCCAGAGCTCGTGTGTCTGAGTGACTTGTGCCGCTATTCTCTGTGGTGGGTGGGCACTGCTGCCAGCGCTGGCCCGAGGCTCAGAACGGGCTGTGGCCACAGGGTCAGCGTGGCAGCCCCCAGCCCCACCCCCTGTGCGCCCGTCCCTGCTCAGCCCACCCTGCAGCGTGCAGGCTGCCCAGCGTGGGCTGGGATCAGGACACGTGCCTGCAGTGGCACCTGGGGGGCTCTGTCCCGCTGGCTTGGGCCGTATCCTCAGAGCCGGGGACTGCCACTCCACAGGGGCTCACAGGGCCGCAGGGTGTTCCGGGGGATGAGGTGGGGGTGACAGAGGGCCCCGCGGCGGGTGTCGGATGCGCCTGTCCCTTCACAGTGCAAATGGAGCAGCTGAAGTGCACCTGGGAGGTCCAGGAGAAGAAGCTGCAGAGGGACGTGGGGCGGCTCTTGCAGCAGGTGGTACAGCAGGAGCAGGACACGCAGCTGGCCCTGGAGAGCCAGGCGCTGGCCCACCTCGAGGACCTAGCCCGGCTCCAGAGGGAGAAGGTCTGCCTCCCTGGGACCAGCCCCCAGCTGCCCAGCCGCTTCCCGGGAGTCTACCGCGTCCCCAGGGACGGCAGGCACTTGGGGAGGGGCCCAGGAGACCATCTGGGTGGCAGGGGTGCCCAGGCCACGCTGAGGCTGGGCCAGAGGGCCCTTGACAGTGTGCATGGGTGGCCGGGGCCCTGTCCCTCACAGAATAGGCACCCACGGGCGTCGGCTGACCTGGCCGCAGTCTGAGGACCCATAGCTGGACGGAGCTCTGTCCCCCTCTGAGACATCCCACTGGTCACAGTCCCAGAAGGCCTCGAGTGACACGTCATTACACACTTTGCATGTCAGGGTGCCTGGTGCTCTGTGGAGGCTCAGGAAAAGTTTCTGAGCTGTGACCTGAGTGGGGGGTGGTAGCTGCTGGGGCCCAGAGAGCCCTTCGCAGCGCGTGTCACTGCGTGTGAGGTGTCGGCGTAAGGCTGGCTGGACCGGACGGTCCCTGGGCACCTGTCCTGCCCTGACGTCCCATGAACCCAGTCTCACTCAGGAACACAGGCACCTGCTGGTCTCACGAGTCCTGACCTGTGAGTCTTCATGGCCTGTCCCTTTTCCTCGGCCCAGGAGACCCTGAGTCTGTCTCTGACAGAGGAGAAGGAAGTGGCAGCACGCAGGCTGGAACAGGAGAAGGAGCTGGTGGCAAAAAGTGCAGCCAAGAGGGAGGCTCTGCAGGAGGAAATTCAGAGCCTGAAGCATGAGCGGGATGAGAGTCTCCTTCAGCTGGAACATGAGATGCAGCAGGTGACGGGCGGACCACGAGGCAGTGGGGAGCTCTCGTGTCTGATCACTTGCCTTCTCCGACCCAGCAAGAGGGCTGTGCGGGGCAACCTTTCCACACCACTGTTATTGCAGCTTTGATCTTCCACAGCAGTCCTGGTGGACAGACATCCACCCACCTACCATCCACCCATCCACCCATCCATCCATCCATCCATCCATCTATCCATCCATCCGTCCATCCATCCATCCATCCAACCATGCACCCATCCAACCATCTGTCCATCCAGCCACATAACCATTCATCCATCCACCTGTCCATCCATCCATCCATCTATCCATCCACCCATCTATCCACCAATCCACCCATCCATCTACCCATCCAACCACTCATCCATCTGCCCATTAAACTACCTGCCCATTTATACATCCGTGCAATTCACTGTCCCTCCACTCCCCTGTCCATCATCCATCCGTTCACTTGAATATCTGTCCTTTATTCACACACCCAGCTGTCTACCCACATACATAGCCATCTATTAACATACCCAATTGGCCATTCACGCACCTGACCATAAATCTATCCATCAACTTGCTTAAACATCCATCCAACTATCCATCCACTCACCTGACCATCCATCTATTCAACCACTCACTCAACCAGTCATCCATCCATTCACTTAAAGACCCTTCCCTCTGTCCACACACTCAGCTGCCCATCCATATCCACTGATTATCCATGTGTCTGATTATCCCTCCATGCACCTGATCACCAGCCAGCCAGCTATCAGTGTGTCCATCCATCAGCCACCCACCCGACCCGCCTCCCATCCCACAGGCTGTTGGAATTCAGACACTGGGCAGGTAAAAGCCACCCTCTGAGTCCAGACAGTTCCAGTATCCCGCGCCACCCTGAAGCGTGCACGGTTGAGTGAATGGGACAGACAAGTAAACACATTCATGTGGGTTGTCACACTGTGACAGGACTCTCAGGTGTTGGTACAAGCTACAGATTGTGGGAGAAGAGTTACAGTAGCAGGAATAACCAAGGTTTGTTGTCAGACTCTGCATCTCTAGTTTGACTCTCACAATGCTGAGGGGTTCACGCTCTTATCGGCCCCTTTGACTGGAGGGAAACAGAGATTCACAGACGTTGAATAACTTACCCAGGGTGGCACGGTACACCTGCTGGGCAGTGGGGACCATGTCCTTGGCCACTCCGCTCTCCTGATTCCTGAAAGTAAGGACGGTGTGTCGAGGGTGGGGCTTGAAGGAGGGTCAGGAGGCTGTGGTAGAGGAAAAGCATCGTACGAATGTCCAGGGAGGGCAGAGCCCCGGATTCAGCCGTTCACCAGGGTGACTCACAGAACTCCAGGAAGTACTACACTTGCCATTAGTTTTATTGTAAAGGACACAGGCCAGGACGAGACAAGTGGAGAGACACAGGGACGGGCTCTCTCTCTGCAGAGTCAGGGCAGGTCACCCACTAGCACATTAGGGTGTTTACCAGCCGGTAAGCTCCAGGGTTTTATTGGGGTTTCCTTGTGTGGGTGTGATGGACTAAACGCAGGGTCCAGCCCCCTCCCAGAGGCTGGGTGGTCAGGCCGATCTCAGTGGCTCACTGCCCCAGGGTTCTGACCACCTTGTTAGCACAAGCTCAGGTGTGGCCCCAGGGTCCGCAAATAACAGACAACCCTCACCTGTGAAATTTCGGGGGTTTAGAGGCTCCCCCAGCACCCAGGGCAAAAAGCAGACACACTCTTTGTTACAAACCTCCTCCCAGAGACTGCCGTGCACAGGCCAGCAAGTGGCAATACACACTCCTACACCCGCCTCTGTAGCACAAGGACGAAGGGGACACACAATGTTCTGGACCTTTCTCTTCTCAGGACCAACAGATCTGGGGGCTTTCCACACTGTGCTCAGAGCTCGCTGGTTCTTTTCCACAGCTGCATGACGCCCTGACGTGTGCAGGGATCCCCCTTCGTTCTGTTGGCCTCCCTTCGGTGGGAGTCTTGTTGCCATTATAAATACTCATCGGAGACCCCGAGCATAGATCATGCCTGTCTCCAGGCTGCCCTCCCCAGTGGGCCTGGCAGGGAGAGGATGTGCATTTGTGACTGACGGGCATTGCCAAATCTCTACCACCCCACAGCCTGATGACCGAGCAGGGGTCCCTCCCCCCTCGGGGCTGGTGGGCGAAATGCAGCATCTCCGGGGGCTCACGCGCACCCCTCACCCTCAGTGACGCCACAGCCTGATGACCGAGCAGGGGTCCCTCCCCCCTCGGGGCTGGTGGGCGAAATGCAGCATCTCCGGGGGCTCACGCGCACCCCTCACCCTCAGTGACGCCACAGCCTGATGACAGAGCAGGGGTCCCTCTCCCCTCGGGGCTGGTGGGCGAAATGCAGCATCTCCGGGGACTCACGTGCACCCCTCACCCTCAGCGACGCAGAGCACGTGGGGAGGTTAGGAACGATTAGCGGTTCCTGCTCTGTGCCTGGAGCGGGTGGAGGGCTCCAGGGAGGAGGTGGCCCGTGAAGCCCCCTGACCTGCGCTGGGAGAGAGCAGGTATTGGGCAGATGCAGGTGGGAGGGGAAAGGCACCCTGGGTGGGGTAGGGGAGCTGCCTGAGCGCAGGCTGGCAGGCTGGACCCACCACCTCGGGATGCAGCTGCCTCTGAGGGGCTCCTCCTCCCAGAGCCTGCATCCTGGCAGGGCCGTGGCACCCAGACTTCTGCTGAGCCTCTCCTCAGAGGCCCCCAGCCCTCTCACGAGCACCCCGCCCCTGTCGCCCAGGCCCTGTCTCTGAGAGAAGCGGAGATCAGCCAGCTGAGGGAGGAGCTGTCCAGGGCCGCGTGGGAGCTGGAGCTGGTGCAGCACGAGGCCCGGGGCCGGCAGGAGCGAGCCGAGGTGAGCCCGCACCCCAGCCGGAGCGAGACACCTGGCCTGGCCGCCTGCACAGCCCAGCGGGGGCGGCAGACCCCAGAGGCACCCCCTCCCTGCCTGGTCCCAAGGATGCATCCCCTCCACCCAACCCACCAGAGCCTCCGTTTCCCCCAGGGATCTCCAGATCCCCTGCTGGGAGGGGACAGTGTCTCTGCGGGAAGCAAAGGCGATGGGGTGGGACAGGGGTGGGGACCAGCAGGCCAGTCACCCTTGTGCCACTGGGCAGAAGCCAGAGAGGGGAGGGCCTGGCACCAGCAACAGAGGGGGCAGACCCAGGCTTATGCCCGCCAGCCCCCCAGCTCCTGGCCTTCCCTGTCTGACCTCAGCTGCCTGTGGCACAGCATAGCTGTAGGAGGTTCCCAGGGCCTCTTGGGGCTGACTTTCTGGAGAGGCCCCTCCCAAAGGAGAAACCCAGCGGGTAGGCCAGCGTTGTAACTGAGGCAAACACTCACCAGAAAGGACCCCATAGAGAATCCCCAGCAGAGCTGGAGGGAGGCATCCGCCGAGGGGCCAGAAGAGACCCCAGCAGGTAGCCGCCCACCCTGGGCCAGTGGGCAGAGGCCCACACGTGCATGGAGGCCACTGTGGGCAGCCAGCTGGGGTCACCTGGGGCCCCTGACTCCTCTTCAGGAGGGCAGGCAACAGCCAGTAAGACTCCGGGGAGCAGGGGTGGCCACACTGGGGCCCTGTGCCCCACCCCACGGGCGGGGCTGGGCACCGCTGCAGTCGCCGGCAGGGTAGCCTCGGCCTGTTTACGGAGTGGTGCCAGGCCCTGGGTGGGTGACGCAGAGGCCAGGGCCCTGCCGCTCACGGGAGGAGGGGGCCGGGGGGATGGCTCACGGTGAGGTCGGGGGACGCAGTCCCCCCGCAGGTAGCGGGGGTGGTCGAGGGCAAGGCCAGACCCTGCACTCAGGACTCCAGCCGCACACAGTCGGCTCAGCTGGGCCAGCGCCATGTCTCCTCTGCCCCCGCCTTCGTTCTTCCAGCCTGCTCACCTTCATTTTTCACCCCGGTCCCTGGTGTTTCCCCAGCCCCGAGGGTGCGGGGTTAGATGCTCCCCTGGTGTTGCATTAATGGCTCAGTGAGTCCATGAACAAGTGAGTGGGTGGAACGCAGGCTGCAGGGCTGGGTGGCGACCCTCTGACCCCACAAGCGGGGCCGTGCTCAGTGGCCGCAAGGGGCCCTGGACGAGGGCAGGATGCCCAGATGGCAGGCCTGGGGAGCCCAGGCCGTTTGCTCCGACCTAGCGGGCCGGGGGGGAGGGGCGCTGGGCAAGGGAAGGAGTGTTGCAATTAGGAGTTGGCTGCCAGGGTGTTTCTTCACCCCCTCCTGATGCAGTGACCTGGACCCCCGGGTCACTAGCAGAGCAGTCCCCGGCAGCTCCTGGCACCCGGGAAAGTGTTGCCTAAGAGCCTCTCTCCCTGGAGCCCCCACCCTGCTCTGTCCTACCATGGGCACAGCCGCGAGGGATGTGGGAGCCCCATGGGACTGGGACCTCCTTTCCCGGACCACCCCCTAGCTGCTCCCTCGGGCCAGGAAAGACCCCAAGGCCCGGGAGCGGAGGCCCCGGCTCGCAGAGGGGCCTCTCTGGGAGTCTTCCCTAGAGCTGGCTCTGAGTCTCCCACTGGATGGGGGTGGGGGGGCCTGCCCGCCAGCTGGGCTCTTCCGGGAGCTCATTAAGGGTTCTTTTGCCACCTCGGCTTGGAAAACGGAAATTAAAACCCACTGAGAGGGGAGGGTGGGGAGAAATGCCAGCCACGGAACAGCAGTTGTGGGTGACCTACGAGCAAGGCCCCCGTCGGTGCAGGGGCTCCCGGCTTCGCCCTGCGGTCCCTGGCCACACCAAGCGCTCACTGCAGCCTCGCTAGGGCTGTCCTGGGGGCACAGCCAGACCTGGCCGTCCAAGGTGACGCTTCTCAGTGGAGAGGGACAGCAGGCGCCGGGAACAGAGGCGGCACCAGCGAGGTTCCTTCCCCGAGGGCAGGAAGCTTGGCCTGATAGAGCCCCAGCTTGCCAGATCCCTCAGGCAGTGGCCTGTGAATTGGGAAGGGGCGGGGGAAGGGTGTCTCCCAGAGACCCAGTCGGGGGCAGCAGGGCACCAGGCCCCCCTGGAGCACAGAGCCAGCTCCGTCCCTCGCCCTGCCGAGGAAACTGCCCCCTGGGGACCCAGACCACCCCGGGCGGGTGGCGGGGGTATGTCCTGGCCAGGAAGCTAGGCTGGGTCTCGGGCTCAGGGTAAGCAGGTGGTGCCCTCATTCATGGACAGGAGGGGTTCTAGCACCGCCATGGCCAAGCCTGTGGCCCAGAGGACCCCCTGCTCCAGTGGCCCTCTGTTAGCACTAGAGGAGCGTCTTGGCGCTCTGGCCACAGGAAAGCAGATTCAGGCCAAGCTGAGTCCCGCCCGCATGGATATCCAAGTTCGGAGCGTAGCCGCGGATCCAAATAGGGACGACCCCTGACCCCTCCCAGGCGTGTCGCGGGTACTCTCACACTTAGAGCCTGGGAGCGTCCCCCAATCCCACCCGCCTGCTTGAAAGTTCAGGAGGCAGGGTCAGCCCTTCCCATGGGAAGCTCCCCCCACCGCCCCCGACACCGGGACCTCTACACTGCCCCCCTCACCACTGGGACCCTCAGGAACCGGCACTGGCGGCACTGGCCGTGGTCATCCAGAGCCCCAGGCCCACCTTACGTGGCCCAAGTGGGCTGCCCGCCTGGCCCAGCACAGCGTGGGGCTGCCCGTGGGGGCCTGAGCCTCCCGCCAGGCACACTTGACGCTGCGGCCGGCTTGCTGCTCCCCCCAGGCCACCATCAGCGCCACGACCGCAGACCTGAAGGCCCTGCAGGCCCACTTTGAGGACGCCGTCTCGGCCCATCAGAGGGAGGCCAGGGCTCTGGGCGAGAGGCTCCGGGAGATGGCGGCCCAGCGGAGCAGCGCCAGGAGAGAGGTGAGGCAGGGTGGGAAGGGGGGCCCCTGCGAGGCAGGTGTGACCTGAGGGGTAGGAGGGGACCCGCATCCGGGACCCACCTTCCAACAAGCCGTGGGGAGACCCCGGGCGAGATGCTGCTGAGCGGGTGCAGCCCGCACACAGCGTGAGGCCTGGACGCCGCGGGACCAGGCCCTGGGGGGGCGAGGCCGCCCTGGGCGGGGGGAGACACGCAGAGTGAGTGGGGTGTCCCGGGGCAGCCACGCGCGGGCCCCACCAGGGCCCAGAGGCTGGTGCGGGGCCCCCAGAGCCTTGTGAGGTGTCCCGGGGTGGGGCCAGTCTGGGCCCGGGCGAGCGGAGCTCGGCAGGCAGGCTGGGGAGGTGTTTCTGAAGGGAATTTGACAGGACGTGGGGACGCTGGGAGGGGGCGGGCAGGCGGGCACAGGGATTGGGGCTGGGGGAGGGGCCCCGGGGCCCAGCGACCTCATGCACTCCCCGGCCGGGCGCCAAGGCTGGCAGGCGGGCGGGGGAGCGGCCAGCAGAGTGAGCAGAGGGGCCGGGCCCTCCCCCAGCCCCCCGAGCCGGGCCAGGAGAGGACGAGAGCGTGATTGAACATGACAGCCTGTTTACTTTGGCCCCCAAAGAGAAAGGTCTCCTTTCAACAGATTTCGAAGTCAGGCCCGGTCAGCGACCACACGGGGAAGCAGAATGAGATTTTAAAACTGGGGGCGGCAGGGGGAGGAGCCGGGGAGGTGGGGGCACGTTTGTGCTGGTGGGTGAAGGGAGAAAGCAATGCCTCGTGGGAAGTTCAGGTTCCCCGATCGGCCACCCCCAGAAAGGAGAGGGGCCCCAGAATGGGGACGGGGTGGATGGAGGCTGAGGCGGGTGAGGGGGGCAAGGGGAACAATGGCAGGGGGAGGGAGCCCAGAGGACCCTCCCAGGCGCCAGGCTGGCCCAGAGTCGCCATGGAAACCGTAACACTTTCACAGCCTTTAAACTGGAGGAACGTCCAGGCCTCTCACAGCCGTGCCTGAGGTCCACACGCGCGTGCGTGCGTGTGTGCGTGTATCACACGCAATACATACACCGCCTGTGCACATGGAGACCACACCCCCATGCACACGCGTGCACACACAGAGAGGCAGTGCACACACATGCACTCATGCGTGGACACAGCACTCATACAGGCAAACACATATGGGCACCACATATGTGCAACAAGCAGCACACGTGACTCCCAGAGTCCTCACATGTATGAGCAGCACACATGCGTGCGAACGGACACGTGGGCACGCACGTCTGCACATAGGTGTGTGCAGATGCACACACCACACACTCACGCATGCTGTGTGCATACACACGTGTGTGCTTGCACATGCATGCACACGCGTGAACACACACACACAGGCCAGGGCCCCTCAGCAGCCCCTCCCCCGTGCAGAGCCCTCGGGTCACCTCCCTGCAGGAGATTTCAAAAGAGTCTGTTTATACAATTTCTAGTAAAGAAATAATTATTATAATCACATTAAGAGATTTGGCTGTAAAATTCCTGTAAAAGGGGTGGTTGTTCTCATGAGGTGGGTGGGGGTGGGGCGGGGGGGCGGGGGACTCCCTCCCCCGCGTTTGTTTTGCTTGTTTTCATCTCCTCGGCCCTGGGAAATGAAAACAGCTTCTTTTATGATGGATAGGCCCTTTTGCTGGTCCTTGACCTTCGGGGTGGATTTCTGCTGAGCTCGGCGGAAAATGCTCCGTGCAGTTGTGGCTCCCACATGTGGGGGGCAGGAGGGGAGCGGAGGGGGGCCCTTCCCAAAAACAGAACAACAATAACAGCCGGCGGACGCGGGAGCCAGGCCGGCCGGGGGCCTGGACAGTGTCCCGCTGAAACAGCCAGCAAAGTGGGGCTCGCTCTGGCAAACCAGCGCCTGGACAAGGCTCCGTTTCTGTGGCTTCCCCCACCTCCTCCTCTGGGGCACGCCTTCTCCAGAGTGCACCGGTGGTCGGTGGGGAGACCAGGGATCCCGGCGAGCCCCAGAGCCTGTGCGTCGGGCCGGGCTGCCCCTTTCCGGGGTCTGCACTCCCTCCAGCACCTCCCACCAGAGGGTGAGCCCCGGGGGCCCTGAGGCAGCTTAGGAACCCAGGGCGCTTAGGAACCCTGACCGCCACTGACGCTTCAGCTGGGCTCTCAGCCCCACAAAACCACGGAGCCCGCAAGCCCTGCCCGGAAGCCAGGGGGTGAGGAGGGCCCCGGAGCAGGGGATGACACAGGTCCCGGCTCCAGCGCGGTGGGAGTCCCCCTCTGGGCCCGGAGCAGGTCTGGCAGGGGACGAGGACACACCTGCAGCCTCTCCCCCTCCTCGGGTCAGCTCACAGAGGTGCGGAGTGGCCAGAGGCCAGGGTCCGGGCTGCTGGGCCCTGAGGTCCCCACTGGCTCCACAGCCTTCCCACCCTGGGGCCTCTGCTGCCCTCACCCCTGGGGTTTAGGAGGCCCTCGATTCTGTGGCGGGCACCTTGAACCGTGCTCCTGTGACAGCGACAGCCCAGACCGAGCGGCCCTGCTGCGGCCAGAGGATGCTGAGGGCGCCGTCGCCCAGAGACCTGGCCTCCCCACTCCCTCCCTTACGGAGAGGGAGCCCAGGCCCGAGGCAGTGGACGTGCCCGCGGCCGTGCAGAGCTCAGGAGCCTGGGTGCTGAGGCTGCTCTCCACACCAGGGTGGCCGGTGGCCCGGGGGCCACACCCTTATTGAAGGGGAGGAGCCGGCCCGAGGGACACAGGTGGGGACAGTGCAGACGTGTGGGCCGAGCTGTGTCCCACACAGGCCTTGCTGACCGGTGACCAACGTCCCCAGGGTCCAGGGAGGGAGCGCAGGGCAGCACCAGGGTCAGGAAGGGCCAGGGTGTCTCCTGCCAGGGCTCTGGGATGGGCCCCTGTGAGCCGTCCTGCAGCCTCAGCGGCGTGGGCAAAGCCAGGCTGCCTGCTTCTCCTTCGAGCACTTGACGACCCGGGGCCGGGGTGTGGGGGGGTGGGCACTGGCGCTGCCAGAGCAGAGCCAGAGGCCACAGCTGACCCTGGCCCGTGGCCCCCAGCTGGCCCCTAGAGACACACACTCCTCCCCAGGCCGAGAGGCTGCGGGCACAGCTGGACAAGGCCCAGGAGGGGCTGGCGGCCCTGCGCCAGGAGCTGCAGGGCAGCGAGGAGAGCCGGGAGAGGCTGCACAGGGAGGCCCTGGACGCCCGCCGGGCACTGGAGGATGAGGCCCGAGAGAAGGACATGCTGCGGGATTCCAACACCGAGCTGCGGGCCACCATCCGCAGAGTCGAGCAGGAGAAGGCCAGGTAGGGCAGCCGCCCCACAGAGCAGCCCTGGTCCTGTTGAGCTGGGCCAGATGATGGTGAAGTGGACAGACCAAGCGGACCCAGGGTGCCAGCTGCCTGTCCAAAGGGTCTACGGTGCTGGCCCAGGAGGTGGAGGCTGGGACGCCACCAGGCCTGTCCTCGCCCTCAGGAAGTTCCGTTCAGCAGGAAAGACAGGCCCCAGGTGGCCAGAAGGAGACGCCCAGGGCTGGGGAGCAGAGGGAGGCCAAGGACCTGGTCAGTGGCTCCAGGATGCCTACCAGAGGCAGGACAGCCTGGCCGGAGCTGCGGCCCTCCCTGGGGAGCAGCAGAGGTGCCGGCGGATGCTGGACACTGGGTCTCTAGGAGCGTGGCTAGAGGGAGGGGAGTGGGGAGAGGGGCTGAGACACAGCGAGGGGCCCGGCCAGCTGGGCAGTCGGACCCAGACAGAGGCGTGCCCCAGGAGGCTGGGCTTCGGCACACTCGAATCGGATGTGGGGAGTGTCTGGCTGGAGTGAGGCGGGCGGCCTGCCGGGTGGCCAGGACCGTCACCTCGGGGGATGCCGGAGCCCCCAGGGAGCTCCCCGGCCCAAGGTTGTGACCCTCCGCTCAGCTTTCAGCATTCCAAGGAGGAGAAGGCGCAGAAGGTGCTGGTCCTGGAGGAGGCCCGGGCAGCGGCTCAGAAGGAGGCCGGCAAGCTGCGGGCCCTTCTGCAGGGGGCAGAGCAGGCACGGGCAGACGCCCGCCGGCAGCTCCAGGAGCTACGCAGACAGGTGAGGGGCCTCCCTGGAGCCCACACCCCTCCAGGAGTGTCCCCCCCCCCACTCCCCAGACTTGGAGCCACAGCAGAAGGGCCCTGCTCGGACTCACGGGGTCTGGGTTGGGTCTGCCTGTGGGGCACATGGACAAGCCCCAAACCTATTGGCTTAAAACAATCATTCGGACGCCCATGGACTCTGAGGCCCAGGAGTGCAGCCAGGGCGCCACGCGGAGGGGACTCCACTCCACAGAGGGACCGGTGGGGGGGCTCTCCCAGCACATCAGGCGTCCGGTGGCTGATGCTGGCTGTCGGGGGGACGGGGTGGGCAGCTCCCGTGGCCCCGAGTGGCCTGGGTTTTTCCCGTCACGGCCGCCTCAGGGCTCAGGGTGAACAGATGGGTACTGCTTCATCCTTTAGCCTTGGCGTCCGAGGTCAGGGCCACTTAACACTGACCACCTTGGTCTCAAGCCCACCCAGGAGGGCCCTAGACTGCCCTTCAAAGTGTGCACACCCAGTTTTGCCAGACTTCTGCAGACAAATTGGTTGGTGAACTGTCTACTGTAGGGACGGGCACAGGCACCCTTCCTCACTCGAGTGGCCTCTGCACCAGCATTTTTCACATCTCTGGGCTCCACAGAGTGTCCTGGCTCCAGAGACGAGACACCAGGAGAGGGTGTGGAGTGGCAGAGAGAGTCAGCTCCAAGGGCCTGGTCTTGCGGGGGACACGGCGCAGACCCCAGGCTGGAATTGGACTTCGCCTTAGCCTCCCTGAGTGCAGTCTGCTGCCCGGGAGGGAGGCTCTCTCCCAGGCCATGTGAGCAGAGGCAGGGGTCAGGGAGGCCTGGCACAGAGGCCCAGGCGACCCCATCAGTGTCGACCCCACACACCCAGGTGATGTCACTGGAGGCCGAGAACCAGAGGAAGAGCCAGGAGCTGCGCCGGATGCAGGTCCGGGGCGCACAGGGTGTGCAGCAGGGGACGCTGGAGCTGCAGAGGCTGGCGGCCGAGGCACAGGCAGCCAGAGAGGGCTCACAGAGGGAGGTAGGAGCCCAGCAGCGCCCAGGGCTTCCCATCTGGCAGGCGCGGGGCCTCAAGCTGGGGGACTGGCTGTCTCCACCCCAGCCTGGGCACTTCCTGAGGGGCTGTGGCGTCTCCGTTTATCCCCCATTCACTCATGAGTATTCAAAGGGCACCTTGCCTGAGTCCACGGAGGGACCATCCCAGGGGATGGGGGCACGAGTCAGGCCGCGAGCAGGGTCTGCCTGGGGCTTGCCCCACGCAGGCCAAGGAGGGCACAGCCTGGGGCCATCGCCCCGTCTGGCCAGGGCTGTGAGGCTGCCAGTGAGCTCTGCTGCCTGCCAGGACCTGCTCCGTGGTTCTGGGGTGTCCCTCCCCACCTGGGCTCAGGTGTCCCCGTAGTCAGACAGGGGGTGGGAAGCAGGTCCAGAGCCCCCTAGCTGTGACATGCCGAGCAGGGGCTAAGGCCAAGCGGGCTGGGGAGTCTTCAGACAGCAGGTGGGTCTGGAGCCCCGAGTCCCTCCCCCAGGTCCTGAGGCTGCAGCACACCCTGGTGGAGGCGGAAGCCAGGGCCGCGGCCCAGGAGAAGCAGCTGGAGGAGCGCCTCTGCGAGAGCCGGGGCACCGAGCGGGCCCTCTGGGCCGAGCTGCACAGCGTCATCAGGAAGCTGCAGCAGGCCAGCGGCACGGCCGATGGCCTCCAGGCTCGCCTGGACGGGGCCTGCCAGCGGCTCGGCAGCCTGCAGCAGGAGGTGGCCCAGGCCGAGGGTGCCAGGAGGGAGGCGGAGGCCCAGCTGGGCCGGCTGTGGTCCACACTCCGCCTGGGCCTGAGGCTCCGGGGACAGAGCCCCGTGGCCTCCCCCAAGCGGCCCGGCTCCCCTGCCAAAGGTCAGTGTCGTCTGTGGCTTCAAGCAGGCTCCTGTCCCAGCTGTGTCACCCTCCTGGGGCATCACCCCCGCCCCCCAGGGCTCATGACCCTCGGGTTAGGGTTAGGGTTAGGAATCCAAAGGAGGGATGTCTGGGAGCAGAGCCAGCAGGAGAGAAGCGGGGGCCTGAGTCCTGTGCCTCTCCCCAGGCTCCCCATGGCCGGGGACGGCAGAGAGAAAGGGGGACGGGGCACCTGCGTGTCTGTCACCGCATCCCCACCATGCTCTCTCAGTCGTCACTGTCCTGCAGGCTCAGAGGGCACCCAGGGTTCCCCTGGGCGGCAGAGTGCCAGCACCCCCGGCCGGTCCCGCTCGCCGCTCCGATGGCCCTCACCTGCCCCGGGAGACTGCAGCACAGAGGGGGCCGTGGCCTCGGTGAGGGACGCCCTGAGGGACTTGGCGCAGAAGCTGCGGGATGCCCGGCGGGAGCGGGAATGGGGGCGGGGAGCGGCTGCTCACTCGGTCTGCTGTCCTTCTGTCTGTCCGTCCTGGATCCACTGAGACCCTGGCAGGCCCCTGAGGGATAGATACAAATAAATACCAGCAGCCCTCGAAAGCCAGCTGCCCCACTGTCCAGGGCTGCCCTCCGTCCTCAGACCAGGCAGCAGTGCCCGTCCTCTGAAGAACCAACCCAGGAGCTGGCCAGGGCCCCCCTAGAGTGCCCCAGTGACCCCACCCTGCTGCCCCGGGGATCCCGCAGGGCAGTCCATGAGCTGCCCCCGCCAGATTCGCCAGACTCGAAGGGGCGAGGGTGGGAAAAGACAGACTGACAGTGACGGGGTCCTCCACGGACACCTGCTCCCCTTCCACCCCCACCCCACCCCCTCCCTGCCCGACCAGTGCCAGCCCCGGGGACAGGCTCCAGCCCCACACAGGCCCAGATCCCGGCGGGGGGCCGTCCCTGCAGGTCACCCTGACCCCACCTACAGGCCAGCTCCCGTGCCCCTGCAGGCCCTGCTGCTCCGCTGTGTCCGTCCCACACAGCTGGACACGGGACCCCAGCCGCCACTCCAGCCCTCGGTGCTCCCCTCCCCGCACCCGCAGGCCAGCCCAGCCGCCCACCGCCCTGTCCCACCCGAGCAGCCATGAGCTGCCCCACCCCACCCTCTAGCCCGGTACTTGGCCCTCCACCCGCCCCCGCCCACCAGCTGCCCCCTGACCTTGGTTCTCCTGCCCAGGATGCCTGGCGCTGCCAGGCGGGGAGCCTAAGCATCCGGCTGAGCGAGGCCGAGCATGAGCGCGCCCGAGCCCGGAGCCACGCGGGCAGCTGCAGAGGGCCTGGCCGAGGCGGAGGAAGGTGACCGCCCTTCTCCACCCTGCCCTGGTCGCCACTACAAGGTCCCCCAGAGCCCACCTCCTGGCACCACGAGGGTCTGTCCCGGGAGCTGCTCGGGCTCGGGCCACGGGGCCAGACCCCGGAACCAGCGCGCCCCCTACCCCGAGGCGTCCCAGCACCTGGCAGCTGGGGGGTCTTTCTCAGCCGTGGCTTCCCCGTCACAAGGCAGTAAAGTCCAGGGACCTCCAAGGCCCGCCCCGACCTGGCCCCCAGCTACTCCTCCACGCCGGCCTCCTGCAGTCTCACCTCTGGGCATCCGCACTGGCTGTGCCTTCCGCCAGGAGCCCTCTTCCCCCCCCCGGGTCCTCGGCCCACGTCAGCTCCTCAGAGGGAGGCCCCCTGCCCTGCTGGTCACCCCACCTCCTTTCTGCCCCCCTTCCCCCACTCCTGGGTCTGCCCAGGAGGCAGGCCCGGGCCTGGCACGGAGTCCAAGGGAGGGATGTCCGGGAGCAAAGCCAGCAGGAGAGAAGGAAGGGTGGGGAGGGGCCTGGAGTCCAGGCAGAGGGAGCTGGCACCCCAGACCTGCCCCCGGGGACCTTGACTTTGAGGCAGGACAGGAAGGGCAGGGAATTTTCAGAGGGGGGCCTCTCCAGCCCCTACCATCTAGGTGCCGGTCACTTAAATAAACCAAAGCCTCAGTTTCCCAGCCTGTGCAATGCGAGGGGCCATCCCCGAGAGGCAGCCCCACAGACCCTGGGAGCCAGGTGAGCTGCCCCGCTTTCCCCACAGGCCGGCGCCAGGCGGAGGGTGAGCTGAGCGGCGCACAGGCTGCATGGGCCCTGCAGGAGGAGGTGTCCCCGAGGCGCGGAGGAGCGAGGCTCCAGGTGGGCGCACCTCACACCCCGGGGCAGGGGGCGGGGTGGGGAGGAAGGCTTCTGGGAGAGGGCGGGTTCCATGTCCCCGCGGGCAGTGGCACTGGCTGTGCTGGGCTGGGGCAGGCGGCCCCTGGGCGTCGGGCCCCCACAGAGCTCGTCTGGGCCACCCTGGTGGAGCCGTCTTTGCAGTGGTCCCAGCCCTTATTTCACAGATTTGCAGACAATGAGTCCTGAGCAGGGAGCCACCTGGCCCCGGTGGCACAGTCGGCGAGGGGCCGAGTCGGGGGCAGACCCCCGGCCTCCCAGGTCTGTGCTTTCGGCGGCAGGCATAGGGTGGCGCTGGCCTAGCCTTGGAGCTCTCCAGGTGTGTGGGGTCATATTTATGCCGCCGCGGGACCGCATTTTCTTCTATGACACTCAGACATGGAAGGAGGTTGCACAGGGTGGACTTGGGTAAATATGCCACGTGCTGGCCTTTGGGGTGTGAAGGCGGCCACCGGGGTGAAGTTTTCAGGTGAGGATCTGGGCCTGGGGTGGGGGCCAGGCCTGGGCGGACGGGGGCTGGCCCGGACCCCCCTCACTGCACCCCACCCAGGCCCACAAGTCCAAGGAACCCTGGGCTGTGCTAAGATCCCTCGGCAGGACAGGGCCAGGGCCAGGGCTCAGCCGGGTCTGGGCCGCTGCGGCTGCTTGAGGACCTCAGAGCACCAAGAACAGCACACCTGGCTCGGGGGGTACAGGCCCCAGAGGCGGCCACCCCCAGGTGTCAGGGAATCGGGTCCCCCGGCCCCATGCTGAAAAGACGAGGCTGACGGAGATGGCAGAGTGGAGGGGCTGAGGAGGACACGGGCTCGGGTCCAGGCCACCCCCTCCCAGTGCCTTGCGAGGAGGGACCTGGAGAGATGGCCTTGCATGTCAGCATAGCAGTGAGCAGGGCGAGGCCTGTAGGGCCCCAGGGGCAGCCGGCAGGCAGGCCTCCCCTCAGAGGGCAGGTGCGGACGCCAAGCCTGTGCTGACTCGCTCCATGTGGGGCTCGGCCTGGAGCCTGGTGGCAGGGGCCTGGGTCCCAGGTGCCCGGGTCCCAGGTGCCCGCTAGACCAGGAGCCTCTGAGGAGGAGCCTCCTGCAGGCGATGGGCAGAGAGCAGAGAAGGAGCTCAGTCTGGAAAACATTTGTGAGCTGAGAGGGGATTTCTGTTTCAAAGGCCCCAGTGACTGAAGCTGCTGGAGAGAGGCTCGGAGGGCTCAGTCCCAGCGCCCAGGTGCCTGGCTGGGGGCTTGGGAGATACCCAGGAAGTGTGGGGTCTGAGGAAGCAGGGGAGGCGGGGCCAGGCTGTTTCATTTTACACGTATGTCCACATGTATTTGTTCCATGCGCATTTGAAAACAGTGCTTCCTGTTTGCAAGTTACACGTTTTGAAATATACCTATTAAACCAAGCTTCACATCATTCAAATATTCCACCTTGATTCTGTCTCCTGGATTTATCGAAGCTAAGAATCATGTGTGGAATTTTCCCAAGACAGTTTTTTGGGGCAATGTCTCCTTTTATCTCTAAGGGTCTGTAATTTCTAGATCTCTCTGACACGCTCTCTCTAACGTTTGCTTACTGGTCTGGAGGCCTCTGTGCCCTGCTCCGTGCTATTTGTCTTGAATTCTGCTCTGCCCGACGCTGGCAGTGTCCCCACCATCTCCTGACCCTGGCCTCTGCACTTTGCTCTGTAGGTTTTCGGCCATCGTTGCATCAGCCTGGCTTTGGTTACAATCCTACCTTAGAGTCTTTCCCTTTTGCAGGAGAATTTGCCCCACTTACAAGTTTTGTGATAACTTATGCTCTGCTTTTCTTCCATCGCTGACGAGACACCTGCCCCTTTAACGACTCCTCACGACTTCCTTTTTGTCCTTTCACTGTGGGGTCATCTGCCCGCCCCTTCCCTCCAGTGTCTGCATCCTGGTGTCATCCGTTGTCTGGTCTCTTGGTCACTGCTTGGGGGAGGGGGGGTGTTACAACAGTTGAAGTGTTTTCCCCTAATATTCGGTGTTAAGTGTGAAGAGAATGTGTGTGTCACCTGAGCTCAAGGACCTCCCACGGCCACCCCCAGCAGCAGGGGTTCTGCACCTGTGCCCTGGCTCTGCTCTGCTCTGAGGGCTCCCCTCCTCCAGCCCTGCCCCACCCGTTTCTTTCTCCTCAGCGCCCAGGTGGGGTCCCTGAAGAGCTGGTCCCTGAGTCTGAACCCCACCCCACCCCCTGCCCACGTCTGCCGAGACAGGGGCTTTGTGCTCACAGCAGTTCCCACCGGCATCCTCCTCTCTGACGGCCCAGCTGCGAGTTGCCATGGACGGCTGACTTCACTCCACGTGTGAGCCCCTGTCCTTGGCCAGAAGTCCCGCTGGCCTGCCTGCCTGCCTGCGGGGCTGGGCTCCCTCCGGGCTCCCATACTTGGGAGGCTGGGTCCACCCTCCTGAGGCTCCGGGAAGCGTCTCCTCGAAGCCGCGGGACTAGGTCCCGTTTCCCAGCTGTCCTTTGGACACCTTCTCATAGGCTGCCCGCCGCTTGCCCCCACCCCCCGCACCGGCCTATGGCCCTGTAATGGACTAGGCCCGCCCACCTGGGTGCCCTCCCCTTGGGTGAACTCGAAGCCAATGGGCAGAGCCTTAATTACAGCTGCAAATCCCTTCGCCAATAACCTGACGAACTCGTGGGACAACACCGGCCAAAGGTCACGGGCCATCTCAGAACGCTGCCCTTCACAGTTGGGTTCTGTTAGACACGTCAGCTGAGCTCTTCATGAGCACAGATGGCTCCCTGAGTCAGGCTCACGTCCCACCTCTTCTGAGCGGGGCCTGTTTTTCCTTAGATTTCAGGCGCCTTGTTTGCCCTCTGACCTCAGTGTCAGACGGTGTCAAGAAATGTGAGGGTGTTTTAGGTTATTGGAGCTGCTCCTTCCAGAGTGGGAGCCAGAGGGCCCGTTGATCTTTGAAATGTTTGCCCTGCGCGTGGGGAGCCCGCTCCGCGTGCAGGATCAAACCTACCTTCAGTTTATAGGAGTTCTTTCCACTTCGAAACCGTCTCTTCCCACCCCCCCTCCCTGCAACTCTCAGCCTCCCACCCTGCACTCTGGGCCTGCCCCCCTCGCTGACCTCGAACTTCACCTTCTCATCGCGTCTCCCACCAAGTCTGGGAGGACTTAGGGTCTCCGTGGTCTTAGCCACTCTGCCTTCTCTCCCTGCCGCCCCACGGCCCCGGGCTGGCGCTGGTGTTTTCACCGCAGATGGCTCGCCCTCCGGCTCCCTGCTGGGCTCACCTTCTCGAGAACATCAGTTACCGTTTTCTGACACGATTCCCCTTTCCTGCAATAACTCTGTTCTCTTTTTGATTCAAGACCCTCCGATCAGATTCCGTGGACCGACTGCTCTCCTGAATCACAGTTGACCGCGAGCGGCTCACGTAGTGATTCTTTTCCTCCTTTTGAGAAGGGAGTCCGGTCTCATTCCCAGTTGGGGCTGCAGAGGAACCCATCAGGGGCTTCACGCGTCTCTGGCCAGATGTTTCACACCCCAAGGAAAGGCAGAGAGGAAGAGCCCAAGGGGAGACGTGGGGAGCAACGGCAGAGACAGCACTGAGGCCCCTCCAGAACTTTTCTGTTCCAGGAACAGGGAGGGTGACGGCCCCGACCTCAGGGCAGAGCTGCGGGGTTGTCCTCAGGCTCCTCCCCCTGGCACTTGCCTGCCAGGGGAGTGGGGGCCTTCCTGGTGCCTCCCCCACCGTGACCCTGGTCCCTGGAGGCCTTCCCTCCACACCCCCACTGCCCCCTCCAGCCCCGGCCTCTGAGGTGCCCACGTGGGGTCTCCACACGGGGCGCAGACGGCTCTGCTGGAAGTTGTTCACGTATTCTCTACCCCTGTTCGTTCTTCTGGTTGATCAAGTGTTGAGCAAACTGTGTGTGCTAGAATCTATCCATCGTTTGTCCAATTTTTCTAAGAATTCTGGCAATTCGCAATTATCCTATTTTTAGGCCACTTGCCTCCATGTGCTCTCCATCTTTTGGGAACCCTCAAAGTCCCTGGTCTCCAGCTGAGGGAAGTCTTTCCCAATTTTTGTAACCTGTTGGTCATTGCAGTGGGCGCCCGGGAGGGGGTTCAGACACACCTCAGTCACCGGAGGCCCCGGGCACTCTCCACTCACAGCCAACCCAGGCTGCAGCGTTTCCAGCCCGCTGTGGGCTCAGGATACGTGGCCACACCGCCTGCCGCCCACTGCCTGCACCACGTCCAGGCCAGGCTGCCAGGCGGCCAGCGTGAGCTAGAGCGAGGCTTGCATTTGACAACATCTTTCACTCTCATGGACTGGATTTTTCCCTCGTTTCACATAAGCCAATGTGTTTGTCAAGAGAAAGTTAATTAAAAACATATTTTTCTAATTAAATGGTAGGCTGTGCTATGCAAACAGTAAGATTCTTGTTTGAGAGCAAATCCCTCCCTGTTTCCAGGGCTACCCTGGGAATTCAATAGATCAACAATGCAGAACCGAGCCCCAAGGTTAGGACACGCGCGAACACAGCCCCCGGGGGGCCTGCAGGCAGCTGGCAGGGGCCTGAGCCAGCGGCAGGCGAGGCGCGGAGGGGGGCCTGGCGCCCGCCCACTGGGAGAGACCGCCCGAGGCTGTCCTCGGACCAGCGCCAGGTCACAGCCTCGATGGCTCAGAGGGGCTCACGGCGTCCACCAGCACCTCACAGTCCCTCGCACACCCTCCCCTCCTCTCCAGAGAGCTCACCCCCAGGGCCCAAATCCAGCTTCAGTCCAGGTTCTAGAGGCGAAGTGGGGAGCCGCTCGGCCTTCTGGGCGCGCTGTGGCTGGAGCGCATTCCTGATACTTGTCCAAGAATGTCTGTGCTCCGTTAGGGCACCATACTTGTCAGATTTTTTGTGTGTTAAGAGTATTTTATCTTCATAAAAGGAATTGGTGAGCTTTCCATCTCTTTCTACTACCTGGGATCATCTAAATAGCCTCGGAGTTAAACCTTCTTGAAAGGTTACATTGAACTCACCTGCAAATGCCCTGCCCCTCCTGTCAGCTTAAGTAACACATTTTCATTTCCTCTCCCAGCTTTTCCCTCGCTGTCTCTGAGTTTTTCTATCTCTTCTGGGGTCAGTTTTGGACATTTGGAAGTCACCCATCTCATGTTCAAGTGCGCTGCCAGGAACTCGCTCTTATGTTTGGCAGCCATTTTTCATTTTTACACCTGTAGTTAGATCTTATTTATATCTATAGTTAGATCTGTTTCTGTCCCTGATGTTGGAGATTTTTATTTGTCTCTCTTTAAGTTGCCAACAGTTCATCTGTTTTATTGGTCTTTTCAAAGAATCAACTTTTATCTCTTTTCTCCTTTCATGTGGTTTATTCGTTTCAGCTTTTATCCCTATTGACACACTCTTTGTTGTTGTAATATTTCTGATTTCTTCAGTTGCACGGTGCTGTATTTATGTCTGGGCTTTACTCTTTCAATAGTAAAAGCATTCAATGTTATTGTGTTTTCCCTCGTTGTGGTTTGGTATGTGCCCCCATACGTTGTTGTTGTTGTTGCTTTATTTACTTTTGGCTGCATTGGGTCTTCGTTGCTGCGCGGGCTTTTCTCTAGTTGCGAGGAGCGGAGGCTACTCTTCGTTGCGGTGCACGGGCTTCTCACTGTGGTGGCTTCTCTTGTTGCAGAGCACGGGCTCTTGGTGTGTGGGCTTCAGTAGTTGTGGCTCGCGGGCTCTAGTGCGCAGGCTCAGTAGTTGTGGCGCACGGGCTTAGTTGCTCCGCGGCATGTGGGATCTTCCCAGACCAGGGCTCAAACCCGTGTCCCCTGCATTGGCAGGTGGATTCTTAACCACTGCACCATCAGGGAAGCCCCCCAAAGGTTTTTAACATGAATTCTTTTCCTTTCTTACCAATCCTCTAGGAGTTTCCGCTTTTATTTCTTCTTTAATTCAAAGGTTGTTTAGAAGAATAAATGCTGCGCCTCTTCTTGCGGCTGTGTCTCGTCTTACTGGAGAGGGGGCTGCCTTTGGGGCAGTTATAATGTTTTGATCAGCTTCTGGGTGGATCTTTGCTTATGTTCCTGGTTTGTCGGTTGTTTCTTGGTTGTCAGTTGTTTGCTTTCTTGGTTCGGTTTTGTCTATTTGTTTGTGGTATGTTTGGAGGGAAACTGGACAAGCTGATTGCAGAGTTTACAGGGAAGAATAGATGTTTGAGATTTTCTAAGAAATTTTTGAAATAGTATCGTAATACTGACTGTAACAGTAGCGTGGTCAAAGCAGCAGGGGTTGGCACAAGGGTGGACGAAGAGGCAAGCAGGACAGGGCAGAGTCCAGAAGTTTCCAGCTGTCCCTAACCGGCACCAGATCCCAGCCTCCTGTCTGGGCTACTGAGGCCCACTGTGTAAAGTAAGGCGCTTGGGTCCCCTTATATTGGAGCACTTCCCAGCGCTAGCTCTGTCCTGTGACCGGCCAGAGGGCTTGCGAGGCTCCCAGAGGGCAGGGCCAGGTGGCCGTGCACTGCTGCCCAGCGCTCACCCACACTGGACACTTGCCAGCCGATGAACAAATCGATCCATTGTGGCCAGTGGATGAAAAGGCTGGGGACCTGAACTCCGAAGGATGCGCTGGGGTTGGCGGCAGGCTCTGCTCTTGTGCAACAGGCAGGGTGCGGAACGTTGCCTCCGCCTGCTGTGCTGGTGCCTGAGGCATTTCTAGCCTCTACAGACCCCCACTTTACAGCAGCCCCCATACAGGGGGGCGGGGGGAGGGGTGGTCCTCACAGTTCTTCTCCCGTCCTTCTCATGCTCCCGACGAAAACGCTGTGAGATCGCATCACACCCATCCGCAGAGGGGGAAACCAAGGCTGGGGGCTGGCCCAAGGGCACGCGCCGAGCCCTGCCTCCTTCCCCAGGCCCGGGGTGGAACCACAGAAGCCGGCGGTCAAGCCTCGTGCGCTCCTGCAGCTGAACCCCCGCGCTGAGCACAGGCTTGTGACGCGTGCACGGCCAGCCGCCCCCCATTCAGGATCAGGGCTCAGAACCAAAGCAAGCCAGCAATGAGACTGACTCAGTGGGGCAAAGGGAGATGTTCATAAAGGGTGCCCCGTTCAATTATTATGGTTCATTTGAATTCCATAAACGTTGAGTCACTACAAGAGGAGCATAATGCTTCACACGAGTGGTCTGGAGCCTCTTTAAAATACCATGAAATATTTAAGCCATATTTGAAGGAAACTTCTGCTTTTCTACGGGAAAATGTGTACAAACAGAAAACTGTAATTTCCAAAATTGTAAAGAAGGGTGAAACCTCAATTTTAGGTACAAGCATTGCCCTCCCTTTCCTTTAACTTTCTAAACTGACAGACCCAAAAAAGTTCCTACAGGGTCACGACACCTGTCCCGCCCTCACCCAGCCTGGGACGGGGGTGCCCGGTTGCTCCCCCTTTTCTTCTGAGCCAGTCCTCCTCTTGTATTCAGTGAAAACGGAGTGGGAGATGGATGCAAAGCCCCCTTAGACACACGGCTCCCGGGACACAACTGCTGGGTCCTTGTGAATGGCACGTGTTTGCTGGCCGAGACCCAGAAACTTGAGGGCTGAGCCTGGGTGGGCCCTCGGGGGTCCCTGTGCCTTCAGGCGTTCCTGCTCTGGCTCTAGACCCAGTCTCCCTCTTCCTAAACAAGCACCTCTTTGCCCGCCACAACCCACACCCCCTCCTCTCTCTGCTGGCCCCATCTCCCCTCCCCCAGCCAGGATTCTGGAAGGGCTGCCCCTCCCCCTCTCCCCAGACCGTCAGCACCGCAACCTCCCGGGACCCACACAGACACAGAGATCACCAGCAACTTTGGTCCCTTCCAAAGGGTGCTTTTTGGGTCCATGTCTACCCGAGCCCCTGGAGCTTTCCGCACAGGGGCCCGACCTCTCCCTCCGATCTCCGCCAGCTCTCTGGTCCTCCCTGGGCCCAGTCTCCTCTTTTCTCTGCTCCGAAGTCCACTTGGCCTGGACCCCTCCTCCCCCCACTCCCTGGCCTTCGGTGCCAGGGCCTCCATAGCCACTTGGTCCTGTGACACTGCCCCCGGCGCAGTGACCCCCGGGAGACCCCTCAACGTGTTCCCACACCCACCTTCCCATCCCAGCAAGTGGGCTCCGGACACCCCGCACGCAGTCCAAGCCTGGGAGCCCTCGGGGCACTGCCTGCCCCTCACCCACCACGCAGCCCTCGGGCTACCTCTCCATTCCGTGGCGCCTTCTTCCACTTCTTGGCTCCTTGAGCCCAAGCCGCCGCAGGCTCCGTATGGACAATCCCGGGGCCCCCAACTTGCCTTCCTCCGCCCCCCGCTCAGCCCCCGCAATGGGCTGGACGCGGCTCCTGATTTTCCAGAGTGCTCTGTACCAAAGGTCACCACCACCTCCTGCCCACCAGACACTCGCGGGCAGGACGGCATCCGTGTGCTCCTGAGAATCCCCAGGCCCCACCGTGCACCAGCTCCAGCCCGGGGACACCACAGGCGCCGTCCTCGTGAAGGCTCAGAGAGGAGGGGTGACAGGGAGGGGGCGGCGCAGCGGAAGAGGGGGGCGGCCGGCAGCACTCCGGGCTCGGGCAGCAGGGGTGGGGAGGCCTGAGTCACGGGGGTACGAGGTGGGCACAGGGGAAGAAGGCTGCAGGTGGAGGGCGTGGGGGCTGAGCCCCACCCGCCCCGGGAGCTTGGGAGGACTTGGGGGGACTGTCGCGGTCTTTCTTCCAAGGGCTGGAAGCAGGGCAGGGAAAACAGATGTGTCTTCTGAGCCACTCTGACCACAGCGGAGAACCCGCCTTTGCCCACGCCGCCGGGCCAACAAGGCCTGCTTCTAGGACCCCTCCCACCCCGCCCGTGGTTACATCGGAAACTGCCCGATCCGTGCACACGGCACTCAACCTGTTCTTGCGTCTTTGCTTCCCAGCCACTGCACGTGATCTGGTCAGACGCCAGGTGCCACAGCCTCACCTGCAGCACACCCCGGGCCGTGCTTCCAGGCGGCCTGTGCCTCCCTCTTCCAGAAGCACTGGACACGCGGCACCAGGCCCTGGACGAGGGCAGAAGGCACAGGCAGGGCCTGGCCCAGAGGGGGCGCTGCTAGAGGAGAAGGTCGCCCCCCTGGAGCGCAGGTGCGGGAGGCCCTGCAGCAGGTTAGGGGCCCCGGGGGGACAGGGCCCTGCCTTCCCTTTAGGAATCGCTCCCTCCGTGTGAAGGGGAGTCCAGGGAGACGCTGGAGGCAGGTGTCAGGCCTGGAGTCACCCAGACGCGTCCAATCCCCAGCTGACAGAGGGGAAACCGAGGCGGGAGGGGCACGCAGGGAGTCAGAGCCCCAAGGCCTCTCCCTGGTTTCCTGTTCCACTGCGGGCGCCCCTACGACAGAAGGTGGACTGTGGACACACAGCTCCGGGAAAAATAATCAGCCGAGCCGGGGGCTCAGCCTCAGGCCGGAGTGACCTGCCTACGCGCGGCCTCTGCCCGGCCCCTGCCCGGCCCACGTGCTCTGGCGGCAGCGGCGGCGGGCGCAGCGCGCGGAGAGGCGTGTCCTGCGGGAGGAGCAGCCGCGCTGCGCCCCGGGCGGCCCGCCTGCAGGGGGAGCTCGCGGTGCACCGGGCCCAGGTACCCGGATCCGGTGGATGGTCCCCGGAAGAGGGGGGTGGGGTGGAAGGGTGGTCCCTGGAGAGTTGGGGGTGGGGAGGCGGGGGTATGGGGAGGGCCTCGCGGGCGTCCAGGCAGGGGCTGGGGGGCTGGGGAGGCACGGGCTTGGATGGGCTTCTGTGTCCCAAGCTGCCAGTGGGGAGTATGCCCGCCCTGGGCCTGTCCACCCGACTCCAAGCTCAGGGTCAGCCTGGCATTGGCAGGTCACCGTGTGGACCTCCACAGCCCTCTGGTGATGTTACCCCAACTCTACCTCTGCTGTCCTCGGGGGAGGACCACAGGTCATGGCAAACACACACACGCACACACACACACACACACGCACACACACACACACACACACACACACACAAGCGGCGTTGTTCCCAGTGTTTGAGCGCCAGTCCTGCCTGGAGCTGTGTGGCATTGGCACACTGCCCGCCTCTGGAGCCCAGATTCCCCTGTCCGTGGTGGAGATAGCCAAGGCTCAGGGGGTGCCCTGCAGATGGGAGCAATGGGAGGGTAGGTGTAGGCCCGCACAACAGAGACCAGGAAGAGTGCCGGAAGCCCTGTCTCGTCACCCTTGCAGACCCAACACGGGCTGGGGTGCAAGACAGAGAACCAACCAAAGAGGCTGAATGAATGCAGGACAGGACAGGGCACGGGCCGGCCCAGAGACGGGCAGAAAGGATGCGAAAGGCAGGGAGGCCCAGGGGCCCACTGGTCAGTGATTCTGACAGCTGAACTGTCCCCAGGCGTGAATGGACCATCTCCACGTATGAAACGGGCCAAAGTGGAGGTATTTGGGTTGAAATCAGGGGTTGGGGTCACCAGAGCATCTTCCTGGGGCCCAGGTTAACTGATGGGGAAACTGAGGCTAGTGAAAGGAAATGACGTTCTTGGAACCAGGCAGAATGCCACCCAGGCCCCAACCCCAGCTATGGCTCTGTGGACCCACCCGGCAGGCCTGCTGTGTGCAGGGACCTCCCAGGTCACGTGGCCTGAGAGGCAGCTCCCTTGACCTCGATGTCCTGCCTCTGCCCCGTAGGAACAGGCACGACCCATCCAGCTGACCCCGGCGGAGTGCGAGGCTGGGCTTTGGGCCTGGGATTCTGATGCCCTCTCAACACCCCCAGGGGTGGGCAGGACAGGGAGTCCAGAGGGAAGACAAACCATCGGGCAGTAGGTGGAAAGCCTGCGCTGGGCTGGTGACCAGGCACCCGAGGCACCCATCCCTTCAGGCTCAGTGTCCCCACCTGAGCGGGGGGGTGGGGGAAGCAGGAGTCCTGGCAGTGGGGAGAGCTAGGGGCTCAGTCCTGGACCCCAGAGCAGGGCAGCCTTCCCAAGGCCTCTCTGGGGCGAGGGCATGGTTAGGTCCTGCTGCCCGGGCGGCCTGACAGGTGGTGGCCGGAGGCTGTGTGAGCACACCTGGGCAGAGGTCTCGCTGCCTGTCCCCTGGGGCCGGGAGCTGGACTCCCGGGACACAGCCCTCCCGGCGTGGCACGGATGACCGGGTACAGCTGCTGTCCCTTGCACCGCAACACTGGCCCTGGGCGGAGGTGTGGGTAGACCCTGCCAGCCTGGGCTCAGCTGTGTAAAGGGAACTGGGCCGAGAAGGGAAGCTTCGTCCCTCACGGTAGGTCCAGGCGGCAGTGTCCGGCCAGGGCTTCTCAGAGGGAGGTGGAGGGTCCGTGTTACATGGCTCAGCCCATGGACTTTGCAGGGGCCGCCTCAGGCCCAGTGGATCCCTGAGCTTGTCACTGTGCCATCTGCCTGCCAGGTCCTGCGCAGAATGGCTCTGTGCGGGGGCGGGGTTTGTCTGGGCCGTGCAGCCCAGGGCAGGAGGGCCTGGGCACCACAGGGGCCAGGCTTGGCCTCGCCAGCACACAGTCGTGGCCGCTGGGACGAGTGGTGAGGTGACAGTGCCCAGGGCTCTCAGACTTGGAGGGCAAAGATGTCGGGGGGGCGGGGCGTGTGGACACCAGCAAGGGGTGAAAAGGACAGGCTCAGGGCCAGAGAAGAGGCAGAGGCCACCGGCCACAGCAGGGGCAGGAAAGAGAGTGTTTCACTGTGTCAGGAGCAAAGTGCAGAGCTAGGAACAGTGGGGTCCCCACAGGGGGTGACGGCGGCACCCCAGCGCGGAGGGCAGGCTCCGGAGAAGACTGACCAACGGACCCCGAGGGAGGACAGCAAGGTCCCGCCCGGCGAGGAGCTGCCAGGCCTGGAGCCTCCAGGAGAGCCGCCACCCGGGTCACGTGTCCCCAAGCACATGGGGACACGTGTCCTGGGCAGGCCCTGGCCACCATGTGCACACTGTCCAGCTCAGGTGGGCTCGGGGACAGGACGGTTTTCCAGAGGAAAGTGGCCGGGTCAGTGGGGTGGCCATGGAAGGCAGGGACCCTGGGGACAGAACTGGGGTCAGGACGGAGGCACAGAGGCCAGCAGATCAGGTCACTGAGAGCCAGCGGCCAGCTTGTCCACACAAGGCCACCTGCCCTCTCACAAAGAAGGGTTGTCCAGCCGGGCATGGTCACCAGGACCCTGCAGCTTCTCCTGAAGGGCAGGCCCAGTGCCAAGCTGGGGAAGCCAAGGGCTCCCGTGGCCGCTCGGGGTAGGGGGCCTGGGGGCTGGGAGGCCAAGATGGCACTGCCCCGGGCAGCAGAGCCAACCGTGGGTCCCTGGAGCCCAGATGGGGGAGGGGAGGAACAGCTAATGAGTTCCAGGAGGTCAGCTGTGAGGGGCCCGAAAACCCATAAACCCTTTATTGGTGTCTCAGGAGGGGAAACCCGGATGCGGCCGTTTATTTACTTTGGATTTCACTTTTCTCTTCTCTTTTTAACATGCACGCCCAGGAGTGTAACTGGATTTTTAAAGAAACAGGACTTCCTTTCTCAGTGGAGGGGCACCCTTTGTTTTCCTCAGTCCTGAAGAAGAAAGGGTTCCCTCCTTCTGTAACACGCTGGACACTGCCCCCGTCACGTTGCGCTCGAGACCGATCTGCCATGTCCCAGGGCACCCCGAGAGACCAGGCCCTGTCCAGCCTGAGGGCAAGAGGACAGGCCTGGGCCTCCAGCGGCTGGGGCTGACCAGTGTCCCGCCCGGCCCAGAGCTGGGGAAGTGGACAGGTCTGGTCTGGGGCCCAGATTCCCATCCTGCCCCAGTGGCTGACGGGCCAGGCCTGCCCTGAGTGTCAGTTCCTGCCTCCAAAGGGACCATCCACAAGGGGGCAAAAAGGAGCCCCCAAACCTTCCCACCAAAAGTGTTTGTTTCATTGGTCACCCAACATTCATCCCCAGTTCTTCCCCCCCGTCCTATGCCTGCGTGGTGAGGATGGGGGCCAGGAGGGGGCTGTACTCAAGCAGCGGGCCGTTCCAAGGAAGACGGGCTGTGGGGACAGGGACACAGAGGACACAGGCTGGCTGGGACCTGGTCAGGGAGAGGTTGGGGCCTGTGAGCCGGCTGCAGGCGCTGAGGTGCAGGGGCGCCAGGATGCAGCGCGCAGAGGCTCCCTGAGGCTGGGAGCGGCGCTGCAAGGGCCTGGAGGTACCAGGAGATGCAGCTGGTCCAAAGCAGGACAGCAACGTGACTGGTGGTCCCCCCTCACTCTCATAGCAGCCCCACATGCTGGATGGCCCAGGCCACTGGGCATCCTGGCCAGGGAGCACCCTCCCCCGACCCAGCCAGCTCTCAGGGGATCCAGAGCCCCTCCCGGGGGCACCTCACGTGCTCTCCAGGGAAAAGGCTGGCCTGAGCTCACACCCCCGCCAGAGACTGTGGCAGGTTCTGCTCTTGTAGACCGAGCTGAGGAGGGAAGGGGACAACGTGAGGGCGGGGGCCGAGAAGGAGCCGCTGGACCATACCTGCCTGCACCAGGAAGCGGACAGGGCCCTGAGGCAAAACCAGCTGGGCTCCATGCACCCCAGTCTTGGGAGTGGGCCGGGGCCTGGGGCTGGGGGTGTCCGGGTGGGTGTGGGTCCCAGTGCTTCTGTCTCGTGCTTGGACACACATATGCACACGCCCAGATGGGAAGGGCAGGCTGGACCACTCCTACACAGAACAGGTGCTGAGACGCAGCCCCAGACAACAAAGGGGTCCACCAGGGCGACACCTCAGGTCTCAGGGCTCCATGGGCCCCGTGGGAGTGGGGGGACCATCAGGGGACCGTGAGCCAGTGCATGGACCAGAAGGGGGGGGAGTGTGGGAAACACAGGGCCAGGCAGGCCTACAGGCAGGTCCAGGGGCTGCTCCCGTGTGTTCTGGGGTATCTCCCCTTTCACCACTGGACAGACCCTCTATCGCCAGACAAGGAATTGGCAAGGGAGGTGGGGGCAAGAATGAGCCTGCGATGCCTCTGGGACCCCCGGTCCAGCCAAGTGGAAACTAGGATGCCATTAAAACAGATGTAAGGCTCACCTTGCCGGCCTGTGGGTGGGGCTCCGGAGCAGACAAGGCCCGGGGGCCGAATGTGTTTACGAAACCCTCCGCTCACCTTCCGGTCCTGGCCAGGCCCCGGGCTCCAGCAGAGGGCAGCCGGGCCAACTGGGGGTCCCCAGGGGAGGGCTGGACGCGCCTGTCCCTGGACTCTGCGCAGCCCTGGGTGGGCAGGCCACAGTGAGGTGCCTGGGGTCTCTCCTATGCCCAGCGGCTCCAGGAGCTGGCCGCCCAGCACCAGCGAGACCTGGTGGTGGAGGCCGAGCGGCTGCACGGGGCCCATGTACAGGCTGCACAGGCCCTGGCGTCCCGAGAGAGGACCCACCACCGGCAGCGGGTGAAGGTGCTGGAGAAGCAGGTGGGCGGGGACCCAGCGCCCGGCGGGGGTGCAGAGGGAGGGGAGGGTCCCTGCGCCCACCTGGCCCCAGCCCGAGGTCCTCCGGCAGCGCTACTGCCCGGTGGGCTCCAGGCCATCCCCACGGGACCCCACACTGCCCTCCGTCACTCCCACGCCTCACTGAGGGGCGGAGGGGCATTCTGGGCGGGTCACCACCCTCTCCGTGCCGCCATCGCCCCCCATAAAGAGGGGTGAGGACAGTCCCTCAGCCGGTGGCTGCTGAGTGTGAAAAGTCCAGATGGTGCCTGGCGCGTGGCAGTCCTCGCGGCGGTGGCCGCTGCGCTGTCCTGCGGAGTCAGGGACGCGGGCAGCAGCGCACGGGGGGGCGGGGCAGTAACAAAGCAGCACAGAGCCTTGAGTGTGTGCCTGTGCTGACCACACCCCCCCACGCATGCATGTGCACAGACACGCCCACACAGACACACACGTGCGCGCACACATACACAGACATGCCAGCCGGGGCTGCCCCGCGGGCTCCCAGCTCTCTGCCTCGGGGGCGCTGCTCGATGAGGGAACAGAGGAGGGAACTGAGACGCAGAGACATAAAGTGACGGCCCACTGCCACCCTGAGTTGGTGTCCCTGACCCTCCAAGCCACGTTTGCTCCATTTATAAGCCCAGGAGCATTATTTCCTCATTATTCTGAGTGTGTTCATGGCTGAGTGGAAGGAGGTCCACCCACTGTGAGTGGTGGTCACCCGGGTCCCTAAGAGCCCACGGGGGGGGGGGGACCCTGATCAGAGGTGGGGCCCTGCACGCCCCATCTGGCCTCTGGTGAGTCTGTCTGCCGGGGTTTCCCTCCACGCACACCGCCCCCTTGGGAGCCGTGGACCGCGGCCTCCCAGCCCTTCCAGTCACGGAGCTCAGCCACGGGGCCCGCCCGCCCGCCTGAGCTCCTGCCCTGTCCCCAGGTGGCCAGCCTGAAGGAGCCGCGGGACCAGGAAGTGCAGCAGCGGCGACGAGCCCGCCTCGGCCAGGCCTTCCAGGCCAAGGAGTGAGTCCGGCTCCCGACCCCTGGGTGGCCCGGCTGCCGCTGCCCTGACCGGCCCGGCAGCAGAACCGCTGCTGGGGAAGCGACGCCTCGTGCTGCTCAGCCGGGGGGCCGAGCTCGAGGGGCACCGGGCCAGGGAAGCCACCACCCGTGCCGCGAGTCAGTGGGCACCCTCTGATCCCCTGACCACAGAGCTCCCCCAGCCCTTGGGACCCCCGCCTCCGGCTGGCGTGGCCCGAGCTCCGGGGCCGCTGCTCTCCGACGCGCCCCTCCCCGGCTGCACGGAGCCTCCCGCGGCCGGCATCGGCCCTGGCACCGATGTGGATGTGCTGACCCGGCCAGACCCCGGCGGCCAGGCCCCAGCAGGCCAGCTTCCGCAGCCACGGGCTGCATTCCGTGCCCTCAGCTCTGTAAACATGGGGAAACACGTGGAAAACATTTCCACCAACTGAAGCCAAAAACATAATGTCCCGCAGGGCCCAGCTACCACATCCCTGCGCACAGAGGCGGCAAGACCTCCGTATCCAGGAACTGCAGGGCCGTCACGGTGGCAGGTGGCTGCAAGTGACTCAGAGTACAGTCCCCCCCAACCCCCCACCCCACCCCCCGTTCTCCCCGCCCCGTGACTCACTGCCCGTGAGAGGCATCAGGATGTAAACGTTAAAGTTGTTAGAGAACCACCCACTTTCCCAGCCTATAAACTCTGGGAAAATTCCTGGGGGAATCCAGCCCTGGTTGCCACGGAGACCGAGGCAGCCATCTTAGGCCGATGCCTGGTTCACCTGTTAGCATTTTCTCTCTTTTCCCCCCCATGAACACTGGTCAGAGTGATTTGTTTCCTCTCCAAATGGCCTCTTTTGTTTTGTAAGTGACGTGTTTACAACATCTGCGGGGCACCAGCCAGCCCAGGAAATTCCTGCGTCCGCAGGTGCTAGCCACCACCCCCAAACACCTCCTCCCTCCAGGACTCATGGGGGTGAGAAGGGCCAAAGCTCCTGGAGCCCACCCATTCCAATCACGATCCCGCACTTAAAATAGGCTGTCCTGTCAGGCCTTCCTTTCTGACTGAACCTAGCAACGAAGTTGCCATATGTTGTGAACTGCACAAAAAATAGGTTTCATTCTGCCTGTCAGCTCTGCCTGATTATTGGTGGCTGTGTTGAGAAGGATTCTGAAGTTCAGCCCAGACTCAGAGGGGAAGAGCATGGTGACCCATTAACAACGCTGCTCCGGGCGAAGGAGGCGTTAGTGGTGGTGCTCGCACCCAGGTATTCACCAGCTTGCAGCGGCCCATTGGAACGCATAGCAACCCAGCGGCTGCCCCCACCATTGGAGAGCCTGGTACAGACAGGAAGGGTAGGGCCGTGAGACACACACAGCTCTGATGCTCAAGGCCTGGCATTTAGTAGGCAAGTCCCTTCCCTTCCTCCTCGACCCGGCGACCCCACGACCCAGTGGGCAGCTCCCTTGTGGAGGAAGGGCCTGAGGGTTGGGGGGTGGGGAGGAAGGACCCAGAATCTGGAGATTGACACTTGGAAAGTGTCAACACTTGCCTCTCTTTGGTGACCACTGGTGTCTCAGCGTCACACCTTTGGGACTGAATCTCCCAGCACAGAGGAGGTGCCTAGTAAATGTGCACAGATGAAAGAGGAATACACCCCAGATGCAAAAGGGGTCGGAAAGATTTCTCAACATTGAAATGAGGGCCACGCGCTATTTGATCAATGTTCTTGCTGGTGATTTCTGGACCCTCCTTGCCCAGACTGCTCCCGGGAGACGCAAGATTTTTTATATTTCAATGAAAGTTCAATCAGTGTAGGAGACGCTGTTTTTACTTGTTCAACATAAAGTTGTATACTTAGGAGAAAGGATTTTTCTGATGGAGATAAACTGCTGTTTTCTTAAACATTTCCAATGGCAAGCGTGTGGCTTCCGTGTGAGAGCCTTATGGCCGCCCGCACCCACGTGTGCACTGCTGTGTACCCTGAACCAGGGCCCCCCATCTCTGCCGCAGTGAACCAGCTGCACCAAGGCCCCATCCATCCTCACAGTGTAGTGACCACGCCGGGTGGGCCTCCACAAGAGCCAGATCCTGCCTGCCCCTCCAGGCCCTGTGACCTCCTGACCTCATTCCCGGAGCAGGTAGGGGTCTCCCTGGGGTTTCACCTACGTGGAAGCCCCAGGTGCTCGGGGCGGGTGGGAAGGAGAGAGTGGGAGGGGGGTGCAGCCAGGCAGCCTCCACCACCAGCAGCCCTGCTGGAGCCCCCGTCCCAGCCCTGCAGGGACCAGCCGGCCAGGCCAGGTTCGGTGGGGGAAACGCTCCCCACCTTGGCCGGCACGGGGTCCTGGGGCTTCCCGAGGTCGGCTCCGGGGCTCCCCATCTAAACTGCATACACACTCAGGCCCTAAATTAAAATGTCACAGGCCTGTTGGGGAGTCTCGGGTTTCCTGGCCGCAGAACACGAGCCTGCTTGATAAAACGATTTTGGTTTTGATAAATGTGGACTTTCTGTGGCCAAGACAAAGGCACCCTTGAGTCTGGAGGGGAACCTGAAACAGCACATTGCTGAAAAGTATTTCCTGATAATATTTTTAGCACCTGGAAAAAAAATTTTTTTTTCTCTTTTTCGCCTGTGGAGCTGTGTGTGTGTGTGTGTGTGTGTGTGTGTTTGAATGTAATACCCAGCATGGTGGTGCCTCCTGTTAACCCCCAGTCTCCCAAATGGGACTGCAAATGGCCCAGGGTGAGGGCCGTGGAGGGTCAGCAGGCCTGTGCCTGGAAATGCACAGCCTCGCTGGGGGTCGCAACCCAAGGTCTGCCTGCCGAGCACCACTGTGTGCCCCGGGCCCCTGGGGCAGCCCTGCCCCCTACAGGCCCCCAGGTGGACCCAGAAGAGAGCCTTTACTAGGGTCCCCTGAGGCATGTGCTCAGGAGAAGGTCAACAGTGCACCGGAGGGACCTCCTCGGCCTAGGCGGCCTACTCAGAGAAGGAAAGTGCAGCTGGGGGGAGGATGGGGCGTGTGCCCCCTCCCACCCCCTGCAGGGGGTGGGCCAGTCTAGGAGGGGGTCAGAGGTCAGCCTGGACAACCCACTGTCCCCACCTTCCCCCCCACCCACCCACCCCCACCCCCCGCCGTGGTTTGGTGCAAGCTGGGAAGTTCTGCCCCTTCTCCCTGTCAGGGAGGGGCCACCTGCCCTCCCCCCTGAGGAAACAAACAGGAGAGGGCTTTCCCCTGGGCCCCAAACCCACGGCACAGACGGCAGAGGGCTGTCAGGTTCCCACAGAAAACCCACAGATGGAAAAGCACGTCCTCCTGGGCTCCCACCAAGGTGACCAGCCTGCTGGCAGCTCTGCCCTCCGGGCTGCACTGTTGGAGGCTGTGTCCTGACCCCACCGGGATTTTGCCAGTGAGGTTCACGGACCCTCCCTGTCCAAGGAGGGTGAGGCTGCCACACCCCTCCTCCGACCCTGGCCATGATTTGACCACCATGCTGCAGCCTGGCTCAGGGCTTCCCCCCACCTCCCCACTCAGCATCTGAGCCAGCGGGGTGCCAGGCTTGGCTTGTCCTCACGAATCAGCCCCCACCAGCACCCAAGAGCAGAGAGGGTGGAGAGCCCCCGGGGGTCGGGCCCTGCTCTGGGCCTAGGGACCAGAGGTGGCCAGATGCTGGCCCCCTGTGGAGGACAAACAGAGTCTGACTCTGAGAGCAAGTTCCTGCGGCAAGAGAAGGGCTGCAAAGGCCACAGGCTGGAGACACAGAATCTGAGTTGTGGGCACTCGAGGGCCTGCTCCCACCCACAGGGCATCTGTCCACTTGCCCCCAGGCCGGCGTGGACCAGCCTCCCCGACGGAAGGCTGTTTTACCGGGAGTTGGCCCCAGACTTCTCTTGCTGTGAGGTTTCCTTAGGCCCCCAAATCATCTCCCCCCGCATTTCTCCTGATGTGGCCATGCAGGGCAGAAACTGCTTAATGCCCTGAAGTAGCCCAGGCCAGAGTCCTCCTCACATACAACCAGATGGCAAGCCTCAGAGCTGGGTGGGCAGCATGAGGCTGGCCTCTGGCCACTTCCAGAAGGGTTCATCCGAGCACTGCTCCACCAGGGTGGCCCCCGGCCGACGACACGCTGGCAGGAGGGTGACCTGGTCCCCTGGGGTACAGGGGCCTGAAAGGACACCCAGGAGGCCTGCCCCCAGGCCCAACAACTCACGCAGGCCTGAGGGTCTGTCCTGGAGCTGCTTTGTGGACAAGGCACCTCCTCTGGGCCGGCCCCACACGGGCGGCTGGGGACCCACGGAAGAGGAGGAGGATGGCCCTGGCCGCAGGGCACGCCCGCAAAGCCCTCTCCTTGCTGGCCAGGCCACCTCCGGGGGGCTCGGGGCCGTGGGCTGAGACTCCCGCCCCGCTTGGCGCTTTAAGAGCCGCCTAATTTGCATGGCCCGGCCCGGCCCCGCCCAGGCCCGAGTGACCGCCCGGTTGGATATTTAAATCGCGGCCGTAGGGGCGGGTCCGGCTCCGAACGCGGTCCCGCCCGGCGCCTTCCTCCGCGAGAGGCGACCGGAGCGCGGCCCGGCCGAGCGGCAGCGACCGGCAGCGGGACTCCGAAGTCCACCAACGGCGCGGCCGCGCTCCCCGCACGCCCGGCCGGCCGGCCCTGCGGGCCACTCCCGACCGCGGCCTCGCTCCTGCCCCGCGGTGACCGCAAGCCCCGCTGCGTCCCCCTGCGGCCCCTCCTCGTCGCCTGTCCGTCCCCGCTGTGTCTTCGCTGTGTCCCCCGCTCCGTCCTTCTCTGTCCCCGTTCCGTCCCGCTGTGTCCCTCGCTCCGTCCCCGCCCGCCGACCCCCGGCGATGCCGCGCGGCGCCACCTGGGCGCTGCTCTTGGCCGCGGCCCTGGGGCTCGGGGCGCGCGGCGTGCGCGGCGCTGTGGCCCTAGCCGACTTCTACCCGTTCGGCGCGGAGCGCGGCGACGCCGTCACCCCCAAGCAGGACGACGGCGGCTCCGGGCTGCGGCCGCTCTCCGTGCCCTTTCCGTTCTTCGGCGCCGAGCACTCCGGTCTCTACGTGAGTAACCCGAGCCCGCGGGGGGCGCCAGGGGGGTGCTGCGCCCCGGCCGCTGCCCGCCGCCCCGAGTCCCGCCGCCGCCGCCAGCAACTTGGCACCGTGGCGGCCAGAGGTGGAATGAGGACAGCGCTTCCTCCCTCCGGCGGCCAAGGCCGGACAGCGGCCCGCGGGAGCGGCGGGCGGGGTTGGGGGCCCGAGCTGCGGCCCGGCCACCTTGGCGAGTGGAGCGGGGCGCGCCCGGCCCTGGCCCCTGCCCCTGTCGGACCGCCTGGGGCTTGGGCTGCGGGCACTAAGCCTTGTGCCCCTGCTGGGCCCAGCGCAGCGGGGTGAGGGGAGGCCTGCCCCGTCCCGCCCCGTCCCGGTTCCTTCACAGACAGCAGTGTAACAGCAGGCGGCTGCTTCCTGGGTCCTCAGTTTCCCGAGTGGGGCTCCTGGCCCCTTCAGTTCCTCACTTGGCCTGCCGAGCTCTCAGCCCCTCCCAGGGCCACACGGGCCCCGCCCCCAGTTAACACCTGAGGCCCACTTGCTGGAGGCTGGGACGCGCCCAGACTTTCAGGGGTGCTGTGCGAGACTCAGCAAGCTGGTCCTCTCTGAGCCGCCCTTTCCCTCTCCCTCTCCTCCTGAGCCTGGGGGCTGGCCACTCAGGCCCAGACCTTCAAACAGGACTCCCAGAGGGAGCTCAGGAGAGCGGGGACAGTTCAGGCTGAAGGACAGCAGAACCCCCCCCCCCGGGGGGGACCCGGGGCCACTGAGGAAATGCAATGTCACGCCTCATTGCTGCATCGAGCATTTACTGGGGGGCACCGTGTGCTGTCCTCTGAATCCCAGCTAGAAAAGTGCCGGCACCCTGTACCTCCAACACCATCGCCCCGCCCTCTGTCACTTCCAGCACCAGCTCCACCTCCCCCCTCCACCGCCCATCAGCACCACTGCCTGCACTGCCAGCTCCCCCATCAGCCCTGTCACCTCCCCCATCAACACTGCCTCTCTCCACTCAACCCCAGCGCGCGGCTGCCAGTATCACTAGCTACCCTCCCACCACAGCCCTTCCATCGCCAGAGGTGGGAGGGGCAGCCGTTCTCTCTGTAGGTGCCACCCAGTGCAAGTTCCTCCGGGCCAGGACTTGGACAGAGGGGCAGGACTGACTTCCGGAAGTATGGGGCTGGGGGCAGAGCTGTGCTCAGGGTCTTCGGGAGCCAGGGAGGCCCATACATCCTAGAAGGGGGAAAATTCATGTTGGCACCGCCTTAACAGAGCCTCTGTCCAAATGCTCCTTGAGCATTCGGGCCAGGCTCAACCTCCTCACCCCAAGTCACAGGTGAAAATATTGTTAAAACGGCTCACCAGACACAGCCTCACCGAAAACATCTACCCCTGCCAAAGCCACTGGGAGACGCGGTTCTAAAGTGGAGAGATGTGCTAGCAAAACAAACGGTTTCATCTGAAACCAGCACGTGGTTCCTCGCAAAACCTGTGTCTCCATAAGAGCTCTTTCCTGAAAAAAGCTATCGTCTGACAAACACCTGCCCATGGTGACTTAGGGAGCCCACTTCACCTCTCTTCACTCAGTAGGAAAGACAGTGGAAACCTTGAGGGCCCCGGACACCTTGCCTGAAATAATGGCCAGGGCTCTGTGGTCGAGGAGGGAGCAGGGCAGAGGGTCAGAAATGAGGCCAGTTAGAGAAGAGAAGGCATTTATTCCGAAGCAAGTGGGTCAGACCGGTGCATCCCAGCCCGCGCAGCTGAGACGATGCTTCTCTGCATGGCCCTGTCTCTGACCCTCGTCCAGCCGGGCGCGGCGTCAGCCAGCCCTGAGCCCAGGTGCCTGCATCCGGCCGAGTGAGGACCCTCCAGGGCTGGACACACCGGCCCGATGCCTGGCAAAGAGCAGGCTTGTGGAGTGAATGGACACACGGGTGAGTGAATGGAGGCCTCGCCGTGACCCTGCGTGAAGATCAGTGCTTTCTGATCAGAATCGACCCTGGCAAGGACTCGGTCCTGCCGCGTGCACGGTGGCCTTCCTTCTAGAAAGCCCCGTCGTTTTGCTTCTTTCTCACGCCGTAGCAGCCATATGTGGTGACTTGTAAGGCTCTGAAAATCGTTGAGAGTCCCTTCTGAACACAAACCAGGCCGGCCCTGCTGGTGGGCATGGAGCGCGGCAGCTGAAAGGGAACTTTCTTGCAGGGAAAAAAGCTGGACAAGTTCACAGGTAGAGATGGCAGCTGTGCTGTGGCCTGCAGGCCCGGCCGAGGTGCAGCGTCCGCTCGGGGCGGCCATGGGGACTGAGAGGCCGTGAGGCTGGCTAGCGGTGGTGAGGAGCCCCCGTTTCCCCCCAGAAGCCCCCAGGTGCAGCCCCCGCCAAGGGTGGGGCCTGGGGGCTGCAGAGGAAGATCTTGGTTTATTTGGCATCAGGAGCCCCAACTGGCAACCTCAGGGAGCACTTCTGCTCCTTCATCGGGGAAGGAGTGCCAGGTGGGCAGTGTCTGCGAAGGTGCTGGGCACGCTGAGAGGGTCCACACGTCTGTTACGAGGGTGCAGTGGCCGAGACATGGGTGCGGGGTCTGCCGGCTGTGTCTCCAAGGCTGGGCTGCTGGGGGTGATGCACAGGGTGGTACCCGCCTTGGTGTGCCTTCCATCCTTCCCCTGCTGGCCCCTCACGCACAGTGCTGTGACACCCTTGACCTCTGAATCTTGGGGACTCTTCCTTGTTCTGGTCTTTTGGAGCACCTTGGGGCCAGTCACGGAGAGCCCCGAGTGGGAAACGGGAAGGGTGTGGGCCCGGGGCGGGCAGTGGCACCTCTGAGCCTGGGGGAAGACGTGTTGACAGTTGATTTGACCTGAGCCCTGGCCAGCAGCCCCTCTCTCTAGTGTCCCAGGCAAGGCTGGCTCCACACCTGGTGTCTGCTCATCCGCTGGCATCCCCACCGGGGGCATAGTCCCCGCCCAGCCTCTCCCAGACTGCCTGCCCAGGGGAGGTCCACAGGCGGCCCGGGACCGGTGGCTGGTCGGTTCCTCCGAGAACCCCGGCTTCCCCACCTGTGCAGCCCGTGGCACCTTTCCAACCAAGACAGTCAGCTGGCTGGCCACCAGCTCCGAGCCATCTGGAAAACCCACCCTGACCCACAGGACAAAACCAGTGAGATGGAGGCAGGCCTGGCAGTGGAGCTCGGCTTTTCTGACCTGAGGAAGCCCCCGCAGAAACGCATGAGCCCCCTGGCTGGGAGGAGAGGCCACAGCCTCCAGGGGGCAGACAGGGTCCTGGGCAGGCCCCTCCCCACCCTCCCTTCCTGCTGGTACCTGGGGAGGAGCGGGGCACAGGCAAGGGGCTCAGAGCTGGAGGTGGGCAGGGGTCGAGGGAGGGTCCTGGGTGGCCTGGCAGCCCCACGTGGGGGGAGAGTGCCGGGGCGAGATCCAGGCTGGCCCCTCGGCCTGGACCTCCTGGCAGCCCGACGGAGGGCGGGCAGTGCAGTCCTCCCCGGCCCAGAGAGGAAAGTGGGCCTCAGATGCAGGCCCAGGGCCCTCAGGACTCCTGCGTCCCGCTGCCTCCTTGCTATTCCACCCCAGCCGTAGTGCGGCCCAGACAGAAGTCCTGCTTCCTCGGCCATCCTGGGAGCTCCCCTGAGACCCCGCCTCGTTCCCACTTGGTCAGAGCAGGCAGCTGGGCCTGCAGCCCTGCCTTGGAAATGCTCCCACTTCCCAGAGCAGCCACCCCGCTGGCCTGGGCGCGTGCGGCCCCTCCTCGTGGGCCTCCGGCTCCTGGCCCTGCCCCTCCAGCCTGTCCGTGGGGCGGCCGAGGGAGCCTTGCCCAGTGCGAGTGAGACCTTGCCTTTCTCTCCTGCCCTTACCCAGCCCCCCTGGCCTTGGGGCTGGGCCCCGTGTACCTGTGCCCCCCCCCGTCCCCCGCCAGCCCCCCCTGGCCCTGGGGCTGGGCCCTGTGTACCTGTGCCCCCCCATCCCCCGCCAGACCCCTGGCGTTGGGGCTGGGCCCCGTGTACCTGTGCCCACCCCGTCCCCCGCCAGCCCCGCTGGCCCTGGGGCTGGGCCCCGTGTACCTGTGCCCCCCCGTCTCCCGCCAGCCCCCCTGGCCCTGGGGCTGGGCCCCGTGTACCTGTGCCCCCCGTCCCCCGCCAGCGCCACTGGCCATGGGGCTGGGCCCCGTGTACCTGTGCCCCGTGTACCTGTGCCCCCCGTCCCCCGCCAGCGCCCCTGGCCTTGGGGCTGGGCCCTGTGTACCTGTGCCCCGTGTACCTGTGCCCCCCGTCCCCCGCCAGCGGCCCTGGGGCTGGGCCCCGTGTACCTGTGCCCCGTGTACCTGTGCCCCCCGTCCCCCGCCAGCGCCCCTGGCCTTGGGGCTGGGCCCTGTGTACCTGTGCCCCGTGTACCTGTGCCCCCGTCCCCCGCCAGCCCCCCAGCTCCCTCTACTCCAGCCAATACAGAACAGGTCACCCTCAGCCACTGTGCTTGCTGCCAGCTCGGAGCCCCTCCCAGGACAGGCAGGTCTCCTCCCCTGAACGGGCCCCATTCCCCCAGCCTGGTACCTGCGCTCCCCGTGTGTCGCTTCTGACCCCACCTCGGTTGTTTACCCTGCACGGGGCGTGTGCCCCGCGAGGCACATCAGTACACGGTCCTGGCACCCACGTGTGTTTGACTGTATTTGGACGTCGTGATGGCGGATGTGGACGTAGGTGTGTAGGTGCGTCTGCCCACTGGGGGAAATGCAAGCAGCGACACCTCAGTGGCCGTGAGCAGTCCTCGGGCTCAGGTCCTGGTTCCCAGACACCAGTCATCACTAAAAGGAGCTGGGGCTCTCTGGAGATTATACAGCCACAGCAGGAAAAGAAGAAAATGAGCTTGGAAAAGCTTGTGCCAGAAAGTAATAGAGTGATCAAAGAAAGATGGGGATGTGGCGGAAGGACACAGAGGCCACACCCGAAAGGGGCTCTCGGGACCAGTGAAGCATTACTTTAATGGTAGTGACAGATTTCAGTCCCTTAAGGAAAGGGGAGCCAGCGAGTTCACGCCGATGCGAGTGTAGATACATGATTAAATGTATAAACGAGGGAGAAAGTGGTACTGACCACGCTGCCTCAGTGCTGAGTGTCCTGCTCCAGACAACCGTGTGTTCTCGGTAGAGAATGTCCTTGCTCAGGGGAATACACAGTAGGGGGCTCAGTGGGTAAAGGGTCATCACTTCTGCAAGGTACTCTCAAGTGGTTCAGGAAACATCTATGTAGAAGGAGAGAGAGCATGATGAAGCAAATGGGGCAGAATCCTAGAATTTGGTAAATGTGGATCAAAAGTATGAGGAGTGCCTTGCAATTTTTCTGTAAGTTTGACATTCTGTCAAAACATAACGTAACCTCTAGGGAATGCCTTCTGGCAGGAACACCCGGAGCCCCGGGCACACACCCGGCCACCCTCACTGGGAAGCCAGCCTGGCCGGCTGGGAAGGACTCAGGTGTCCCCCTCCTCAGCTCTCAGGGGCTGTGTGAAGCTAGAAGTGACCAGCTCGCCACAGCGTGCCTCCAGGACAGCCCACCACTCACTCACCATTGACTTATTTGCTAATTCATTTAGTCACACATCCATCCGGAAACCTTGGTGGAGCCGTAGCTCTGAGTCAAGGAGCGGACATATGCACCAGCAGCAGAGTTTTACTTTTAGTCCTAAAATTCTGTCTCTTTTGTTCACGGTGCTCTCCCAGCCTCTGCAAGAGAGCTAGCTTGTAGAAGCAGGTCTGTAAACGTCGGCTTTCATCCTCTGACTGTTGGGATAACACGCCCATAATTCCATCTTCCCAAAACAAGCGCTCTAAACATTTTGGCGACATCCTTCCCGATGTGTTTTCAAGCGCATTTGGGGCTGCCATTTCATACAAATTTCCATTTTGCATATTTCGTTCAATATTATACCGTGAGCATTTTCCAGTGCCTTAAACTTGCTGTGAAAAGTGTGCTTTTTGGTGGCAGTATAATATTCCATCCTATGGCTATACCATAATTCTTGCAGTCACAACCTGTGGACTGTGTGGGTGGCTTCAGTGTCTCCGGGGATGCTCCAGTGCACATCCATCCTACACACATCTTTCTTCAGGCAGGTCTTTTGTTTTTCCGTTCCTCATAATAAGTTCCTCCAGGGGGGCTGGCTGGGTCCCAAGGAATGTGCTTTTCAGGGCTATCTCCCTACGTCCCCCTGCTGCCCAGAGGGCGTCCTTATTTACACCCTCCTCTGCTGGGGGAAGGGGGCCTCCTCAGTTGACCTGAGTCAGCCTGGAGGGCACAGCATCCGGCCCGCCAGCAGCTTCCAGGCCACACAGGGTACCTGTGGTCCAGTCGACGATGGGGTGGGGACAGTGGGCAGGCCCAGGGACAAAACAAGCTGCGGGAGCCTGGGCCCCAGTGGACACTGCGCCCATGGCTCTGAAACCAGGCGGCTGGAGGGGGCTGCCCAGCTCGTTCCCTCCCCCCACTCCCCCCACCCCCATACCTCCCCACAGGGGGTCCAGCCTCAGAGCCTCAGCAGCCATAAACTGGCCGTTTACACACTGGGGCGAGTCCTTCACTGAACGCCTGCTGTGTGCGAAGCGTTACCCGGCTCCCCAGCCCGAGGACTCGGCTCGGGCAGAAGTCTGAGTGCTGGGGGCTGAGTCCAGGGTGGGAGGAGTGGGCACTGTGTCTGGGTACAGGTCCCAGGACCACGCTGTCCTCCAGGCGGGTCCAGGCGGCTGGCCGAGGGCCAGACACAGCCCCCTCGGGCCCTCACACACGTCCTGCGCGAATATTTCCCGCTACCTGCTCTGGGCAGAGGGTCTGTCGGGCACAGGCAGCTCTGGAGGCTTGCTGCGGATGGGGCCTGGGGTAGGGCTGGTGTCCCGGGGGAGTGGCCACCGTCCCCAGAGTGAGACTGGCAGGGTGAGAGGTCTAGGTGTGGGAGCAGAGGCACACCGTCCCTGCACTTGGAGGTGGCAGCCAGGGGCGGTGGCTGCAGGGTGACAGTGGACCCGACGTGGCCTCAGAGCTCAGGGCAGCAAGGTCAGGCTGTGCTGGGCCCAGGGGAGGGGGGCGTGGGTGCCCAGGCACAGGGCATGTCCAGGGGCCTCTGGGGACTTGGGATCTGGTCCTAGGGGGGCACCTGGCCCAGGTGTGCCAGAGGTGAGGCAGGAGCTGCCATCTAATCTACACAGGGAAGGAAGGGAAGGGCCGTGAGGACAGCTGGAGGGACAGGACACGGGAGGGGCAGGTGCCTGGACCCCCCGCCCACTGGAGAGGCAGCCCCTGTTGGAGTGGGGTGGGGCTCAAGGGCCTGGGCTCTGGACCATAGGCAGGACCACAAGGCCCAGCAGGAGACGAGAGGGTGGCCACGGGGAGGCCCTGGACAGCTGACGGCAGGGGGCACGGTAGGGAGGTAGCAGAGGGCCCAGCCTGGGAGGGGGAAGGGCCGTCGCCCCAGCGCTGCGGGGAATCCCTCCTCCCCAGCTGGGCGCTGAAGCCAGCCCACTGCCCCACCCGCAGGCTACACCCTGGCTGCCCAGCAGTGCCCCTTCCCCCCATCCTCTGTGGCCCTCCTGCAGCCAGGCGAGGCCACCTGGCACCCCGGGTGCTCAGAGAGGGCCAGCCTCCCCTCCTTGCCAGGTCTGGGTGTCCAGGGCCCCACCTTGCCCGGGGGCCCAGGGCGCTGCCCACAGCCGCCCTGCGAGCAGGACCCCAGCCCCGAGCTGTGCTTGTGGAAGGAATCCTGGTTCCCCAGAAAGCTGCCAGGAAATAAAAGACATGCCTACATTTTTCAAAACAAGCTTATAAAAGGCCTCAGAACTTTATTGTTTTATTTCTGGCAGAAACGTCAAAGCAGGAACCAAGGCCCCGCCCTTTCGGATCTGATGTTTGCAGAGCTGGGGTACTGTGACCGTGGGGTCCCCAGCTCCCCTCCAGGCTTGCCCGCCTGGCCCAGAGCAGCCCCTCGCCCAGCGAGGGTGGCACCAGCCAGCCCCAAGCTGCCCAGTTCAGGGACCAGCCAGACACACGTCACACGCTTTCGGCGGCAAGTGGCCTCTGAGAGACTCTCCAGGACATTTCCGCTCTCTCCCAGTTTTATCCAAGTCGGAAATGCCACCAGGCCATCTCTCTGCGCTTTCTCCTGACTCAGCGGAGGGAGGGCCGGCCCCTCCTGTGAGAAAGGCCTGGGTGCCTTTCTCTCTGCGGGCCACACGCACCCCCAGGTCAAGGGGAGGCTTCCTCCACGCCCCGCAGGCCCCCTTCCTGCTGCTGTGGCCTCGGGGCCTCCCCAGGGGGCCAGCCCAGGCCCACCTGGCTGGCCTCAGGTCCTGAGGGGCAGCGGGCGCGGGGCGGCACATTGCAGGGCCCGGACCCAGCCGACGGCTGGCCCACGTCAGGTTTCCGGTAGGTCAGTGGCTGAAGAGCACGCTGGTGCCCGGCAGGGGGTCGGGGTCGAGTCCTTTCTCCTGTTTTCCCGACGTGTTGCCCGTTCTACAGAGTGCTGTTGCAAGGAGAAAAATAATAATAGATTGATATTCTGTGGGAGTAGCATTCGCTGGCCCTGAAGAAGGAGAGGGACCCCGGTGGGGGGGAGGGGTGCCGTGCCGCTCCCGCGCCGCCAGCCCCGCCCGCCCCACCGGAGGTTCAGACGGTCTCCCCTGGAGGAAGACAGTCTAGGCACGCCCCTGCCCAGGTGGCCCCGGCCCTGCTCTACCCTGGCCCCGCCCCGTGGAGAGGGCGGCAGCCATCCGGTGGGGGCGGAGAGGGGAGCCCGCCGGCCGAGCGCTGGCGAGCAGGCCGGAGGCCTCTGCACACACCGCACACACCTGAGCACCGGACTTCAAAGGCAGGAAGGAAACTGGGCAGAGCGCCTGTGGGGGAACCACGGGGCCCAGGCCAGCCGAGGAAGACAGACGGGGGTGCAGGATGCAGGGAGGGCGGGGCAGATGGTCCCACCTGGCAGGTGGCCACGGCCCTAGGGACCCTCACTCCAGCCTGCGGCGCCCCCCCCCCATCCAACTGTGACTCCTCACCCTTGACTATGTTTTCCTAAACACGGGCAGAAAAGGGGACCCAAAGCAAGTGTGCAGCGAAAGAGCAGATGTGATGCCAGCCCCGAGGGACGGCGGCCCCAAGTTAAGGCCTGTGGTTGCCGCTCCACCTGCATCAGCCCACACCGTGCAGCCCTGACAAGGCTGCCTGCACCTGCCTCCTTCCCTCCAAGTTATTCAGGTTCTTCCATCCATGTTTTGTCCATTATCACCGTGGTTCAATTACATAGATCGTCTTCAAGTTGTTTGTTTCACTGTGGTGGACATTTGGAGCTGTTCCTACTTTTAGACCATTGTTACTGTGCTGTCTGGGAACATTCTGGAACGTGCGTCCTGGTGCACGTGGGCGCTGGCGTGGAGGGTGGTGGGCCCTAGGGGTGGGGCTGTTGGGCATGGGCGGCACCCGCCGCCAGCTCGTGAAGTACAGAGGCCACGGGTGTTCCCACTGCAGGACACGCCAGCCCGGTGGTTGTGGACGGGCGTGAATACGAGGTGCTGCTGCTCTGTTTTGTTCATGAGGCTGAGCACATCTTGTTCGCTTACCGTTGGATTGCCTCATTTGTAAGCCCCCTGTTAAGTCTTTCCTCTTTTCTACTGAGTTCCCTTTTTTCTTGTTACTTTATGGGAGTTGTGTACATACACCAGGTCACAAGTGTTGCGAACATCTTTTCCTTTTCTCTGCACTTTACTTCACGCTCTTCGGTGCGCCTTTGGGTGAATAGGTACTCTTGAGTTTAATGCAGTAAATGTACCCGTCTTTATTTTTATGGTCAGAGGTTTTTTGTGTCTTTTTTTTTTTTTTTTTTTTGCGGTACGCAGGCCTCTCACTGTTGTGGCCTCTCCCGCTGCGGAGCACAGGCTCCGGACGCGCAGGCTCAGCGGCCATGGCTCACGGGCCCAGCCGCTCCGCAGCATGTGGGATCTTCCCGGACCGGGACACGAACCTGTGTCCCCTGCATCGGCAGGTGGACTCTCAACCACTGCGCCACCAGGGAAGCCCCTGTGCCTTTTTTTAAAGAAACATTTTATTTATTTATTTGGCCGTGTTGGGTCTTAGTTGTGGCACGTGGGATCTTACGCTGCGGTGCGCGGGCTCCCTAGTTGTGGCACGCGGGCTCAGTTGCCCACGGCATGTGGGATCTTAGTTCCCTGACCGGGGATGGAACCTGCGTCCCCTGCGTTGGAAAGTGGATTCTTCACCACTGGACCGCCGGGGACGTCCTGTGCCTTATTTTAAAAATCACCTCCAAGTCTTGAATATGTTCTCCATGGCCCCCCACAACAGCGTCTCTGCTGTGCAGCTTGGTCGCTCACACCTCCGTGCCTGCGCATGTGGAGCTGGGCACGAGGTAGGCCCCCCAGCCCGCCCCCCACCCCCCACCGAGTGTGTGCCTGGGCCGTCTCCCGGCCCTCCTCCTGCCCACCTGTCCGATCACTGTTCCATGTGAGAGCCCAGTGTCCACTACAGCATCCATCCTGGACCAGCAAGTCCTTCCATCTTTTCCTCTCCAGGAAGTCTTGGTCCTTCTTGGCTTTGCCTTTTCATATAAAATTTACAGTTGGCTTATCAGGTTACACACACACACAGACACACGTCTGCCGGGACTTTTACTGGGATTGCGTGGAGTATGAAGACTGATGCGAGAACTGATACCTTTACCTGGGTTGACTCACGTGGCCCAGGAACAGAGCACGTTCCTGTGTTTATTTAGATTGTCTCTGACATTCTCTAATAAATCTAACATCTTTTGTTAGATTTATTCTTAAGGACTTGCTATTCTCTATACTGTTGTAAATGGTGTCTTTTCTTCGTTTCTTTTCTAAGTACTTACTGCTGTTAATGTGGAATCACAATTGAGTTCTTACCGTTTCTAATTTTATGTGTAACAACCAGGCCAAGCCTCTTACTAATTCTACTGCATCATCTGGATTCTCTTGGATTTTCCCAAGTTCACGTTCGTAGCATTTGCACCTGACGATAGTTGCGTCTCTCCCTTTCTAATCATTTCGCATTTTGATTCATTTTTTGCCTTGCTGTGCTGGTTGGATACATTGCGTGTTAGCAGGACTCAGAAAGAAAGTGTTCCATGTTTCACGATTAAATGTGATGCTTTCTCCTGTTTGTTTTCAAGATGCCCTTTTTCGGATTAGAATGTCCCCTCCTATTCCTATTCTCATATTCAGGGAATTTTTATCACATGTGGATGTTGGCTCTTAGTAAATACCATCTCTCTACCTATAAAGATGATTATATGATTCTCACCTTTAATCTGTTAAATTGGTCACTTAAATTAATTGGATTTCTAATGTAAAGCCACGCTTGTATTCCTAACAGAAATCCAAGTTGGTAATGATTAATTATTTACCCAGTTCATAGATTGCTGGATTCAGTTTGCTAACAATGCGTTAAGATTTGGGCAGTTTTATATGTGAGATTGGGCTGTTAGCCCATCCGTGTTACATTTTAGTGTCAGGGTTATGCTAGCCTCAGAAAATGAGTTCTTCTGTCTAGAAGAGTTCGTGTATCTCTGGACTTATTCCTTGGATGTTTGGTAGAACTCACTGGTGCTGCCATCTGGACCTAGAGTTTTCTTGGTGGGAAAATTGTGAACACTAATTGAATTTCCTTATGAATATAAAAAAATAGATTTTCTGTTTCTTTTCACATTTGGTAAGTTGTGTTTTTCTAGGGGAAAAGATCCATTTTATATACAACTTCAAGGTGATCAACGTAAAACTGTTGAGGTCTGGGATTTGATGGTACCCTCCTTACACACCAGCGGTCAGCCTGTCACTGCTTCTCAGAAGCTGGCCGAGGCCCGAGGCTCCCGGGTCGGGAACAAAGGCCGTTAGGACTCGTGGTGCAGGGAGAGGCACACCATGTGGTTTGCCTTGGTGTCCCTGGCTTTCCTCGTGGTATCATGAGGCCACACGGAGGGGCCCAGGCAGATGGAACCCAGACTGTGGGTTTGTGTCATAGCCAGGAAGCCCTGGGCTCGGGGAAGCCATCTCTCCTATGGCGGGCCTGCCTTTGCCCGCAAGGGAGAGGACACTTTGTCCCTCGAAGCCAGTCTCTGCAAACACAACCCCAAGACCCGGCCCAAGCAGGGAGCGGACGAGCAAAGCGCACAGAGGCCTCCCCCACGGCCCACCTCCCCGCCCCACCTGTTCTGGGCCAAGCTCCAATTTTCACACGAGTCTGCCATTCCATCAGCCACCCTGATTAATCGGACCAGCAGAGGCCAGGACCAAATCTGGGTGATTTGCTGCCCACAGGACTCCAGGCAGCAAGATGGGGTTCAGCCCCAGGTCCCAGGTGCAGCCGGCTGTGCAGGATCCCAGAGAGGCCAGGAGTGGTCCAAGGCCAGGCCACCGTCCATCCTGACGCACGAACGCCTGCGGACCGCCCTGCTGATCTTGGATGCCATCACCAGTGATTACAGAGGCCGTAAACTGGCCCAGAAAGCAACTCCCATTAGGGTGACAAACTCACCCTGCTTTTGCGCAAACCTTCCCAGTTCTACACTGAAAATCTGGTATGCTGGGAATCCCCCAGTCACAGGCAGACTGCGAGGGTTGAGCCCCTGCCCCGCCATGGAGAGACATCCTGTGATCCCTCTCCCCACATGCAGACGTGTGACCTGAGGGGACGCAGGCCTCTCAGTTTAGGATCTGTTCAGCTTGATTCGGATTGCCTGTCCCACCGGTTTGGTTAAGGCCTAAGGGCCGTGTCTCTGACCATTTGTAGTCTCAGTCATCACACACAACAGAACCCGAGGCCCAGTATGAATTCGTGTCATGAGACAAACAAGGGTGTGCCGTCGTGAATTTACCTGCAGGGCGGGCGGGGCCCACACCTGGGCGGCAGGCACAGCAGAGCAGTTTGTGACCCGAGCGTCCCGTCGTTTTTCCACTTTCATAGCTCGCAGACAGGGATGCAAACCCAGCGCAGGTCAGGTGGGCAGCTGCACTGCTGCCTGACTCAGGTGGGCTGTGAGGGCTTTGCCAGGCGCTGGATCTAGGGGCACAAAGCAGTCACCTACCCCCGGCTCCCCCGGGGGCTGAGGTGGTCCTGCCCAGGTGCGGGTTGAATACTCCTCAGCCACAAAGCCAGTGTGCCCGTCCTGGCCCCGTTAATCACCTCCTCCCCTAGCCACCCTCTGCTCACACCCAGACCTTTCACCAGGAGGGCTCAGGTGCAAAAGCAACAGGCATTTGTGTAACATGTACAGACACTGTTACATCCCCCACAGGGGCCCCCATGGACCACCGCAGATGACAACGCGCAGTGTCCTCAACCAAGTGACCGTGTCTCCAGGACCTGGAACTCTGCCATCCGACAGAAAGTGAAATTCGAATCCTGCAGCCCCTGTATGGTGGCTGCCCCTGGGGGCACACCTACCAGGCTAGGCAGGGCTGCTGTCAGGGAGAGGGATGCCTCACGGTGCCAGGAACGGTCCGGGCAGGTCCCTGTCTTCAAAGGAGGGCTGTGTGACCCGGTACCCACACCCCCCTTAGTCCTGGCCACCACCCAGAGGCCAGCCAAGGGGAGCTGAACCCCTCCTGGGGCCACGTTTGGTGAGCAAACAGCCCGGCCAGGGTGCGAGGACCTGGGCAGGCAAGGCCGCAGGGGCAGAAGCCTTTCGGGATGATTTCGAGGAGGCTGGTCCAGGGCTCGTGACACCAGGTGCCCTCAGAGGATGGGGAACACGGAACGCTTGTCGCACACCTGACTCTAAGCACTGCGGGGGCCTTTGAGACCCCAGCCCACCGCTGCCACACACAAATGGTCCAGGGAGTCGACGGTGGCAGTGCCGTGGCCAGAGTGGGCCGATGAGGCTGGAAGGGCAGCACCGTGACGGCAAAGTGTCAACAGCAGTGAGACCCCCCTGGAGGGCCTGGGAGGGGTCAGAGGTGGCTCACGAGGCCGACTTCTGTGGACACAGGCCTGGAGTGTGGCAGTGGATTTTGAGCCCCTAACGCAGAGCCCTTTCTTTGGCTGGGTCACGGTGGTGGCTGCATTGCCATCTCTGGTACGAGGAGGGACACAGGGGCATCCCCGTCAGTCCCATCAGAGAACAGCCCCACCCTGGGCACCTGCCCGAGGGACGCGGACCATGCAGCCATCAGTTGCAGTCTGTTCCCAAAGATGGGCACCCTTAGTTGGCCGGGCTGGGCTCCGTCTGGTGGCAGCGCCGGCTCTTTCTGCGGAGGGTCCGGTTGTGAACCTCTGCGCATCGTGGCCGTGAGGGCTCGGAGCAAAGGCGTGGGCGCATGTGGGTTCCCGCAAAGCGCGGCCCACGGAGCCCCGCCCAGCCTCGTCTGTGTGACCTGGGAGCTGCGAGTGTGATTTGTGTTTTTAAAGGGCTGTGAAAACAAAAACAGAAGGGGCAAAGAGGCATATGCGAGGAGCCCGTATATGGTCCACGGCGTGAAAAGTGTTTACCATCTGGCCCTTCAGCCGGCAGTCTGCTGACCCTCCAGCAGACCCTTAGCAGCCCCCGCAGGTCAGTACAAACCTGGACGTCCCTCAGAGCTCCTTCCGCGGCCGGGGGTGCGGGGGGGAGCCGGTGCTTCCAGTTCTGCCCACGTGCAGACTGACCCGGCGCCACTTCTGGAGTGGGCGCTGGAGCCGGACAGCCGCTGCCCCCCAGTGGACACCATGGGGCCCAGCTTAGCTGGGCCATCGGCGAACCAGGCAGGCTCTTAGGGCCCCTCTGGGACCCGAGGTCCCGCTAGGCCAGGGCTGCGCTCCGGGTGCCGGGGCGTTAGCTGAGCCCCCCCCCCCCCCGAGGGCAGCTGCTGTTGTTTCACGTAAAACCGAGACGGCTCGTGGCACAGGGACCTCTCCCTTTGGCCACCCACCCAGCTGGGCCCTTCCCTTGCTAGTGCTCAAGTTCAAGTCCGCGCGCCCCAGTGGGGATATTGAGCAGAGAGTCACAGGCCCCGCAGATCACACACATCTCCTACGAGCTCTCCCGGGGAGCGGGCAGGGCCCCAATTTGTAAAGAGGGTGCAGTGGGCCCTGCCTCGGGCAGGGGGCGCTGCTGGGCAAGGACAGGCCTCCGGCTCCGGCTCCGGCTCCGGCTCCGCTTGGCTCCCGACGCCAAGTCCTTTCTGCTGCGGGGCCTGCGGGCGGGGTCTGTGCTGCCCTGCCCTCTCCACGTGCAGGGCCCCTGGAAGGAGAGCCCAGCCACCTCCCGGACGGACGCGCAGGCAGCGATCACTCGTTCAGACACAGAGGCCACGTGGCCCAGATCCACCCACAGGGCCCCTGAAGCTTCCCGTCCCCACTGCAAACCCGTCTGAACGCCAGGAGTCGAATTTGGGCATCTTCTCTTCCTCTGGGAGCGCAGGAGAGTGGAGGGGCCGCGGGCAGAGCAGAGGCCAGCCCCCTCTTTAGCCTTTAGCCCCTCTTTCCCGCACCCCTGCACTCCTGGGCCCTCCCTGCTCCCCGAGGCCCAAGGTCAGGAGCGCCTACCTGCCACCTTCCTCCTGCCTTCCTTCCTTCCTTTTTTTTCCTTTGCATTTCTCTCCTTTCTTTCTCTTCCGCCTTCATCACTGAGGTATAATTCACATACTGTGCAGTTCACCCTCTTACAATTCAATGGCTTTTCACATGTTTACAGAACTACATCCATCACCACAATCACCCCTGGAACCTTTTCCTCACCCCAAAGGAAACCCTTCGCCCCTGAGTGACCATCCTCCAGCTTTTCCCAGCACACCCCTGACCTAGGCAATCACTAAACTACTTTGTTTCTATGGATTTGCCTGTTCTGCATGTCTCATGTAAGTGGAGTCGCACAGAGCTTTGTGACTGGCTTCTTTCATTTAAGATGATGTTCTCAAAGTTCACTCGTGTTGTGGCCTGTGTCAGTACATCATTTCTTTTATTTGCCAAAAATATTCCATTTATTTTTATAATGTATCCACTCCTTAGTCGACGCAAATGAGGACTGCTTCCTCCCTTTGGCTGTTATGAATTATATTGTTATGGACATCTGTGTGCGATACATCCTTTTGTGTGGACATGTTTTCAGTTCTCTTGGGTGTGTGTGGATATATATCTAGGCATGGAATTGCTGGTGCATATAGTTGTTCTATATTTAACCATGTGAGGAGCTGACACTGTTTTCCAGAGTGGCCACACGTTTTGCGTTCCCCCAACAGTGTAGGAGCGTTCCCGTTTCTTCACATCCTCACAAACATTTGTTATTATCTACTTTTTCCACGATGGCCATCCTAGTGGGTATGAAGTGTTATCTCACTGTGGTTTTGATTTTCATCTCCCTGACAGTGATGCTGAGCGTCTTTTCATGTGGTTGTTGGCCATTTGTATATCTTCTTTGGAGAAGTACCTATTCAAGTCCTTTGCACTTTTTTTATTGGGTTGTCTTTTTCTAAAGACTATTTTTTAACAACAGTTTTAAGTTCGCAGCAAAATTGAGAGGAAGGTACAGAGAGGTCCCGTATCTTCCCACTCTGACTCACGCACAGCCTCCCCGTTACTCATCCTCCTCCACCGGAAGGTACGTTTGTCACAATTGACGAACCTACATTTACACGACATCATCATCCCCCAAAGTCCACAGTTTACATTGAGGTTCACTCTTGGTGTGGTACGTTCGGTAGGTCTGGACAAATGTTTAGTGACATGTACCCATCACTGTGGTATCATCTCCGTGCTCCACCTGTTCATCCCTCCCCCAAACCCTAGCAAACTACCGATCTTTTTACTGTCTCCATAGTTTTACCTTTTCTAGAATATTATATAGTTGGAATCATATAGTATGTGGCCTTTTTAGATGGACTTTTTTCATTTAATATGCATGTAAGTTTCATCTATATTTTTTCATGGCTTGATAGCTCATTTCTTTTTAGCACTGAGTAATATTCCACTGTCTGGATGTACCACAGTTTACATATCCACTCACCTACTAAAGGACTTCTCAGTTGCTTCCACGTTTTGGCAATTATGAATGAAGCTCCTCTAAATACCTGTGTGCAGGAATTTGTGTGGACATAAGTTTTCAACTCCTTTGGCTAAATACTAAGGAGCACAACTGCTGGGTCTTATGGTAAGACTATGTTTAGAAAACTGTCTTCCACAGTGGCTGCACCGTATGCAGCCCCACCAGCAGTGGGTGAGAGTTCCTGTTGCTCCACATCTTCACCAGTATTTGGTGCTGTCAGTGTTCCAGATTTGGCAATGCTAATGGGTGTATAGTGCTATCCCATTATTGTTTAAATTTGCATTTTCCCTGATAACCTATGATGTGGAGCATCTTTTCATATGCTTATTTGCCGTCTGCGTATCTTCTTTGGTGAGGTGTCTGTTAAGGCCTTTGGCCCAGTTTTTGACAAGGTTGGTTGTTTTCTTATCCTGAGTGTTAAAAGCTCTTTGTATACTTTGAATAACAGTCTTTATCATATTTGCAAACATTTTCCCCAGGTCTGTGGCCTTTCTTCTCATTCTCTTGATATTATCTTTCACAGAGCAGAGGTTTTTATCTCCTTTTCTTACTGCATTAGCTAGAACAAATGCTGAAGACGGTGGTGAGAGGGACATCCTTGCCTTCTACCTCATCTTAGTGGGAAAGCATCTAGTTTCTCACCATTAAGTATGATGTTACCTGTAGGTGTTGGTTTTTTTTTTCACATCTTTATTGGAGTATAATTGCTTTACAATGGTGTGTTAATTTCTGCTTTATAACAAAGTGAATCAGCTATGCATATACATATGTTCCCATATCTCTTCCCTCTTGTGTCTCCCTCCCTATCCCACCCCTCCAGGCGGTCACAAAGCACCGAGCTGATCTCCCTGTGCTATGCAGCTGCTTCCCACTAGCTATCTACCTTACGTTTGGTCGTGTATATATGTCCATGCCTCTCTCTCGCTTTGTCCCAGCTTACCCTTTCCCCTCCCCGTGTCCTTAAGTCCATTCTCTAGTAGGTCTGCGTCTTTATTCCCATCCTGCCCCTGGGTTCTTCATAACTACCCGTAGGTTTTTTGTAGATATTCTATATCCCCCTCTATTCCTAGATTACTGAAAGTCTTTATCATGAATGGGCGTTGGATTTTGTCAAATGCTTTTTATGCATCTGTTGACGTGATCATGTGATTTTTCTTTTTTAGCCTCTTGATGTGATGGATTACATCAATTGGTTGTTGAATGTTGAGCCAGGCTTGCATAGCTGAGATAAATCCCACTTGGTTGTGGTATACAATTCTTTTTATACGTTGTTGGATTTGATTTGCTAATAATTTGTTGAGGATTTTTGTATCTATGTTCATGAGCACTATTGGTCTGTAGTTTTCTTTTCTTGTAATGTCTTTGTCTGGTTTTGGTATTAGGGTGATGCTGGCCTCATAGAATGAGTTAGGAAGTATTCCCTCTGCTTCTATCCTCTGAAAGAGATTGTAGAGAATTGGTATAACTTCTTCTTAAGTGTGGTGGAATTCACCAGTGAACCTGTCTGGCCTGGTGCTTTCTGTTTTGGAAGATTATTAATTATTGACTCAGTTTCTTTAATAGATACAGGCCTATTCAGATTCTCTATTCCTTCTTGTGTGAGTTTTGGCATATTGTGTTTTTCAAGGAATCAGTCCATTTTATCTAGGTTATCAAATTTATGGTCATAGATTTTTTTCATATTATCTCTTTATTATCCTTTTAACGACCACGGTATCTGTACTGATGTTCCCTTTTACATTTCTGATGTCAGTAATTTGTGTCCTCTTTTTGTCATAGATAGCCTGGCTGTCAATTTTATTGATCTTTTCAAAGAGCCAGCTTTTGTTTTGTTGATTTTTTTATTGATTACCTATTTTCAATTTCATTAAATTTTTTTCTTGAATTCTTATTATTTCTTTTATTCCACTTACTTTGCATTTACTCTGCTCTTCTTTACTAGTTTCCTACGGTGGAAACTTAGATTATTGATTTTAGATTTTTCTTCTTTTCTAATATATGCATTCAGTGCTATCAATTTCCCTCTAGGCAGTGCTTTCACTGCATCCACAATTTTGGATAAGTTGTGCTTTAATTTTCATTTAGTTCAAATATTTTTAAATTTCTCTTGACATTCCTCTTTGGCCCATGTGTTATTTAGAAGTGTGTTGTGTAACCACTATGTAATTGGGGATTTTCCAGTTATCTTCACTAGTTACCATCTGTCACCTAGTTACCGTCTGTCGCCACACCAAGTCATTACAATATTATTGACTATATACCCCATGCTGATTTCTAGTGTGGTCTGAGAGCAAATATTGTATGATTTCTATGCTTTTTAATTTCTTAAGGTGCGTTCTATGGCCCAGAATGTGGTCTGTCTTGGTGAGCGTTCCTTGTGAGCTTGAGAAGAATGTGTTTTCGGCTGTTGTTGGGTGAGGTGGTATTTCGATTATATCTAGCTGTTTGATGGTGGTGTTGCGTTGGGTTATGTCCTTTCTGGTAGAGGACTACTGAAGTCTCCAACTGTAACGGTGGACTTGTCCATTTCTGCCTGTAGTTCTGTCAGCTGTTGCCTCATGTAGTTCAATGCTGTGTTAGGTGTATACACACTAAGGATTGTCTTGACATCTTGGAGAACTGATCCCTTTATCGTTATGAAATGACCTTCTTTATCCTTGATAATATCCTTGGTTTGAAGTCGGCTCTGTTAGAAATTAATATAGCAACTCTTGCTTTCTTTTGATTAGTGCCAGCATGATATATTTTCCCCCATCCATTTACCTTTCATCTATATGCGTCTTTATATTTCAAGTGAGTTTCTTGTAGGCAGCTTATAGGTGGGTCTTGTTTTTTGATCCACTCTGACAATCTCTGTCTTTTCATTGGTGCATTTAGACGATTGATGTTCAGAGTGATTACTGATATGGTTGGATTAATATCTACAACACTTGTGACTGTTTTCTATTTGTCACCTTTGCTCTTTGTTCCTACTTTTGTCTTCCACTCTTTTCTGGCTTTTGGTTTTTTTGAGTTGAATTATGATTGACCTAGTTCCCATCTGTCACCACACCAAGTTATTACGATATTATTGGCTATGTGCCCCATGCTGTACATTTCATCCCTGTGACGCATTATTTTGCAACTGAAGTTTGTACCTCCTCTGAGTCTCCCTCACCTGTTCCACTCACTGTCCCACCCCTCCTCCCCTCTGGCAACCACCTGTTTGTTCCCTACAAGTCTGTTTCTGATTTGTTATGTTTGTTCATTTGCTTGTTTTTTAGATTCCACATATAAGTAAAATCATACAGTATTTGTCTTTCTCTGACTTACTTCACTTAGCATAATACCCTCTAGGTCCCTCCATGTTGTCACAAGTGGCAAGATTTCATTCTTTTTTATGGCTGAGTAATATTCCATTTTATATATATATATATGTATATATACAGACACACACACACCACACGTACATATACATCTATATCCCACTTCTTCTTTATCCATTCATCTATCAATGGACACTAAGTTTGCTTCCATATCTTGCCTATTGTAAATACTGCAGCTGTGAACATAGGGGTGTATATATCTTTTCAAATTAGTGTTTTTGTTTATTTTGGGAAAATATCCAGAAGTGGAATTGCTGGTAATTCTATTTTTAATTTTTTGAGGAACCTCCATACTGTTCTCCATAGTAGCTGCACCAATTTACACTCCCACCAACAGTGCACAAGGGTTCCCTTTTCTCCACACCCTCACCAACATTTTTTATTTGTGTTTTTGACAATAGCCATTCCGATGCGTGTGAGGTGATACCTCATTGTGGTTTTAATTTGAGTTTCTTTGATGATGTGAAGTTGAACATCTTTTCATGTGTCTGTTGGCCATCTGTATGTCTTCTTTGGAAAAAAATCTATTCAGGTTCTCTGCCCATTTTTAATCTTTTTTGTTTGTTTGAGTTTTTTTAATGTTGAGTTGTGTGAGATCTTTGTATATTTAGGATACTAACCCCTTGTTGGATATATAATTTGCAAATACCTTCTCCCATTTTGTAAGCTGCCTTTTCACTCTGTTGATAGTTTCTTTTGCTGTGCAAAAGCTTTTTAGTTCAAGTCCCATTTGTTTATTTTTGCTTTTGTTTCCCTTGCCTGAGAAGACAGATCCAAAGAAAAAAATTTCTAAGGCTGATGTCAAAAAGTGTACCGCCTGTGTTTTCTTCTAGGAGTTTTATGGTTTCAGGTCTTTTTTTTTTTTTTTTTTTTGGCTGTGTTGGGTCTTCGTTGCTGCACGTGGGCTTTCTCTAGTTGCAGCGAGCGGGGGCTACTCTCCGTTGCAGTGCGAGGGCTTCTCATTGCGGTGGCTTCTCTTGTTGTGGAGCATGGGCTCTAGGAGCTCGGGCTTCAGTAGTTGTGGCATGCAGGCTCAGTAGTTGTGGCTCAGGAGCTCCAGAGTACAGGCTCAGTAGTTGTGGCACACGGGCTTAGTTGCTCCCTGGCTTGTGGCATCTTCCCAGACCAGGGCTCGGACCCATGTCCCCTGCACTGGCAGGCGGATTCTTTTTTTTTTTTTTGCAGTACGCGGGCCTCTCACTGTTGTGGCCTCTCCCGTTGCGGAGCACAGGCTCCAGACGTGCAGGCTCAGCGGCCATGGCTCACGGGCCCAGCCGCTCCACAGCATGTGGGATCTTCCCGGACCGGGGCACGAACCCGTATCCCCTGCATCAGCAGGCGGACTCTCAACCACTGTGCCACCAGGGAAGCCCTGGCAGGCGGATTCTTAACCACTGTGCCACCAGGGAAGTCCCTCAGGTCTTATATTTAAGTCTTTTTTATATAATTTTTATTGGAGTATAGTTGATTTACAATGTTGTGTTAGTTTCAGGGATACAGCAAAGTGAATCAGCTATACATATACATATATCCACTCTTTTTTAGATTCTTTTCCCGTATAGGTCATTACAGAGTACTGAGTAGAGTTCCCTGTGCTATGCAGTAGGTCCTTATTAGTTACCTATTTTATATATAGTAGCATGTATATATCAATCCCAATCTCCCAGTTTATCTCTCCCCTCCATTTAAGTCTGTAGTTCATTTTGAGTTTATTATTTTATATGGTGTGAGAAAGTAGTCCAGTTTGATTCTTTTGCATATATCTGTCCAGTTTTCCTAACACCATTTCTTGAAGAAGCTGTCTTTCTCCCCATAGTATATTCTTTCCTCCTCTGTTGTATATTAACTGACCATATGTAAGCAAATTTATTTATGGTGTCTCCGTTCTGTTCCATTGACCTATGTGTCTGTTTTTGTGCCAGTGCCATACTATTTGATTACTAAAGCTTTGTAGTATAATTTGAAATCAGGGAGTGTGATACCTCTAGCTTTGTTCTTCTTTCTCAAGATTGTTTTGGTTATTCACAGTCTTATGTGTTTCCATACAAATTTTAGAATTATGTGATCTAGTTCTGTGGAAAAATGCCATTGGTATTTTGATAGGGATTGCATTGAATCTGTAGATTCCCTTAGGTTGTATAGTCATTTTAACAATATTAATCCTTCCAATTCATAAGCACAGTATATCTTTCCATTTGTGTCACCTTCAGTTTCTTTCATCAATGTCTTATAGTTTTATAATATATATATCATATATATGTGTGTGTACATACATATGCATATATGATATGATTGAAAACATTGTTGGTATTATTATTTTGGACAAACTGTTATCTGTTAGATCAGTTAGGAATAAGAAAAATAAAAGTTTTATTTTACCTTTATTACTTTATTCCTTCTTTTATGCTCTTCCTTTCTTAATGAAGATCCAGATTTCTCATCTATATCATTTTCCTTCTCTCTAAAGAACTTCTTTTAACATACCTTGAAAAGCATGTCTACTGGCAATAAATTTCCTCAATTTTTGTTTGTCTGAGAAAGCCTTTATTTCTCCTTCACTAAGGATTATCTTCACTGAGGATAATTTTGCAGGGTACAGAATTCTAGGTTGGTGGGTTTTTTCTCTCAACATTTTAAATATTTCATTCCACTCTCTTCTTGCTTGCACTGTTTCTGAGGAATAGTCAGGTATAATTCTTATCTTTGCTCCTCTATAGGTAAGGTGTTTTTTCCCTCTGGCTTCTTTCAAGATTTTTTCTTTATCTTTGATTTTTCCATGATTTGAAAATGATATGCCTAGGGGATTTGAGCACCTCTCCTTCTTGGTGTTCTCTGAGCTTCCTAGATCTGTGGTTTGTGGAAATTTGAGGAAATTCTCAGTTATTACTGTTTCAAATATTTCTTCTCTTCCTTTCTCTTCTTTCTTCTCCTTCTGGAATTCTCACTACACGTATGTTTCTCCTTTTATAGTTGTCCAGCAGTCCTTGGATAATTTATTCTGTGTTTCTTTTTCTTTCAGTCTTTATTCTCTTTGCTTTTCAGTTTTGAAGGTTTCTATTGAAATATCCTCAAGGTCAGAGATTCTTTCCTCAGCTGTAGCCAGTCTACTAATAAGCCCATCAGAGTCATTCTTTACTTCTTTTACAGTGCTTTTTATATCTAACATTTCTTTTTGTTGTTTCATAGGGTTTCCATCTCTCTGATTACATTGCCCATCTGTTCTTGCATGCCGTCTACTTTATCATTAGATCTCTTAGCGTATTACTGAGAGTTGTTTTAAATTCCCAGTCTGATAATTCCAACCTCCCGTCATGTCTGGTTCTGATATTTGCTGTGTCTCTTCAAACTGTGTCTCCTACCTTTTATTCTGCCTTGTAATTTTTTCTTGGGTAAAAGGAACTGCTATAAATAGACCTTTAATAATGTGGTGGTAAAATGTGGCCATAAATTTGCTTCTAAGTTCTGCTTTCACCATACCTTCACATATTGTTGCTAAATAACACTTTTGTTATCTTTCTGTCCAAAGTTATTTATATTTCTTAATTTCCATATACATAGGAATTTTCTACCTTTTGGGGGTTATGATTTTCAGTGTAATTGCACTGTGGCCAGAGAACAAACTCTATACTTTTTGCAGTCATTTGAAATTTGTTGACACTTGCTATGTGGTCAGTATATGGTAAATTTTAATGTTATATTTGTGTTATATATTAGGTCAATTATTATTTACGTTGTTCAAATTTTCTATATTCTGACAGATTATTTTTGTCTGCCTAGTGTATATTTTACTAGCAAAGATGTGTTGAAATGTCCCACCATGATTATGAATTGACCTATTTTCTTTTTCTGTGAATTTTATTGTATTTATTTTTTTATACAGCAGGTTATTAGTTATCCATTTTATACATATTAGTGTATATATGTCAATCCCAATCTCCCAATTCATCACACGAATTGACCTATTTTCTTTTGTCAGTTTTTCATCTATATATGTTGAGGCTTTCTTATTAGGTATATAAAAATACAAAATTGTTATATCTTTCTTTATTATTATGAAGTAACCCTATTTATCTCTAACAATACTTACTACCTTATGGTCTAGTTTCCCTGAAAACAATATAACTATACCGGGTTTCCTCTGCTTAGCATTTGAATGGTATTATATACAGTATTTTAACGTTTTATTTATTGATTAATTTATAGTATATATTTTAACTGGAACATCATATCCATTTAATGAATTATTGATGTACTTGTGTTTCAGTCTATCTTCTTGTGCTCTTTGTTCCACTGCTTTATATTTCCTTTTTTTCTCCTTTCTTGCCATCTTTTATGTCAAATATTTTAATCATGCCATCTTATGCCCCCATCAGTTAGGACTATCTACACTATTTCTGTTCTTTCAGTGATTATCCTAGACAGTACGATGTGTGCTTTTAATTAGCAGTGGTCACTAATAAGCTTATTAACGCCGTTGTCCTTCTCTTGGAAAATACATGACCTTGAATCACGCTAACATGATCTATACTCTCCCGACTCACAGGCTGTTATTGTCGTGGATTTTAATTCTCTATATTTTTAAGCACAGTTCCACAAAGCATTATTTACGTGGTCAATGTTCATGTAGATTTATTCTCAAACTTTCTGCTTTAGTCTGCTTGGGTTGCTGTAACAAAAATGCCATAGACCAGCTGGTTTAAACAGGAACAATAGAAAAAGATGCTTATTTCTCACAGTTCTGAAGCCTGGGAAGTCCAAGATCAACGGGTCAGCAGACCTAGAGTATACGGTGAAGAACCACTCCCTGATTCATAGATGGCCATCTTCTCGCTGCGTTCTCACATGTCAGAAGAAGCAAGGGAGCTCCCTGCAGTCCCATTTTTAAGGTCACTAAACTCATTCATGAGGGCTCCGCCCTCATGAGCTAATCACCTCCCAAAGGCTCCACTTCCAAATACCATCACACTGAGGAGTAGGTTTCAACGTATGAATTGAGGGGAGGGGGCACAAACATTCAGCCCATAACAACGTCTTTGTCCTTTTTTCCTTTTTTAAAAAAATGTTTATTTATTTATTTTCTTATTAGTCATCCATTTTATACCCATCAGTGTATACATGTCAATCCCAATCTCCCACTTCATCACACCACCACCACCACACCCCGCCGCTTACCCCCTTGGTGTCCATACGTTTGTTCTCTACGTCTGTGTCTCAATTTCTGCCCTGAAAACTGGATCTTTTGCACCATTTTCTAGGTTCCACATATATGCCTTAACATACGATATTTGTTTTTCCCTTTCTGACTTACTTCACTCTGTATGACAGTCTCTAGATGCATCCATGTCTCTACAAATGACCCAATTTCATTCCTTTTTATGGTTGAGTAATATTCCATTGTATATATGGACCACATCTTCTTTATCCATTTGTCTGTCGATGGGCATTTAGGTTGCTTCCATGACCTGGCTATTGTAAATAGTGCTGCAATGAACATTGGGGTGCATGTGTCTTTTTGAATTATGGTTTTCTCTGGGTATATGCCCAGTAGTGGGATTGCTGGGTCCTATGGTAGTTCTATTTTTAGTTTTTTAAGGAACCTCCATACTGTTCTCCATAGTGGCTGTATCAATTTACATTCCCGCCAACAGTGCAAGAGGGTTCCCTTTTCTCCGCACCCTCTCCAGCATTTGTTGTTTGTAGATTTTCTGATGATGCCCATTCTAACTGGTGTGAGGTGATACCTCACTGTAGTTTTGATTTGCATTTCTCTAATAATTAGTGATGTTGAGCAGCCTTTCATGTGCTTCTTGACCATCTGTATGTCTTCTTTGGAAAAATGTCTTTAGGTCTTCTGCCCATTTTTGGATTGGGGTGTTTGTTTTTTTAATATTGAGTTGTATGAGCTGTTTGTATATTTTGGAGATTAATCCTTTGGCCAATGATTCATTTGCAAATATTTTCTCCCATTCTGAGAGTTGTCTTTTCGTCTTGTTTATGGTTTCCTTTGCTGTGCAAAAGCTTTGAAGTTTCATTAGGTCCCATTTGTTTATTTTTGTTTTTATTTCCATTACTCTATGAGGTGGATCAAAAAATATCTTGCTGTGATTTATGTTAAACAGTGTTCTTCCTATGTTTTCCTCTAAGAGTTTTATAGTGCCTGGTCTTACATTTAGGTGTCTAATCCATTTTGAGTTTATTTTTGTGTATGGTGTTAGGGAGTGTTCTAATTTCATTCTTTTACATGTAGCTGTCCAGTTTTCCCAGCATCACTTATTGAAGAGACTGTCTTTTCTCCATTGTATATCCTTGCCTCCTTTGTCATAGATTAGTTAACCATAGGTGCATGGGTTTATCTCTGGGCTTTCTATCCTGTTCCATTGATCTATATTTCTGTTTTTGTGCCAGTACCATATTGTCTTGATTACCGTAGCTTTGTAGTATAGTCTGAAGTCAGGGAGTCTGATCCCTTCAGGTCCGTTTTTTTTCCCTCAAGACTGCTTTGGCTATTCAGGGTCTTTTGTATCTCCATACAAATTTTAAGATGATTTGTTCTAGTTCTGTAAAAAATGCCACTGGTAATTTCATAGGGATTGCATTGAATCTGTAGATTGCTTTGGTCATTTTCACAATATTGATTCTTCCAATCCAAGAACATGGTATATCTCTCCATCTGTTGGTATCATCTTTAATTTCTTTCATCAGTGTCTTACAGTTTTCTGCATACAGGTCTTTTGTCTCCCTAGGTAGGTTTATTCCTAGGTATTTTATTCTTTTTGTTGCAGTGGTAAATGGGAGTGCTTCCTTAATTTCTCTTTCAGATTTTTCATCATTAGTATATAGGAAAGCAAGAGATTTCTGTGCATTAATTTCGTATCCTGCAACTTTACCAAATTCATTGATTAGCTCTAGTAGTTTTCTGGTGGCATCTTTAGGATTCTCTATGTATAGTATCATGTCATCTGCAAACAGTGACAGTTTTACTTCTTTTCTGATTTGTATTCCTTTTATTTCTTTTTCTTCTCTGATTGCCGTGGCTAGGACTTCCAAAACTATGTTGAATAATAGTGGTGAGAGTGGACATCCTTGTCTTGTTCCTGATCTTAGAGGAAATGCTTTCAGTTTTTCACCATTGAGAATGATGTTTGCTGTGGGTTTGTCGTATATGGCCTTTATTATGTTGAAGTAGGTTCCCTCTATGCCCACTTTCTGGAGAGTTTTTATCATAAATGGGTGTTGAATTTTGTCAAAAGCTTTTTCTGCATCTATTGAGATGATCATATGGTTTTTATTCTTCAGTTTGTTAATATGGTGTTTCACATTGATTGATTTGCGTATATTGAAGAATCCTTGCATCTCTGGGATAAATCCCACTTGATCATGGTGTATGATCCTTTTAATGTATTGTTGGATTCTGTTTGCTAGTATTTTGTTGAGGATTTTTGCATCTGTATTCATCAGTGATGTTGGTCTGTAATTTTCTTTTTATGTAGTACCTTTGTCTGGTTTTGGTATCAGGGTGATGGTGGCCTCATAACAGCTTCTTCGTCCTTTTCTCCTTTTTGCATCTCTGACTTTAAATTTCCTTTTACTTGAATTTCTTTTAGTGTGGGTCAGCTATAAGACCATACCAGTCCCATTCCCATTAGAATTTCTTTTAGTAGGGGTCTGGTATTTATTTATTTATTGTTTGTTTGTTTGTATGGATTATCTCTATTTGGCCTTCAGCAGTAATGGATATTCTATCTCAGTATAAAACTTTTATGTTGGCAGTTTATATATCTGTCAGCATATTGAATATATAATTCCACTGTTTCTCTGGCTCCCATTGTTGCTTATGAGAAGTCAGCAGTCAGTTTACCTGTAATGCCTTTAATGGTAATTTATCTGTTTTCTCCTTTTAAGATAGATTGCCTCCTTGTCATTGACTTTCTGCATTTCCAGCATTTATTTTCTATAGCTTTGTTTTTGTTTTTTCCAGGTAGAGAATCACGGGGATTATTGAATATACAATCTGATGTCTTTCATCAGTTCTGGAAATTTCCCAACTATTGCATTTGTATCTCTTTGCCTTCTGTTGCTCCATATCATACATTTGGCCATCTTACTGCTTCCCATATTCCTGATCTTTTCTTGATTTTCCACCTTTTTGTCTCTGTTCTAAATTGTAGATCTTTCCTTCTGAGCTGTCTTCTAGTTCCAGTTAACTCACTCTTTCTTTAGTTCCATCAGACCTGCTCTTAAATGTCTACTTTAAACAGAAATTCTCTTAATTTCTGTTATTTGGTTTTAGTGCTAGAATTTCTACTTAGTTCTGTTAAATGGGTTTTAAAAAATAATTTCCAATCCTGATGATTTTTTTTTTGTGTGTGTGTGTGTGGTACGCAGGCCTCTCACTGCTGTGGCCTCTCCCATTGTGGAGCACAGGCTCCGGACACGCAGGCCCAGCGGCCATGGCTCACGGGCCCAGCCGCTCCGCGGCATGTGGGATCCTCCCGGACCAGGGCACGAACCCATGTCCCCTGCATCGGCAGGCGGACTCTCAACCACTGCGCCACCAGGGAAGCCCCCCTGATGATTTTTTAATAAAATTTTGTATTGTGGAAAATATACATAATATAAAATTGACCATCTTAACCATGTTTACGTGTAAATTCAGTGTCATTAAGGACATTCATGTTGTGTAGCCATCACCACCATACATCTCCAGAACTCTTTTCATCTTGCAAAACTGAAAGTCTATATCCATTAAACAATACTTCACCCATTCCCCTTCCCCTTGGCAACCACCATTCTACTTTCTGTCTTTATGATTTTTGACTACTCCAGGTACCTCATATAAGTGAAATCACACAGCATGTGTCCTTTTGTGACTGGCTGTTTCACTTTGCATAACGTCTTCAAGGTTCGTCCATGTTGTAGCGTGTGTCAGAATTCCCTTCCTTTTTAAATAATATTCCATTATATACATACATCATATTTTGCTTATTCATTCATGCCTTGATGGAACTTTGGTTATTTCCACCTTTCAGCTGTTGTGAATAATGCTGCTATGAACATGGGTATACAAATATCTTTTCAAGACCCTGCATTTAATTCTTTTTGGTATTGTTGTGGATTAAATTGTGTCCCCTCAAAATTTATATGCTGAAGTCCTAACCCCAGATGTGATTGTATTTGGAGATAGGATCTTTAAGGAGGTAATTGAGGTTAAATGAGGTCACAGGGGTGGGACCCTAATCCAATAAGAAGATGAAGAGACTCCAGAAAGCTCTCTCCTTCCTCGTGTGCACACAGAGGAAAGGCCCTGTGAGGACAGAGCAAGAAGGCAGCCATCTACACACCAGGAAGAGAGGCCTCACTAGAAAGCAACCCTAGTGGCTCCTTGATATTGGACTTCTAGCCTCCAGAACTGTGGGTAAATATATTTCTGTTGTTTAAACCACTCAGTCTGTGGCGTTTTGTTATGGCAGCTCTATCAGACTAGTACAGATATATACCCAGAAGTAGAATTACTGGATCATGTGGTAATTCTATTTGTAGTTTTTTTTGAGAAACTGCCTGCCTACTGTTTTCCATGGTGGCTGCACCATTTTACATTCCCACCAACAGTGCACATGGGTTCCAGTTTTGCTACATCCTCACCAATGCTTGTAATTTTCTGGCTTTTTAAAAAAAATAGTAGCCATCCTAATGGGTGTAACATGGTGGCTCACTGTGGCTTTGATTTGCATTTCTAATGATTAGTGGCATTGAGCATATTTTCATTGGCTTGGTCATTTGTATGTCTTCTTTGGAAAAACGTTTATTCAAGGCCTTTTCCCATTTCTTTAATCAGGTTGTTTGGCTTTTTGTTGTTGTTGAGTTGTAGGAGTTTACTATATATTCTGGCTATTAATCCCTTATTAAACATATGATTTGCAAATATTTTCTCCCATGTGTGGATGACCTTTTTACTCTGCTGAAGGTGTCTTTTGATGCACAAAAGGTTTTCATTTGGATGAACTCCAGTTCGTCTATATTTTCTTTCGTTGCCTGTGCCTTTGGTGTCATTGCCAAAGCCAGTGTTGTGAAGATTTTGCCCTATGTTTTCCTATGAGTTTTATGTTTTTAACTCTTATATTTAGGCCCTTGATCCATTTCAGTTAATTTTTGTAAATGGTGTTAGGTAAGGGTCTGACTTTATTCTTTCACATGTGGATATCCAGTTTTGCCAACACCATTTGTTGAAAAGACTGTCCTTTCTCCATTGAATGGTCTTAGCACCCTGTTTAAAAATCATCTGACCATATATGCAAGGGTTTCTTTCTGGGCTCTCTGTTCTATTCCATTGATCTATCTGTCTGTCTTTGTGCCAGTGCCACACTGTTTTGATTACTGTAGCTTTGGGATAAGATATGAAATCAGAAAGTATAAGTCCTCCAATGTTGTTCTTCTTTTTCAAGATTATTTTGGGTATTCTCTTGATGAAATTTTAAAGCTTGCATTTTATTTCTTTGAACATAGTAAACTTAGTTATTTTATAGTCTGTGTCTGATCATTCCAATATCTGATGTTTCTCTTATTTCTGCTTATTCCTGTTAGCAGTGTCTCACTTCCTTGTGTGTCTGGTTATCTTTGACTGTGTCCTGGAATTTGTATTTGAACAAATGTTTACAGGAATAACTTGAGGCCTAAGATGGTACATCTTGCTCCAGGGAGGGTTTTTCTTTACTCCTGCCTGGAACCTAGGGGTGCTCCCTGTCAGGAACCACCTTAATCTAAGTTCCAGGCTCAAAGTGCCTGGATGGCCCTGCTGAAGGGAAGGTGGAGTGTACATCTGCATAAGGACCACTTACTTTGGGTTCACCCTGATTATGAGGCAGGCCTTGGAGGTCCCAGCTCAATGTGGGGGTTATCAGGTTCCTCACCTTGAGCCAGCCCCGAGTTTTGGCATTTATCTCTTTCCCTCCATGAGGCTACAAGAAGTATAGGTCTGTCGTACAGCTGTCGCTTCTACATCTGCAGATGCACTCACTCAGGGGGAAAGGAGCTTTGAGTACTGGGCTCACCTCCAGTCTCTTCTTGTCCAAGATTTGGAATTGAAATATGCTCCCTTGTTCACTCTTTGGTGCCTTTGAGAGGTCTGTTGGGCTTCCCTGGTGGCGCAGTGGTTAAGAATCCACCTGCCAATGCAGGGGGCACGGGTTTGAGCCCTGGCCCGGGAAGATCCCACATGCCGCAGAGCAACTAAGCCCCTGCACCACAACTACTGAGCCTGCGCTCTAGAGCCCGCGAGCCATAACTACTGAGCCCGCGTGCCACAACTACTGAAGCCCATGTGTCACAACTACTGAAGCCCGCATGCCTAGAGCTCGTGCTCTGCAACAAGAGGAGCAACTGCAATGAGAAGCCCGTGCACCGCAACGAAGAGTAGCCCCTGCTCTCAGCAACTAGAGAAAGCCCGCACGCAGCAGCGAAGACCCAGTGCAGCCAAAAATTAAATAAATAATCTTATAAAAAAAGAAGAAGAGAGGTGTATTTATCCGCCTTTTTGTTTGGTGTAGATTACAGAGCCTGCCCTCACCTGAAGGGTCATTTCTAACAGCACGGGCTGACCACAGTCTTCGCAGGATAAATCGTGATGGTCTAGAGCTGACTCTGGGATCATTAGTCCACTCAGCCCTGCCCAGCACCCCGTGAGGCCAGAATGAGTGTTTGCTCCATCCTACAGGTGGAAAGCCAGAGCACAGAGAGGCAAAGCCTAACGGGCCTGGTGGCTGCATAGCTGGAGAGTGGCAGGGTCAACGCTAGAACCAGTTGTGTCTGACCACAAAGATGCCGCTCCACCTCCTGTGCTCAGGGGCCTTCTGGGGCTCCACTACCTGGAGTCCTGAGCACAGGTGCCCCACCTGGCCATCGAGGCCCTCCCGGCCTCCCCTGTCCACAGTGGTCCCAGCCCATCCCCACCCCTGCTTGGCAAGCACACCTCCTCCTCACCCTTCCAGACCTGGCTCAGAGGCTGGGACTGCCCTGCTCTCCTGCGGCCCCTGATGGGAGTCGGACCGAGGAGCTGGGGCCACTGGGCAGGTCTGAGCCCCCTACCGCCCAAAGCCAGGGCCCACACTGGGAGATCCCCACCCCACGCTGGCAGCCCCAGGCCAGGCACTGTGCAGGGCACCGTGTACAGCAAACAGGTCAGAGCCTGTGCCCTGAGCCACGGCCTGTCCAGGAGGGGTTGGAGCAGGCCCGGGGATCCCAAATCAGGGACCAGGAACTGTCAGGCCATCCTGAAAATACCCTGCCCAAGGCTGGCTCAGCCTCAGAGGGTGCCCAGGGGGTGAGGCTGGGGAGGCCCCCATCTGGCCCCTCTCTGGCTTTCTGCCCCGACAGGTGAACAACAACGGGATCGTCTCCTTCCTGAAGGAGGTTTCTCAGTTCACCCCAGTGGCCTTCCCCATCGCCAAGGACCGCTGCGTGGTGGCGGCCTTCTGGGCGGACGTGGACAACCGGCGTGCAGGCGATGTGTACTACCGGGAGGCCACCGACGCAGCCACGCTGCGCAGGGCCACAGATGACGTCAGGCGCTACTTCCCCGAGCTCCCAGGCTTCTCCGCCACCTGGGTGTTCATAGCCACTTGGTACCGCGTCACCTTCTTCGGAGGCAGCTCCTCTTCCCCCGTGAGTGTTCTGTCCTGGGGAAGGGAGGACATCCATCTGGGGCCCAGGGTCTCCCTCCAGGGCCCCCTGCTTGCTGAGTGGGCCAGACACAATCCCTGGGCTTCGTGCCCAGAGGGGACAGCTGGGCTCAGGGGCGGAAGCCACTCGTCCAAGGTCACAGGGCCAGGCTGGAGGGGGGATGGAGCCTGGGCCTCCTGGAAACCACCCGCGTCCAGGGAAACGCCAAGTGCCCCAACACCGTCCTTCACTCACTCGGGGGACGCAGATGGTCTGTGTTAGAAGGTTTCCGTTTGGAACGGTTCAGTACTCAAAGGGTTAAATGGGAAGTTTATTCCGTTTAATACATTATTCCTTGATGACGCCAAACGGCCACAGCGCCAAGTCCAGAATAACTGACCACTTTACCCAGCGTGGTCAGTGTGGTGGGCGGATTCCCAGTGAGGGCGGCATAGCGCTTCCAGCAGCAGACGCGTGACCGGCACCTCCTGCGGCCAGGCCCGCGATGGGTGCTGGGTCACAACCGCATGGGACAGAGGGCGGCTCTCTAGAGAAAAGCACTGGGGAGCGGGCGGCCTTTCAGGACGGTATGCCCACACATTTAATACACATTCCTTTAGGGGCACGTCTGGGGCAGGCAGTGTTCTGGGCTCTGGGGAGGCGGCCCCAGACAGAGAGCACAGGACATGACTCTCCCGTGGGGCACACTCTTAACAGGGGGGACACCAGCGACCACGTAACAGGGACGCCACGCCAGCAGGACGTGGGCTCTCCCTGATGCTGTGCAAGCCTGGGGGCCTGGCTCGGCCACATGGGGGAGGTTTGGAGCTGGAGGGAATGGAGGGCTCAGCACAGCAGTTAGGGTGGGTGTGACCACACTGGGCTGAGGAGGAGAGAGAAGCCCCGAGGGTGGTGCCCGGTCTCCCATCGCAGGCACAGGGTGGGAGGGGTGGGGACAGGTGGTAGACGGGCTCGGTCCTAGATATGCTGAGCAGAGCCCGGAGTCCCCAGCCGCGGCAGCTCAGGTGGGGACGGGGCGGGGAGGGACGTGCAGGTGGTGATGAACCCTGCAGCCCCCAAGAGGCCAAAAAGAAGCAAGCTGCTTGTCAGGTACCTTGTGAGAGTAACCATCACTGCTGGGGGTTTTAGCAGGAGTATGACAGCAAATCAGGAAAGATGGGCTTTTTCTGTAAACATTACTACAAAGAAATTTCTCAACTGAACTTTTGTTCACACGTAGCCCACTAACATTTTGTATGTTTTGTTTGTTTTTTCTTATCGCCAATTTGTAAGAAAAATGTCTTTTTAACAAAAAGTAGAGAAAAAGAATCTACAGCCCCACCAGCAGGAGATAACTCCTGTTCAACATGTCCCATTGTGAATCAACCCACACGTTAAAAAATAAATAGAACCACCTGGAACGTGCTGTTTTGTGAGTGTTTCTTTCACTCAACAGTATTGTGGGCACTTTCCTCATTCTTATATGTTCTTCTACGTCATTTTTTATGTTATAATTTCACCTCTGCAGAGTCATTTTACCTATTACCTCTCCGTCTGGTAGGAAGGAGGCGCCCAGGGCCCCTCCTGAGCAGACAGAGGAAACCTTAACGTCCTCCTCTTTTCAAACCCGGAGATGTCAGTTCCAAAATGATTACCTTATGAGACGGGGAACCGGGATTCTGAGTTTGGGGTGGAAACCAGGCTGGGAGCTGGGAGATGGGGAAGCCCTCCCCTGGGGGCACCTGCAGGGGCAGGTCAATCAACAGAAAGTGGTGGTTAAGCTTCGGGCACGTCCTCGTCCTCCTCAAACGTCTGGGCCTCATAGCTCGCGAAGCCCCTCCGCTAGCCTTGCTGACCAGCCGCGGTCCGGCCCTCCTCACACCTTCCCACTGCTCGGGCCTTCCAGCCCTCACGCCCTCCTCGTCCTGAGTCCCGGCACCTGAGCTTGCCTTCCTGCAGGAGACTGCTCGGTTCCCCTGCTGTCATCTTTCACCGTGGGACGCCCCCATGTGCGATGCCTGCGTGCCAGCCCGGCGCGGTGGCACTTGCACTCCGGTGGGCCTGCTGCCTCCATCACGGGGTGCCCCGAGGGCGCTGCATCGCCCCCAGTGTTTGTGAAATCATCCCGGCATGAGTTGCTAGAAGGGAGGTTGCTGCCTGCGCAAGTCTGATTTCCCCTCAAAACTGTGCCCACTCATAGTTGCACAAGCCACATTCAGAAGCGCCTGTAGCCCTGCACCCCGGCCAAATGCACCGCTCCACAGGCGTGAAAGGAATGGCCCTGGTTTTTTCAGCTTTACGCATCTCTGATTTCTAGTAATGGGAAATCTTGGCCAGTTGTATTCTATCGTGATGTTTCTGTTCACACCCTTTGCCAATTTGTCTGTCATCTTTCTGTCCTTTTTCTTATTGATCCGTGGAAGTTCTACTTGAATTAAAGACATCACCAGTTTCTCTGCCGTGTGTGTTATAAACACACTTTTCCCTTCACTCTTTGCCATTCAGCTTGATCTCATGACACTTTTTTATATCCGGAAGTTCTTGTAGTCAAATGTATAAATCTCCTTTGTGGTTTCTGCAGTTTTAACAAATGTCAGGCTTGAAAGTCCTTCCCTAGACGTTCTACATAGTCGCCTATGTTTTCCTCTAGGCCAACGACAGCCTCATTTACAACCTTACTCGATTCGGGATTTATTTTCATAAGAGAGATAAAGCTCCGATTTAATTGTTTTTCAGAGCTTCCTATTTGTCCCACGATCGTTTCTTAAACAACCTCACCCTTTGCCCATTCTGAAATAGCACCTCTTATGTACACACTGCCCACGGAGGATTCTCCATGAAAACCGAAAGACTTAGCGATTGAAAACTGCCTTTCCTTCTTTCCCCTTTTTATCTTTCCCCTTTTTCTCCTTTTACTTTTTTGTTCATCTCACATGAGATGATTTTGTGGATTTGGCCAGGTGGTCACGAACCCTCTGTGCCCCCAGACCCACAGGGGAAACTGTCTGCTCCTGGCGTCCGTGGCCTCCACAGCCCCTCAGTGGGCTTCACTCGCTCTCCAGGCATCAGATAATACTGGGGAGGGGGGGGGGCAGGCGTTGGGGACACAGCGGAGGATGGAGGTCGAGGTCATCGGGGCCTCCCTGTGGCTGACCATCTCGCTGGGGAAACAGAGGAGGGACCAGTGGGCGACTGCAATGTGGGCGGGGCGGGGTCTTTGGGTGGAGACAGGGGCGCAGGCTTCGCTCAGGCCCCTCCTTGGCAGGTCAACACGTTCCAGACCGTGCTCATCACCGACGGCAAGCTCTCCTTCACCATCTTCAACTACGAGTCCATCACGTGGACCACAGGCACGCACGCCAGCAGCGGGGGCGACGCCGCTGGTCTGGGGGGCATCGCGGCCCAGGTAGGGGCCCTGCTTCCCACGGCTGGGACTGTCCCGAGCTGGTGAGGCAGGTGGACCCCCCCCCTCCCCGCCCAATGCTGTGCAGAGGCCTCTCCCGGCCCAGAACCACAGAAACACTCTCGGGCCAAAGCACCTTTGTCCCGACCCACACGGCCGGCCCGACAGGGCCAGCTGCAGCTGGGACAGAGTTCTGTGTGCACTGTGGCCTGAGGGACAGTGGCCAGCAGAAAATCCCAGGTGCGGAGGGTGGTCAAGTGCGAGCCCCCAGGGCCTGGGAGTGCCCCTCCCCCCGCTCTAGGCTCTCTGCTTTCTCCTGAGGTCACACTGGCCCTGGGTCCTAGGGGAGGCCCAGGAGCCCAGGAGTGGGCGGGAAGGGGTGCGGGGAGGGCTGCCAGGGCCCAACCAGGTCAGCAGCTGGAGGAGCTGCTGGTTAGGGTGGGGCGTGGCTGGGAGGCGGGGACCGCACGGCGGGCTGGTGAAGATGCCCCTGAATCTTCAGCGCTCCGCAGCTCACGAGGCCGCCCCCGCGGCAGGCGGGTCTCAGGAGCGTTAGGGAGACCTGCGGACCCAGCCCGCACCTGCCCCCACTCTCTCCCACCCGCCCCCAGGCCGGCTTCAATGCGGGTGATGGGCGGCGCTACTTCAGCATCCCCGGCTCACGCACCGCGGACGTGGTGGAGGTGGAGACCACCACCAACGTGGGCGTGCCCGGGCGCTGGGCGTTCAGAATCGATGATGCCCAGGTGCGCGTGGGGGGCTGCGGCCATACAAGTAAGAGGACAGAGAGAGTCGCTGGGGTGGCGGAGGGGCATGGATTAGGGAGGCGGGATGGCGGGGGGGGAGGGGGAGCCCCGGGCCTCTTGGGGGCGCACGGCCCCGCCCACCTCGGCTCCTCTTCCCCGGGCTCACCCCTGAGCCTCAGTCTCCCCCTGGGAGGCCTTCCTGCCTCTGCTGAGGGGAAGGGGTTTGCTGGAGACCACGGTTTGAAGTGTGAAGGGGTGTAAAGGGGGGGAGCTGGGGTCACATCCCCACCCAGGGAATCCTGGGCATCCCTGCGTGGCCTCCCACGTCCTCAGGACCACCTGGGAGGCAGGCCCTCTTTCCACCCATTTTGCTGCCTTGCTTCTTGGTGGGACTTGGTGCTTGTGTGACAACCTGGACATCTACCTGACAGGAGGGAGCTCCCTGACGCCCGGGGTCCTTCAGGCACACAGCACAGAGCAGACGGGAGCAGGGTCCACCCCGGGGGCGAGCGCGAGGCCTGTGGAAACAGCGGGACTGGCCACAGAAGGATGTGCTCCCGGCTCTCCTGCTGTGTGGCTCTGGGTCACAGACCCTCCTGAAACCCCCGCTTATAAACGGAGGGGGGAGGGTGTCAAGTGACGGGTTCAGCCGCGCCACTCCCCCGGCCAAGCCTGGAGCCAGTGAGGCCTGTGCTGGGACCTCCCCCGGAGATCGCCTCCCACCCCCATGGGGACCAAGAGGGGCTGCTTCTCCTGAACACCGTCCCAGGGATGAACCCAGTGCAAGGAAGCCCACCCAGACCTGCCAGGGGAGCAGGCGTGCACCCTGGGGGGGGGGAGGCGGGGAGGGCAGGTGTGTACCACGCCGAGGACTGGATATGGGCCCTGGTGAGAGAGGCCCGGGGAGCCTGAGCCCACCCACTCACCAGTGTGAACGAGGGGGCGGCCCACAGGGCCAGGAGCCCAGGGGCCACTGATTTCGCCCCCCTCCCCCAGAGTGGCAACACCCGCCCAGGCTCGGAGCCGCGGTGGCTCGGGGCAGGGGACGCTACTCAGTCACCACACCTTTGCGTGGGCAGCACAGAGGTCTGGCGCTTGCCAGCGGCCAGGGGCTTGGGTTGTGGTTGAGGGGTAGAGTATGGGTGCAGGTGTGCGTGCAGGTGTGCATGCAGGTATGGGTAGGTCCATGCTCCCCACAGAGGCTGCCGGCTGTGAGCCTGCGGACTGGGGTCCTCAGAGGAGGGTCCAGTCAGTCCCTCGGGGACGCCGTTCCCATGTGGCGGTGCTTCTCCCCCGCCCCAGGCCTCTGCGGGGAGCATATGGAGGAGGCCCTGCTGGGCCCTCAAAGCTCTCGCGCACAGAGGCCCTGAGGGGCACAGTCCCGTGGGGTTGCAGGGGGACCGGCCCCCTCGTGTCCCCGCCCCACGCCGCAAGCCCTGGAGATGGAGCCCGTGCGCATCAGTCTGGAGGCACCGGGGAGGGAGAGTGGGTTCACGCCTGAGAGGCGGGGCGCCCACACCTGGCAGTCTACCTTATGAGAGGGCTGGTCCTGACACGGGCTCAGGCAGTCAGCCGCCACCCGCTGCAGGGCAGCCGGACTACGCGGCCTGAGTGCCGGTGTGGCTCGGTGAGTGGACCGGTAGGGGCAGGGACGGTCCTCAAAGGCACCCACAGCCTTGGTGGTGCTCGGGGCCCGAGGGCCCTTCTGGGAGTGCCCCTCTCTCCCTCCCTCCTGGACACCAGCCAGCTCTTCCCAAGGCCCTCCTAGTAACAGGAGGTCTGAAACCCTGGGATGCCCCCGCACCTGCCCAGGTGTGCTCATTCATGGCAGGTTTCGGTGGCCTTGTCTCTGCGGAGGGTGGGCCCCATGAGCTGAGCCCTGCGGGAGGCCTGTCCTCGAGATAACGGAGACCCAGCAGCAGCGGACCTCGCAGCGCCTCCCCCGAGAAGGGCCCCCGGGCTAGGCTGACGGCCCTGCCCTCCCTGTGTCCGCAGCCTCCGTGTGCCTGACCCTGCGCCCCTGCCTCAACGGCGGCAAGTGCATTGACGACTGCGTCACGGGCAACCCCTCCTACACCTGCTCCTGCCTCTCGGGCTTCACGGGGAGGAGGTGCCACCTGGGTGAGTTTCTGCTGGGACCGCCCACCTGGAGGAACCCAGCAGCACAGCCAACGGCCCCAAGAGCCCGAGGCCTGGGGCCTCTGTGCCCGTGGTGTGGGTGGCGTCCAGGAGGCGCCGGGGGAGCCAGACACAGCGGCTCCGTGATAGTGAGCACGTGGGCGGGCTCTGCAGCCGCGCCGCCCCAGGCCACGGCAGGCCCTCCCCAGCGGCGCCTCCACTGAGTACCCGGCTGCCCCATTTTCCAGATGTGAACGAGTGTGCTTCCCACCCGTGTCAGAACGGCGGGACCTGCACGCACGGCGTCAACAGCTTCATCTGCCAGTGCCCGGCGGGCTTCGGGGGACCCACCTGTGAGACAGGTGAGAGGAACCAGGGGCTGCAGGGCCGTGGGGATGGTCCTGCCTGACCAGGGAGTGGCGGCTAGCCTGGTGGGGGCATCAGGTCAGTGTGCCGCAGGGGGCCCGGCCCCAGGGAGGCCCGGGGGCAGGGGGCGCCGGAGCCCAGACTCCAGAGGAGAGGCCCCGCCCCGTGGGCGTGACAGGAGCGCTGACCACAGCACACAGCCAAGGGTGAGGCCTTGGGACAGGGCAGGGCCTGGTTCCAGACCCGTCTCACCGTAGGCCTGCACCCCTGAAACCCTGAACCCCAGCTGCTCCCGGCAGGAGTGCAGGCTGTTTCTCTCCATCCCGGGGGTCTTACGGCCTAGATGTGGGTTGGGGTCTTTCTGAAGACCCCCTTGTTGCTTCCAAACTGCAGCCCACACGCCCGTCTGCCACCCCGCTTCTGAGCGCGGCTCTTTGGAAGCAGTGCTTTCTGATCAGACCTCTACTCCCTGCCCTTCATGCAGCACCTCTTTGGGGCCCCCTCACCCTGGGCCCTTCACCCACCTGGTAAAGGAAGGTGGACGCCCCACTCCCACCCCCGTGCCACTGTGGAAAGCCGCTAGGGGAGCCCAACAAACGGAGCCCCTTAAAATCAAAGCACAATGACCCTTGATCCCCATCCGGCTCAGCCAGACACACTGTCCCCTACATACGCTTACTGATATGTAACTGTTATTTAGAAAAACATATAACACATAGTTAAATCGAGTGTGTACAAGTAACCACCGCACCAATGTCTCAATCTAGAAAAACCATTTCTAATGGAGACTTATGGCCACAGGGAATGTTTTAAAGTCCTTAACTCTGGTGTGTATACACATGTCTGGGCCGGGTGGGACCCTGGGAGGGCTTGGGGCCAGAGCCAGGAGCCCTGAGCCTTGGCCTCCTCATGGCCACCACGGTAACACCCATGGGTACCAGCCCCCAGTCCCCCATGAGGCTCTCTGGTCTCAGGACCCACCTCGGCCCCCAGAGCCCATGACAGCAGGGATGCTGGGCAGAGTCCAGCAGGGACGTGGGTACCGCTCGGCCTGAGTCTCCCCTCCCCCACCCGTGCCCAGCCCTGCTCTCTGGTGGAGTCAGGGTCCCAGAGACGGGGGTCACCGTGTGCCGTCAGCCACCAAAGCACCGCCACACCTCCCAGGGTTCAGGCCTCCTTCCTCCCACTGCCCCCCACCCTGACTCCAGGGTGGGTCACCCACTCTGGGGATCCCGTCTGGTTCCTGTATTGAGTCCTTTTTGGAATGAGCTGTCAGCAGGACAGGCGACATAGCTGGGGGAAGGCAGTGTCCCCCCACCTGCTGCCAGCAGCCACCAGGTGAGGCCAGCATCCTGGGTGAGGGGCAGGCCAGAGCTCCAACAAAGGCGGGTCCCACCTGCTCACTTCCACCTGACTGGGGGCCGAGGGCCTTTGCAGGGCTGTCCTTGCAGCAAGAAGTGTCTCCTCGCCCACCTTGGACCCTCAGCCCCGGACCACTCAGGCCCCTCCTGCGCCCCCTCAGGGCTCCGTCACAGGCCGTGCCCCCAGCCCAGCTGGGAGGAATCTCTCAGCCCCAGAGACCTGTCCTGTGATGACAGCTCTGTCACAGTCATCTTAGCAGGGGCACTGCCCAGGAGGGTGGGAGCTGGGTCCCATTCACCCCCATGTCCCCCGCCAGGCACAGGCACACCCTCCCTCCTCCCCAGGTCTGCTGAAATAAACCCCATTCAGACAAGCTTTCAGTGCCGGTGGGTTGGGACTGCCCTGGTCCCCCAGGGCCCTATGCCCTCCAGAGACGGCCAGATCCACCCGTGCTGCAGCCCGAGATGTCAGCAATGGGGCTCAGTGGGAGCCCCTGGGGCCACCACAGCTGGGGATCCAATGGCCTTCCACCCCTTTGTGCTTGTAGCACAGTCTCCGTGCGATGCCAAAGAGTGTGAGAACGGCGGCTGGTGCCAGGCGGAGGGCGGCTCTGCAGTGTGCGTGTGCGCAGCCGGCTACACGGGTGCAGCCTGCGAGACGGGTGAGTGTGCCCTCGGGTGGGAGCAGGGGCGCAGGGTGCCAGGTGCTCAAAGGCTGGCACACAGCCGAGCACCCACCTCTGCCGCCCCCAGATGTGGACGAGTGCGGCTCTGACCCCTGCCTGAACGGAGGGTCATGTGTCGACCTGGTGGGGAATTTCACCTGCCTTTGTTCAGAGCCCTTCGAGGGACCTCGCTGCGAGACAGGTAACGGCCACGTGCCTGAAGCCCCCCACCAGTGAGAGCAGTCAGCTGCCCCCTTTCCCTCTCGGGGGTGGGGAGGTCTGGTCTGAGCTCTGCTGTCCACATGCTGGGTAAGGCTGAGCGAATCTGTTCCCCTCTCTGGGCCTGGTCTCCATCTGGAAAATGCAGGTATGGATGAGCACACTCCCAAGGCCCCTCTCCCGACTCAGGAGATAGATTCTTGGCTGTTTAATGTCCCTCCTTCCTACCCCAGACCCCTCGCCTTGCTAGGGAACAAGCCGTGGGCGTCGGAAAGAAAGCTGATCTCTCCTACAAGTGATGGAGGCTGCTAGCTCCTGTCCTACTGCATACTGTTTTAAATGCCGGTTAGGACTCGGTAGTTCAGTTAAAAGACCCACACAGTAAATTCGGGGCTTTCGCACCTGACGTCGCCTTACCTCCCACGGCTTTGGTCCCCGAGCCGACAACAGCGGTGCTTGCATCTCCCCGGTGGAGGGGCGCTCAAGACAAACTCATCGGATTTGCTTCGAGTCTCAAAGCCTAAGAAGGAAATTAGGTTCTACCGATGAGTAAGACGCGGATGGACGCTGTGCCCTCCGTTGGTCTTTGGTGGGATGGCCACACGCAGGGCGGGCTGTGTCCTGAGGCGACGGTGAGGCTTCACGGTGCAGAGGGCAAGAGGCTGGCAGCCTTACCTGTTGCCTGAAATCACCGTGATGTGTCACACGATTGCCTAGATTGCGATTTAAGTATCAGCGTATTTAACTAAACTCACGTCAGAAAACAGAGAAGTGATTTCAAAAGACTTTGCAAAGAAACCATGTTTTGTACGAAGAATAATGCAAACGAAAGCAAACGATAGGAAACGACTGACTTGTCTACCCCAGTACAAGCTCATTAGCCACGTTGCACATACAGCGGGAAGCTGGCCAAACGTTGGAGATTATAAAAAGGGGTATCTAGCCTTCTGCTCGTGGCCAACAAGGATTAACTGCCCTGGGAACTTCCCTCTCACTGTCAACAATGAGAAAACCAGACAAAATATATGAAACAACTGTTTTCAGCCATTGGACAACAGAAAGTAGAGGGCTGTCATCCCTGAGAGAAGGGAATGAAATGGGGTGAGCCCTACAATTGCCCCAAGGCTGCCTCGGAGCCGTTTCCAGGCTGCCATGCCGGGGTGGGGCCGGGGAGGGATCCAGACTCCAGCAGTTCCTCTGAGTCTCTGGGTCAAGGAGACAGAGATTCAAATTCAGTGGCTGGAATCTGGGGGAATAATACCAGCAAGGACAGAGCTACTGAGATTCCCGGGAAGCGGGGAAGGGGAGAGAGCACGAGATCGGCTCTGGAGATCTGCAGGAGGACCCCTTGAGTGTGGGTTGGGTGAAATCTACTGGGGTGGGGAAGAACCACTGGGAGTGGTGAGTCAGACAATTCCTGGAACTCAGACCCGCCTCCCCACCAGCTGGAGTGGAGTGAGCTCTTCGTAGCCAGGGCCAATGCTGAGTAGAGTCCCCAGTGCTATCACCTTAGTAGTGGGGATAAGTAAATGCTAAGCTAACGGCTAACGTGATCTGCCCCAAGAAATCTTAAAAGAAAGTTCGAAAGGATCAAACTGAGCCCAAGTAATTTCACTCTATGGCAGGGTAAAATCCTCCACCTTTAAAGGAATAATAACAGAGTCCAGAACCCCAAGATACCCAACCAGAAGTTACTATAGGCGCACAAAGGATTGAGAGTACATGACCCACAGCCAGGAGTCAAATAGACCAGTAGAAACAGGGGCCAGAGATGACAGAACCAGCAAGTACAAATGTTCAGTTGTCCATCATGAACACACACCATGTGTTCAAGACTGTTGAGGGAAAAAGACATAATGAGAAGTAGGAGATATAAGAAAAGAAGCTTCTAGAGATGAAAACTATAATATCTGAATTTTAAAAATACACTGGATGGTGTTAACAGCAGGTTAAGACACCAAAGAAGGAAAGATCAATGACCTTGAAGAGAGAAGTGGAAGCAATTCAACATGCAGCCCAGAGACAATAAGATAAAAGGACAGCACCTCCTCAGGGGCCTGTGCACAGACACCTTGCAGTCTGGCAGGTGTGTACTTGGAGTGCCGGAAATGAGGGAGGGGGCTGAAGGGGTGCAGAGAAAGTATGTGAAGAAACAACAGCCAAACACTTTCTAAGTCTGATGAAAATGAAAACCAAACCTCCAAGAAAAACATGAAGCCACATCATAGTCAAATTGCTGAAAACCAGTGACAGAGAAAATCTTAAAAGTAGCCAGAGAGAAAAGACAGACTGCACAGAGAAACAAGAATGACAACAGCCTCATCAGAGACAAGGCCGGTCGGAAGACACTGGGACGACACCCCTAAAGCATGGAAGAAATAAGCTGTCAACCTCGTGCTATACACCCAGCAAAACTCTTCCAGAAATTCAGGTGAAATAAAGATTTTTCAGACAGCAAAAACAGAGAATTCACCACCAGCATATATGCATTACAAGAAATGTCTTTTCGACGGAAGAAAAATGGTCCCTGATGAAAATCTGGATCTACACAAAGGAATGAAGAGTTCTAGAAATGGTAAATATATGGGTAAAAATAAAAGACTTTTCTTCTTACTTGTTAATCTTTTTAAAGATATTTTTAAAACAAAGAAATAGCAACATATTTGGGGTTTACAATATACATAGAAATAAAATGTATGACACCAATAGCTTAAAGCAGCCTGTGCAAGCTTTTAAAGGGCCAGATAGTAGTATTTTTTTAAAGGGCCAGATAGATAGTAGTATTTTTTAAAGGGCCAGATAGTAATATTTTTTTAAAGGGCCAGATAGTAATATTTTTTTAAAGGGCCAGATAGTAGTATTTTTTTTGGCTTTGTGAGCCATGTGGTCACAGCTATTCAGCTCTACCAACGTAAGGCAAAAGCAGTGAGCCACAGACTGTGCATAAGTGAATGGACATGGATGGCCATGTTCCAATGATACTTTATTTTTTTAAATGGGTGGCAGGCAAGATTTGGTCTTTGAGCCTTTGCTTATCAACTTCTGGCATAAGGGATAGAAAGGGAGAAGTGGAAGTATAATATCGTAAGGTCCTGACATTATATACGAAGTGGTATAATACTGTTTGAAGGTCGACTGTGATAAGTTAAAGGTATACCTTGTAAACCCTAGAGCAGCAAGTAAAAAAATAATAATAATGAGTTATAGCCAATAAACCGATCATGGAGATGAAATGGAATCCTAAAAATACTCAATACAGAAGGTATGAAAAGAAGAAAAATGAAGATAAAGAAAGCTGGCTGTAACTACCACTGAATATTCAAAGGTACAATTACAAAATACCAGATTTTAGCAGTGGAAAGGAATTCAGGATTCAGAGGATTTAATCCTTAAATAAATATGTAATGTTAACTGAGCAAATGAGTTATATTACTAGCTACCTCTAGTTAATAAATAAAAATAAAAGTGTGCAGGAAAATTTGAAAAATCTACAGTCATTGAGAAGAAAAAGGAATATATTTTTCTAACTCAAAATGAAAACACAACTTTATATCTTTAAGAATAAATGAAGCCTAGTAGTTAAAGTTTAAATAACTTTTTAGTGGCATTTATGAAATTTTACATATGCTTTCTCACCTTACGATTTCACATAAACAAATGTTTTGTTCACCCAGGAAAAAGGAACAAAGAAGAAGTGGGACAAATAAGAAACAATAGCAAGGTGATGGGCTTAATCCAGTCATATTGGCAATTACATTTAAATGTAAAAATGGTTAAAAACACAAAAGACAGAGATTGTCAAATCGAATTGAAAAGCAAGACCCAACCATATACTTTCTACAAGAAACCTGCTGCCAATAGGAAGACACAGATCATTTTAAAGTAGTGGGATGGGTCTCACACTGCGTGCAGCGACCAGTCCTGGACTGAGTGCTGGGAGCGGCTCTGAGGACCCTGACGTAGCAGCGGGCGGGGTGGGGAGAAGCACAGGGGCGAGTCCTCATCATTTTCCTCTGGTGTCCCCCCGACCCCGCCTCCTGGTCTCAGAGCAACCCCGAAACCAGAAGTCGGCATCAGCGCTGACAGAGAAGCAGGACCCACAGAGGCAGCAGTGGGCGGAGCCTTCCGCTCCCGCCGGGGGAATTCTGGGCTTCACAAGTGTGGGCAAACTCCTGCTGGTTTTCCCTTTCTCTGTCCTCCAGCCACGTGACCCCACACAGGCGTGCGGTCACAGGAAGTAAGTAGCAGAATGGGGCCACTAAGCCCAGATTTCATGCCAGAGGACGAGATGTGCTGCGGAGGGCGTGGAGGGGGTCTGGGGCGGCAGCCCCATCTTGTTCTTTCTGAGCTCCTGGGCTCCCTCAAGTTGGGCGTGTGTAATCTGATAAGCAAAAGACAAACAACTCAGCGGAAACAATGGCAAAGAATGTAAGCAGGAAAGTCACACAGAGAGAAACAAACACCATAAACAAGTGAAAAGAAGCTCAGTCTCAATAATCAAGAAACTACAAATTAAATAAAAATCTAATTTCAGGTTTTGCCCATTAGATTGGTAAGAATTTTGATAGTTGATGGAATCGGGAATTGGAAAGGCTGTGGCAGAATGAGTGCCCCCATTCTCCCCGGGGAGTATTGATTCTATTTTCCTTGACATTTTTTATAATTTTTTTTGCAATCGTTCATATGTATTACATTTACAGTTAATTTTTAAACCATAAAATGATGGATAAAAAACTTAAAAATGATACCATTTATTGAAAGACTTAGGTATAAATGTAATAAAGCATTTTCAGTATTTAAATACTGAAAACTACAAAATGGTGATGAAAGAAATCAAAGAAGCTCTCGGTACATAGAGAGACACTATGTTCATGGATTAGAAGACTTAACATAGCAAATATGTCGGCTCTCCCCAGACTGACCTGTAGATTTAACATGATTCCAATCAAAATCTCAGCAGGGTTTTTGGTAGCTGCACACAAGCTGATTCTGTAATTTATATGGAAAGGCAAAGGAATTAAGGTAGCCAAAACAATTTCAAAAAAGAAGAATGCATTTTAAGGAATCACACTACCCGGTATTAAGACTTATTATAAAGCTACAGTGATCAAGATTATGTGGTATTGGCAAAGGGACTGACACACCAATCAACAGAACAGGAAAGAGGATCCAGAAACAGACCCACACAAATATGGGTATTATTTTTTGAAAAGGTATAAGAGAGATTCAGCAGAAAAAGGATGCATACAAGCATGGGGACCAGCAAGGACGCAGGGACTGGGCAGCGCTGCTTCAACCTAAACACCTCTTATACAAAGATTAACTCAAAATGAATCATAGACCTGAACAGAAAACAGAAAACTATAACGTTTTTAGAAGAAAACTAAAGATTTTTAGATAGAAAAATCTTTGTGACTCACGGTTAAGCAAAGAGTGCTAAGACAAGACCACAAAAGCATGCTCTATAAAAAAAAAAATAGATAAATTGGACTTCATCAAAACTGAAAACTTTTCCTCTGTGAAAGACATGGTTAAGAGAATGAAAAGACAAGCTAAAGACTGGGAGAGGGACTTCCCAGGTGGTGCAGTGGTTAGGACTCAGCGCTCCCAATGCAGGGGGCCCGGGTTCGATCCCTGGTCAGGGAACTAGATCCCACATGCATGCCGCAGCTAAGAAGTCCACATGCCACAACTAAAGATCCTGCATGCCTCAACTAAGACCCGGGGCAGCCTAAATAAATAAATAAGTAAAAAAAAAAAGACTCGGACACTTAACCAAAAAGGATACACAGAAGGCAAATAAACAGATGAACAAATCTGCTGTTGTCATTAACTATTGGTGAAACGCAAATTAAAGCCACAATGAGATGCCACTGCAAGCCTATGATAATTGCTAAAATAAAAGACACTGACCTGGTGAGGGTACAGAACAACGGGAACTCTCACCTATTTTTGGTGGGAATGCCGAACAGTTTGGCCACTCTGAAATAGTTTGATAGCTCTTTTTATAAAGTTAAACATACACTTATAATATGACCCAGCAATCGCACTCCTAGGTATTAACCCTAAACAAATGAAAACTTACGTCACACAGAACTCTGTACAGGAATGTCTGTAGCATGTCTATAGCCACCAGAAACCGGGAACCCAAACATCCTTCCCAGGGTGAACGGACACATGAACTGCGGTACCTGTCGACGTGGGACACAACTCGGTCATAAAACGGACTAATTACTGATGCTTATAACACCTGAGACGGTCCTGGAGGCGTGGCGCTGAGTGAAAGAAGCCAGTCTCAAAAGAGTACAGGCTGTTTGGTTCCACTTCTCTGGCATCCTTGAAAGGACAAAACTGCAGTGATGAACAGATCAGTAGCTCTAGGGGTTCAGGATGGAGGGGGTCTGTGACCCTGCAGAGAGAAAACAAAGAGGTCTTTGGGATGACGGAATGTCCCGTATCCTGTCCTGTATCCATATACACACAGCTATACATGTGATAAAATTCTTAGGCGTGTCCCTCAAACACAAGTCATTTTACTGTATATTAATTTCAAAGATAAATTCTGAAAAAAACATGAGGAAATTGAACATTTAGAAACAAAAAGACTAAAAAGGCAAACACGAATCAGGAGAAGCTGGAGTGGCTCTATTCATATCATTCAGATTAAACTTTCGAGTAGGAGAGCAGCCAGAAATGGGGACCTTTTATAATGACCACGGGCCAGTTCATCAGGAAGACACAATAACTCTAACTATGCAACACCTAGTAACGCAAATCGAAATACCCAAAGCAACAGCTGGCAGAGCTACAAGGGGAGACAGATCCCCAGTCATAGGCGGGGGTTTCGGCGGAACTCCTATCTCGGTGGCGCAGAGCATACAAGCATGGGGACCAGCAAGGACGCAGGGACTGGGCAGCGCTGCCAGCCGACCCGGCCCGACTGACAGTCACGGACACGCACGTTCCTTCCAGGGCTCACGGAGCCTTCACTATGACAGACCATCCTGTCGGCCATAAAATAAGGCTCAATAAATTGAAAAGGACTGTGTTCGCTGACCACAGCAAAATTAAACTAGAAATCGGCAGCAGAAAGATAAAGTTAAAAATCCCAAATCTTTAACGAACAGAGATGCTGGATGGGAAATGTTTGGAGGCTCTGGCCTCAGCTGGGCCCTTTGGTGCACACCGTGGGGCTCCCTCCTCACTCTGGCTTCTCATTCTGCTCCAGAGAAAGGGCTCGGGGACTGAGGGGCCGCTAGAGGTCAGTTTCCGGGCGCTCGGCACTAAGGACAGAGGTTAAGACACCTCCTCTCCGGCCCGAGGCCCCATCCTCGCCGTGCTCTCTGCGCGGCCTCGGGTGACCTCCGTCTTTCTTGCAGGAAGCCACCCGGTGCCCGACGCCTGCCTCTCGGCCCCCTGCCAGAACGGGGGCACCTGTGTGGATGCGGAGCAGGGCTACGTGTGTGAATGCCCCGAAGGCTTCATGGGCCTTGACTGCAGGGAGAGTGCGTGTGGGCCGGGCTGCCGGGGCCCCGTGGGGTGTGCACGCAAACCCCCATGAGGGAGGCTGTGGGGAGCGGGGAGACGGGCTACACGGCGGGGTTTACGGGACGGTGGTCAGGACAGGGCACCCCGACATTGGAGGCTCCTCCCTCCCTCCCTCCGTGGCAGGAACCCCCAACAACTGTGAGTGCCGTAATGGTGGCAGGTGCCTGGGGGCTAACACCACCCTCTGCCAGTGCCCTCCGGGCTTCTTTGGGCTCCTCTGCGAATTTGGTAGGTGCCCAGGGCTGGGATGGGGGCGCCCTTCCTGCCTGGACCCTGAGAATCCCCACAACCACCGTGTAAGTGGTGGCTTGGGCCTGGGCCCGGACCCGCATGGTGGGCCCCGGGGGGTGGGGTGGGGAGGCCACAAGGGTGCCCGAACCTGGTCACCCGGGCAGCTCGGTCCTTCTCAAGGACACACGATCTCCAGGGAGACACGCGGGGACGTGAGACGGGCTCTCCCCTTCCCTGCAGAGGTCACGGCCATGCCCTGCAACGTGAACACGCAGTGCCCCGACGGCGGCCACTGCATGGAGTACGGCGGGAGCTACCTGTGCGTCTGCCACACCGACCACAACGTCAGCCACTGTGAGTGGGGGGGGGGGTGGTGCGGGCACCAGCCTGCGAGGCCGGGGTCCGGCCCAGAAGCCGGGGTGGGGGGTGGGTGAGAGGGCAGTGGGCGCAGCAGGAGGGGGGCCTCGAGGGGACCTGGGGGTGGACGGCCTGGCCGTGCGCACGTGCCACGCCGCACCTGCCTGAGCCCGGGGCTTAGGTGCTAGAACGTTAACGTGCACCTGACGAGCACCTGCGGAGAAACAGGTTCACCCCACGTGTCTGTTAGTGCGCGGATGACCAGTGACTTAGGTAGGGAGTGACTACACGTGATGGTGGTGCTGGTGGTGACGATACCAAGACCCTCGTGGACCACAGCTCAGTCCCAGCTCACGTAAGAGTGAGGATGAACTCTGGAAGAATCAGAAATACAAGGAATTCCAGGGCGGACCTTAGAGCCCAGCGTGAAGAATCAAGACCTTGGCCTCGGTTCCAGCCAGGACCTCAGGGTGATCGCCCTCTGTCCCCGCAGCGCTGCCGTCCCCCTGCGACTCAGACCCCTGCTTCAACGGAGGCTCCTGTGATGCCCACGATGACTCCTACACGTGCGAGTGCCCGCGGGGCTTCCACGGCCGGCACTGTGAGAAAGGTGGGGCGCGGCGGCACTCGAGGGGGCGGGGGGCTGGGGGGGCCCGCCACCCCGGCTGCCCCTGCGCCTCTCGCTCATCACAGCGCTTTCCTCACGACGCGCTTCCTTTCCTGCTCAGTGTTTTTCCAAGTGGATTTTAGAATCACTGATTTTTAAAAAATTCGTTAGGACTTTGTTAAATTGAGTGCAGTTGGAGAGTGTCAACATTTTACAACATTTAGCCAGTTAAGAGCGTGAGTACTCTTCTGTAAACACACAGCAGGCGCCACTGTCCTCGTCAGCACCCACCCAGGGCCGTCTCTTCCACGCAGTTCGAAGCAACGCTCGGAACTCTTTTCAGTGACCCAGGCGTCCCCTTGGTCAGAGCCCAGGGTGCCGGCCCCCTGACCCCGTGTTGCCCGGCCTATTCTCCTGGGCTCGGCACCCGGCCCACATCCAGTCCTGCAGCCTTCCCACTGCCCTCACTCGTCCAGAGAGCTGAAGCCTGGACCTTTACCTGCAAGCCTCCGCCGCTCCCACAGTGGCCCTGAGGGCAGCTCCCCGGCACTCTGACCACGGAGCCCCTGCGGCCTCCCCGCCCCTGTAGCAGGAGGAGGGCTTTCCGGAGAGTAGGCCTCGTCCTCTGCAAGTACCACTGAGGTCCGTCACCCTCGGCAAAGGCATCCCGGAGAGCGGACACGGAGGGACACGGGGTGGGGTGGCCGGAACTTGGACTGGCAGCCTGGGAGGCCCCACAGGGTGCGGGGGGAGAAGCGGCCCCCTGAGCCTTGGGGGCAGGCCCCCTGCTGCCTCACGTCCCCCCCTCCGAGCGTCGAGGAGGCCAAGCGCCTAAACTCCTGGCTGGGCTGTGAAGGTGCGGCTCCTCCAGCCCGGGCGGGCGGCCGGGGCCCCGCAAGTCCAAGGAGGTGCCCCCAGTAAAGGTACAGAAAACAGGAAAATCAGAACGGAGCCACAGCAGGGCTCCCAGCCCGGTCTGTGGATGCCAGCTCCCCACCGGGCAGGAAGGCGGGCGCAGCACTGGCCGTGCTGCGGGGCCGGCTCTCCTGGCTCTCCAGCGGAGCCTGAGGCAGGGAAGAGAGGGCAGGCGGGCGGGCAGAGGGCCCCCGAGGCTGAGGGGCTGCACGTGGCTGGCTCGGCCCCGGCTGCAGCTGGGCCTCGGGCTCCGCCGAGAGGCAGGCCTGGGCGCATGGGGCCCAGCGGTGCCTGAGGACGAAGAAGGCTCGCGCGGGGCGTCATGGGCACTGCGGGGCCGGGAAGCTGGCCCTGCTTTACCCGCCTCTCTGTCTCTGTCTGTCCCTCCTCCAGCCCGGCCGCGCCTGTGCAGCTCGGGGCCCTGCAGGAACGGCGGCACATGCAAGGAAGCGGGCGGCGAGTACCGCTGCGACTGCCCCTACCGCTTCACCGGAAGGCACTGCGAGATCGGTGCGGCCCCAGCCAGTGGGGATCAGCTTGTAGAGAGTGGGGAGGAGCCAGGCCCCGACCCAGGACCCCCGACCCTGCCACCGTGCGTCTGCTTGTCAGGAGCATCCCCGCCAAGGCCCCAGCTCTGGGATGTCGAGGGATCAGGGAAGGGGCAGGGGTGGTGGACGCGTGACCTCCGACCCCGCCCGATGGGTGCCTCCTGCTTCCAGGGAAGCCAGACTCATGCGCCTCTGGCCCCTGTCACAACGGCGGCACCTGTTTCCACTACATCGGCAAATACAAGTGTGACTGTCCCCCAGGCTTCTCGGGAAGGCACTGCGAGATAGGTAAGGGGGGCGGAGGCCAGCGGGCCAGGGCGCAGACAAGAAGACAGGCCCGGTGGGCAGGGATGGCCCGACCACGGAGGCGTGGGAGGCGGAGCTGGGGCGAGAGACGGGACGCTCTCCTGCAGCCCCGAGGCCTTTGGGGAGGACTCGGTGGTGGCCCCCCCCACCGGGCCGAGTGGAAGAGCACAGGGGCTGCAGTTCTGAGCCTGGCCTGCGCCTCCTCCCTTTGGTATCCTCTGTGCACCCTTGCAGCCCCCTCTCCCTGCTTCCGGAGCCCGTGCATGAATGGGGGTACCTGCGAGGCCCTGGGGACAGACTTCTCCTGCCACTGTCAAGCAGGGTACACCGGACGCCGGTGCCAGGCAGGTGAGAGGGCCGGGGGTCCTCCGCTCCTTGAAGGGCAGAGCAGGGCCCAGCAGGGGGCCGAGGGGAGGGATGGGAAAGAAGGAAAGGAGACCTCTGAGAAGCCCATTCTGGAAGGCACAGCGCTTTCGCCCCGGGATGGGCTGTGTGGGGAGCGAGGGCCCCGGGCCGTGCAGCCCGGCGGAGCCAAGGGCAGAGCAGCAGGAAGGGCCGGCAGGCACCCCACGGGGCAGGACAGGGCTGCTGTGTCCTTGCAGAGGTGGACTGCGGCCCGCCCGAGGAGGTGACACATGCCACCCTGCGCTTCAACGGCACCCGGCTGGGCTCGGTGGCCCTCTACTCGTGTGACCGAGGCTACAGCCCGAGCACCTCCAACCACATCCGCGTCTGCCAGCCGCAGGGCGTCTGGAGTGAGCCTCCCCAGTGCCACGGTGACCTGGGGGCCCTCTGGGGTGGGTGGGTGGGTGCACAGCGCCAAGCCCTACCCCCCCCCCCGGGCCGAGTGGAAGAGCACAGGGGCTGCAGTTCTGACCCTGGCCTGCGCCTCCTCCCTTTGGTATCCTCTGTGCAAAGTGAGGCCAAAACCCTGTGGTGATGGTGGTGATGACCAGTGCCAGCTCCACTCTGTACCCTTGTCTAAGGGCTTCCCTGTCCTCAGAGCATCCCAGAGCATGGGGTCCAGCACCCACACGCCCACTCTGCAGAGGAAGCAGCTGAGGCCAAGAGGTGGCCCAAAGGCAGAGCCCTGAAGAGGCAGATCAGGGTTCAGGACTCACCTCCCGCTCCCAGCCCCACCCAGACCTGTGGAATCAGACCCTGCGTTTGAACAAGGTGCCCACGAGCCCGCATAGCGCTTTGAGGGCTGTTGCTCTAGACAGCGTTGCCTCCAGGGCCCTACAGTGCGCCAGGTGCACAGCCTGCAGGCGAGGCCCCCCGACCCACGTCCCTGGAGACAGGGGCGCCGTGGACACCACCGCAGGCATGTGGCATTAATTCAAAGCATCCCAGACTCTGTTCATCAGAAAATCTGTGCGATGGTAACACATTTTTCATGAAAGAAAGGTTTTCAAACAAAGTAGCTTAGGGACAGTGACAGCACCCAGAGATGGGAGGGGCACATAACACATTTCTATCTCCCAAATGCCCTGCAAGGCCCAGTCGGACCTGGGCGGCCCTATCAGGTGAAGAGTTCCAGAAAACAGGTGGAGACCACCTGGCCTCAAGCATCTTCCTTCACTCCTGTCCTTCCAAGCCCCCCAGGGCTGGTGGTTACTGTCTAGGAGGCCACCCCTGGCCCAGTGCCACTTCTCCTCAACATGCCATCAGATGAGGAGTGGGTACCACCAGGGAACGTGCACTGATAAGCCAAGATATCAAGACACCCAACAAGTACGGCCACCTCCGAAACAACAGTAAAGTCCAGACAACATATACTATTGGGGGTAGAAGTATAGAAGATAAATAAGAATATAAAATAAGCATGACAAACATACAAAAGGAAACATGGTACTGGCCATAAAAAAAATGGATCAATATATAATCTTTTAAAAGAAAGCAGAAATAAGAAGATTTAAAAACTATAATAGTTGAAGTAACACACAACTTACAAATGGATACAGACGAAGACTTAAGTTAATGAGTGGACAGATCGGCGTGCGGGGCTGTACGAGAGAGAAGCAGGGCAACACTCATAAATCAAAAGAAAACGCAGGCGCTGAGGAGGGTAGGAGTGCTGACGTTGAAGTGACAGGAATCCAAGAATGAGGAGGAAACGTTGGAGCAGCTGTGGAGTAATTCCCAGAATTACTGGTGAATGACCAGAGGCTGAAAGGGCCTGCGGGACATCAAACAGGAGAAAAGGGAGACGTTAGACACATTATAATAAAAGTTAAGAAAATCAGAGAAAAAAAGAATCTTTAAAACATCCAGAGAGAAAAAAGGAACAAGAATCCGATCGGCGCCGGGCTTCTCAACAGCGGACATCAGCAGTGAGATGATAAAACGGTATTTTTAACATACTGAGGTGATCCATTCAGTTAGGATGTAGACAGTTAGAAAATACCATCAGTCTCACTGTAACATCAAGGAAACACCGGAGAACCCATAAGATCATACCTTTTAACCTATCGGGGAGCTGAGGATGCGAAGAAGTTTTCTCACAAGGGAACACCAGGCCCAAACAATGCTATGGGTAAATTCCACCAAACTGCCGAGAAACAGATTGTTGCAGCGTGATACAGGCTCTTCCAGGGAGTAGAAAAGAGTATGTGCCAACCCACTCTGTGAGGCCAGGACAACCTTAAACCAACACTAGATATGGACAGTTGGAGAAAGTAAAATTAGGGGTCCATTAAACAGATGCAGGAATTTGACCGTCTATAAAGACTATATACAGCATTATCAAGTCGGGTTATTGCGAAAATAGTTTGATATTAGAAAAATCTACAGTAAACCAACTGAAGGAGAAAAATCATGTAAGAATCTCAAAGAATGCATAATAATCATTTGATAGAATACATGCCTATTCATGAAACAAATTCTTACCAAACAAGGAATAAAAAAGTACTCCCTCATCCAGATAAAAATAACATGATACACACACCCTTCTAGTACCATGTGGTGTAAAATAATATAGAATCTTATTGGAAGGAAAACTTAGAAGAGAGAAATAGCAGAGCCCCCATAGCCCCCACGTGTTCATTACCCCACAGAGAGGTGTGCTTAGGCCAGGCACAGGTAGGCTGGACACGCCACCTGAAGCACAACAGTTACACTCCACATATTTATAGAAGAAGGGGTACAGACTACATCAAGAGAGCTGTGGAACGATGTGTTCCTGACCCTTGTTATACAGGGGAGGATCTGGAATTCAAAAGATGTGCTTCTGTTGAACTGACGCAGACATGCTGAGCTGCCAACAGGAGGAAGGAAGTTAGCTTCCGAGGCAGTTTTACTATACCTCTCCTCAAACCCAGAATACACAGTATCCTAAGTAGACAAACGTTCCCCTTAAAATTCAGAACAAGACAAGGATGCCCATTATCACCAAGTCTAATCAGTATTACACTGGGAGTACTAGGCCATGCAATAAAGTAAGAAAAAGAAATTAAAGTCATGAAAATGCTAAAGGAGCAGAAGTAAAAATGTCAGTACTTGCAGCTGATATTGTTGTCTTTACAGGAAAACTTCTAAAAGTGGTAGGAAATGTAACGTGTTTAGTAGATATAGGTATTATAACAAAATTCATTGCATTTTTATTTATCAGTAACAAACAATTATAAAATATAATTATAAAAAGACATGTGCAGAGAAAACCAATGAAACCAAAAGCTGATTCCTTGTAAAGGTCAATAAAAATAATTAAACCTCTAGCTAGACTCATCAAGGAAAACAAAGAAAAGAAAAATTAACAATATCAGAATGAAAGAGGAGACATCAGTAAAGATCGTACCAGCATTTAAAGGACAGGGAGATATTGTGAGCAACTTTAAGCCAATATATCTCACAACTTAGAGAAAATGATGAATACTACCTTGAAAGACACAAATAACCACAACTGACACAAGAATAAATAGAAAATGTGAATAGCCCCATAGCTATGAAATAAATTTAAGTTGTAATTTAAAACTCTCCTGCAAAGAAAATGGCAAGACCAGACTGCCTCACCGAGTTCTAGCAAACATTTAAGAAAGGAATAATACTATATACGGAGCTCTTTCAGAAAATGTAGGAGGAAGGAACACTTCTCAACTCATTTTATGAGACCAGTATTGCCTTTATACCAAAACCAGAGACATTACACAAATGAAATTACAGACTAATATTCCTCATGAGCAAAGCACAAAAATCCTAATAAAATATTACTAAAATCAAACCCAGTACTACATCCAAAGGATAATACAACCTGACCAAGAGGGATCCATCTCAAGAGCACAGGTTGGTTTAACATTTGAAAATCAATAAATGTAATTCACCATATTAGGAGATAAAGGAGGAAACCATATGATCATCTCAATAGATGCAGAAAAATCATTTGACAAAATTCAACTATTATTTTGAAAACTCTTAATAAACTGAGTAGAAAAAAAGTTCTTCAACTTGATAAAGGGCATCCATGAAAAAGTCAACAGCGAACAAAATACTTAATGGTGAAAGACTTCCTGCTATAGTCAGTAATAAGGCAAAGGTGCCCCTTTCACCAGTTCCTTCCAACGTTGTCTTGGAGGTCCTAGACAGTGCCATAGACAAGAAAAGGGGAAAAAGCATGTCTACTGGGCAGGAAGGAGTAAAGATGACACAATCGTGCACATAGAAAATTCTAAGAGATCCTGCAAAAGAAGCTATAGAACTAATAAGTGAATTCAGCTAGATCACAGGATACAGGGTCAATACACAGAACCAATTATATTTTCATATTCTAGCTGTGAAGACTTGGAAAATGAAGTGAAACAATATTATGTACAATAGCATCAAAAATGATAATTTTTATATGTGTGAAATGAATTATAGACATAAATGTAAAAGATAAAACTATAAACTTCTGAAAGAAAGCATATGAGAAAATCTTCATGACAACTGGAATAAAATGGTTATGTACTCGGGAAAATATTACACTGTTTCCCCACTTCTCACCATACACAACAATTAATTCCAGATGGATTAAGGACTTAAATGGGTTTTTTTTAAGTATATGATTTTGTATAGAAAATGTAGGTAAATATCTTTTTGGCCTTGGGGTAGGGAAAGATTCCTTAAGCCACAGAAAGCACTAACTATAAAAGGAAAAAATGGACAACTAGACTAGCTAAAATTTAGGAATTTAAATTCATTGACCTTAAGAAAATCAAATATAAGCTACAAACTGGGAGAAGATTATATATATTATATATATATATTTATATATTATATATATAACATATATATATATAATCAACCCAATAGGAAAATAGGTAAAACACATAAGTAGGCATTTCGTGGAAGAGGAGGTACATAAAGCCAATGAAAAGAAACATTCTCTTCATTAGTGATCAGCAAAATGCAAATCAAAAGTACACTGAGAGGCGCTTTCCTGGTGGCGCAGTGGTTGAGAGTCCGCCTGCCGATGCAGGGGACACGGGTTCGTGCCCCGGTCCAGGAGGATCCCACATGCCGCGGAGCGGCTAGGCCCGTAAGCCATGGCCACTGAGCCTGCGCGTCCAGAGCCTGTGCTCTGCGACGGGAGAGGCCGCAACAGTGAGAGGCCCGCGTACCGCAAAAAAAAAGTACACTGAGATACGTTCAGTTGGCAAAACCTCAGAAGTCTAAAAAGCCCAAATATTGGTGAGGATGTAGAGCAACAAGACTTCTTATGAACTGCTGGAGGAAGTGTAGATTGGTAGAAGCACTCTGAAGACAACTTAGTAATTTGCCTGTCAAGTTGACCATCATATAAACTGTGTCCTAGCAGTTCTACTTCTAGGTATAAGTCTAGGGAAAACTCACATCTACACCAGGAGATGTGAAAGACACAGCTTTTTTTTTTTTTTTTGCAATAGCAAGAAGTCTAAATCCAACCCAAATTCCTACTAAACAAGAAAGGATAAAGTATGGTATAATCACGCTGAGGAATATTATACAGCAGTAAAAATGGCAACCCACAACAATGTGGAGACATTAATGTTGAGTGAGAAAAGAGTGCATATACCACAGTGTCCTATTAATAAAGTTCATAAATAGCAAAATCAAAACCATACATTGTCTAAGGTATTCATAAAAATTTTTAAACTAATTTAAGGAGGCACAGAAGAGATAAGCACAGAAATTCGGATCACAAGGAGTTGGGAATTGCACGTGACCAGATGAGCCGGCCAGCGTTCTAGCTCCCAGGTTGGGTGCCGGCCCCCAGGTGTCATTATGTCCTTACCATTTATTTACTTATTTACACGTTAAGCATTAAAAGTAAGCTCTTCTAAATTGAACACTTTTAATTCAGGAGCACAACTCGAGATGTTTAAAAAGGCTGCGGTATTTTAAAATGAAGGACTCACCCCCAAATGTATTGGTTCCATACGTGATTGTTATCTAATGAATTGGCAAGATTGGGCCTGTCCCCCGAGGGCCATTGAGGGCAGCCCCAGGCACTTCCCAGACGCCGGCCCGGCCCGAGTTCCCAGGTCCACAGTGTCCCTTGCTCCGAGGCAGCCCTGCCCAGATTCTGCCCTCTCCAAGCACCTGGGGGAGGCCGTAGACCTCTGTCCAGACCCTCACACCAGAGCGGACCTGTGGCCATCTTAATCTGGCTTCGAGTCACCCCCTCTAACAACAGCAACACTGCTTTATTCTTGGGGTCTCTCCTGGCACCTGGCACCCGGGCTCTCCTCTCCCAGAAATTGACGAGTGCCGATCCCAGCCGTGCCTGCATGGGGGCTCCTGCCAGGACCGCGTCGCTGGGTACCTGTGTGTCTGCAGCCCAGGGCATGAAGGAGCCCGCTGCGAGCTGGGTAAGACAGGTCCCGGCCCTCACTGCGGGCCGGCAGCTCCGGCACCCCGGCCGTGGGCCTGGGGCGCTGGCGTCCCCTGGCTGTGGTCACCTTGCTCCAGCTGCCCCTCTCCCTGGGCTGGTCTCTGGTTGGGCACTGCCTGCTCTCTCAGGTCCCTGCCAGCTCTGATGTCCAGAAGGACAGCAGTTTATAAATATCTCTGCTTCTGCCTCCCCAGGGGGACTGAGAGCTCAGCTGAGAAAAGCTAGCCTCCTGCAGCCTCTGGCCTGGGGGCAGGGGGGCAGGTCACACCCCAGTGCTCTGCGCCAGAGGAGGGAGGGGAGGCCTGCCGGGTGCACCGCTGAGCAAGCCCTGCTCCCCGCACGCCTATGGGGTCCTCTGAGCCCCGAGACAGAGACACCGCCCCGGCATGGCGGGGCAGGCCCAGGATGTCCAGTCGGGCCCCCTGCGAAGCCTGGGCGGTGAAGGCCGGAGCGGCCTGGGGGCAGGCTCTGTGGGCAGAGTGGAGGGCAGCGGCGAGGCTGAAGTCTCGGTGTACAGGAGACCCCGGGGGCGTGGGGTCATGCCGTCACATGTCCCGTCTCTGCAGAGACAGACGAGTGCCTGACGCAGCCCTGCAGAAACGGAGGCTCCTGCAGGGACCTCCCGGGGGCCTTTGTCTGCCAGTGCCCCCCAGGCTTCGTTGGAGTCCACTGCGAGACAGGTAGGGGCTGCGCTTGGGGGATCCCCATGCGCCAGGTCCTCAACCACACTCGCTAGGCCCCTGACACTCCGGGAAAACCTCTTGTCAACAAACGTAGACCCTGGGCCGCTCAGAGAGCAGGGGGATGGGGGCAGTCCCCGTGGCCCTGCTGGACAGGACCCCTGGGGGAGGGGCCCCAGGGGGGAGGAGGAGGGGAGGGCCGGGTGCCCGCCAAGGAGAGGGGCCCGTCGCCAGCCCCTTCTGCCCGACGGGCTTGCCCCGCAGCCCTGCGCCCCCGCCCGGCCTCCCTCCTGCCTCCCCTTCCCTTCTTCCCGCTGTCCTCTCCTCCCTCCCCCAGACACCCCCCTGCCGCCCTGGCCGACTCTCTGGGTGTTCTCCAGAGGTGGACGCCTGCGACTCCAGGCCCTGCCAGCACGGAGGCCGGTGTGAGAACGGTGGCGGGGCCTACCTGTGTGTCTGCCCAGAGGGCTTCTTCGGCTACCACTGCGAGACAGGTGGGGCCCAGCCGCCCTTCCCTCCTCCGGGGTCCTTTCCTCTGCCCGCCCCTGCCTCCTGTACTTACCCTCCCCGGCGATCTCACGTCCCCCGCAACTCCATGTCCAGCCAGAGGCCCTGCTGTCGCTGCACCGGCCAAGCTCAGGGCCGCCCAGGGGGCCAGGAACTCACGGTTCCTCACATCGGGATACTCTCCCTGATCAGCCTGAGCAGGGGCTCCTTGGGGACCAGGTCCCGGCTGGAATGTCCCTCCTGGACGAGGGCTTCCCTGACCACAGACCTGCAGGGGCCCCCACCCTATCACCCGTCTCCCCAGCACCAGTTTTCTCCTTTGGAGCACTTTCCCGTCTCTGGGACTGTCTGGGCAGTACTTCTCTCAACTTGCTGATGTGTGTCCCCCTCCCAAAACAGGCCTATCCCCGGGGTGGGGCGTGGCCCGACCTGCGCTGTTCGAGTGTCCCCAACCCCTAAGCTGGGCGTGGCTGGCACCACTCAGACCTAATATAGCGTGGATGGGCTTCTGGGCTCCAGAGCCACAGTGCGACCGCCTGTGGCCAGAGAGCCCCACTGCACAGGCCTGGGGTGGCGGAGGGCACTGCAGGCTCTGGCCTGTGAGCTTGGGGCCACACCTGCACCCCAACCCCAGTGCAGAGGGAGGCCAGGGAGGGGCCAGTGCTCTCAGCTGCCTGCTGCCCCCCGGGAGTGGTCGCCCCAAGTCACCACCTGCCAGAGCACCTTGGCTCGGGCCGGGGCAGCATGGCCTGGTTCAGAGTCAGAGGCCTTCCCTGCCTGGCCTCTCCACGGGGCCCCGGCAAGCCCTGCCCTCCCCCTACGAGAGTGCCCGCACCCCCCGTATCCACCTCCCCAAAGTGCGGCCGTGATACCACCCACCTCCACCCCACAACTACATCAGCGCAGGAACGGCCCTGGGTCAGGACCAAGGCCCAGCTGGAGGGGGCCTGGCGACGTGCACGCACTCACGGCTGCCCCCCCCCTCGCAGTGAGCGACCCCTGCTTCTCCAGCCCCTGTGGGGGCCGCGGCTACTGCCTGGCCAGCAACGGGTCCCACAGCTGCACCTGTAAAGCGGGCTACACGGGCAAGGACTGTGCCAAAGGTGAGGCGGCCAGGGTGCCGACGTCGGGGGCCGACTCCCCTCCTCCCCAGGGCTGCAGACACCCCGTGGGACGGGCCAAAGGGCCAAACGGCCCCAGGGCCGAGTGTCCAGGCGGCTGCTCTCCCAGGCTCTGCCCGGGAAGCCGGGAGGAGCAAACAGGCCGACGGGCGGCATCAGCGCAGTCACACATGCGCGCACACGGGAGACCCTCCAGGAGCCCAAGGCGGGCTCCCACCAGCAGTGGCCCACCTGCGCCCCGGGGTAGCCAGGCCCGAGACCCAATGGGCCAGACACCTGCCTGGGGGCCGGGGCTTCCACGGCTGACAGCTGACCACCCCCCTTCCCTTGTTCTTGACTGAAACCCTGAAGAGCTCTTCCCACCAACGGCCCTCAAGGTGGAGCGAGTGGAGGAGAGCGGGGTCTCCATCTCCTGGCACCCACCCGAAGGCCCAGCCGCCCGGCAGATGCTCGACGGCTACGCAGTCACCTACGCCTCTTCCGACGGCTCCTACCGCCGCACGGACTTCGTGGACCGGGGCCGCTTCTCGCACCAGCTCCGGGCCCTGGCGGCCGGCAGGGCTTACAACATCTCCGTCTTCTCGGTCAAGCGCAATGCCAACAACAAGAATGACATCAGCAGGCCCGTGGTGCTTCTCACCCGCACGCGTGAGTGTCTGCGGACCTGCCCGCCCCCCCAAGGGCCCCACGGGCCGCACGCCCCGGAGCCGGCTGGGGGCCAGCCAGCCAATCCCCGACACTGGCGCCAGCGCTGCCAGGCAGGGCAGAGAGGGAACCTTCTCACAGAGCAGAGGAACAGCTGCGGGACAGAGACGGCGATGGGGGTTAGGGAGCAAGACTGGGGAAGTGCAGCGGGGGCCCCCTGAGAAGGTCCTGGGCTGATGTGCCAGCCCATACTGGGGCGGGGCCGAGGGGAGGCGGCCAGGTATCCCGGGGGTGAGGATGGAGCCTCCTTGCTGCAGGTCAAGAGAAGGGGCAGCATGGGACCGCAAGGAGGGACCTCTGGGGGAGCTGCCCTGAATGGAAGTTGTGTGTAAGGGCGTCCAGAGAGGCTTGGGGCCCCAGCTGGCTTGTCTGCTCCTGGGATCAACAGGGGAGGGGGGAGAATCCCAGAACACACCCATGATGGTGGGATGGTGGGCGCTGGCCCAGGGGGTCGAGAGACTGGGGAAGGGGCGGCTGGAGGCTGGAGGCTGGAGGGTGGAGGCTGGAGGCTGGAGGGTGGAGGCTGGAGGCTGGAGGCTGGAGGGTGGAGGCTGGAGGCTGGAGGCTGGAGGGTGGAGGCTGGAGGCTGGAGACTGGAGGCTGGAGGCTGGCGGCTGGAGGCTGGAGGCTGGAGGGTGGAAGCTGGAGGCTGGCGGCTGGAGGCTGGAGGCTGGAGGGTGGAGGGTGGAAGCTGGAGGCTGGAGGCTGGAGGCTGGAGGGTGGAAGCTGGAGGCTGGAGGCTGGAGGGTGGAGGGTGGAAGCTGGAGGGTGGAGGCTGGAGGGTGGAGGGTGGAAGCTGGAGGCTGGAGGGTGGAGGCTGGAGGGTGGAGGCTGGAGGGTGGAGGGTGGAGGCTGGAGGGTGGAGGCTGGAGGGTGGAGGCTGGAGGGTGGAGGCTGGAGGCTGGAGGCTGGAGGCTGGAGGGTGGAGGCTGGAGGCTGGAGGCTGGAGGGTGGAAGCTGGAGGGTGGAGGCTGGAGGCTGGAGGGTGGAGGCTGGAGGCTGGAGGGTGGAGGGTGGAGAGTGGAGGCTGGAGGCTGGAGGCTGGAGGGTGGAGGCTGGAGGCTGGAGGGTGGAGGGTGGAGAGTGGAGGCTGGAGGCTGGAGGGTGGAGGGTGGAGGCTGGAGGCTGGAGGGTGGAGGCTGGAGGGTGGAGGGTGGAGGCTGGAGGCTGGAGGCTGGAGGCTGGAGGCTGGAGGCTGGAGGGTGGAGGCTGGAGGGTGGAGGCTGGAGGGTGGAGGGTGGAGGCTGGAGGCTGGAGGGTGGAGGCTGGAGGGTGGAGGCTGGAGGCTGGAGGCTGGAGGCTGGAGGGTGGAGGCTGGAGGCTGGAGGGTGGAGGCTGGAGGGTGGAGGGTGGAGGCTGGAGGGTGGAGGCTGGAGGCTGGAGGCTGGAGGGTGGAGGCTGGAGGGTGGAGGCTGGAGGCTGGAGGGTGGAGGCTGGAGGGTGGAGGCTGGAGGCTGGAGGGTGGAGGGTGGAGGCTGGAGGGTGGAGGCTGGAGGGTGGAGGGTGGAGGCTGGAGGCTGGAGGGTGGAGGCTGGAGGGTGGAGGCTGGAGGCTGGAGGGTGGAGGCTGGAGGCTGGAGGCTGGAGGCTGGAGGCTGGAGGCTGGAGGGTGGAGGGTGGAGGCTGGAGGGTGGAGGGTGGAGGCTGGAGGCTGGAGACTGGAGGGTGGAGGCTGGAGGGTGGAGGCTGGAGCGAGAACTGGGAAGTGATGTGACCACTGGGCGCGTCGAGAGCCCCGTGGGGTGGCTGACGGGCTCCGAGTGAGGCCCGGGGCAGGTGGACACAGGCAGGCGGCTGGGTGCAGACCCTCGGAGGACGGGCGGGGGAGCACCTTCTCAGGTGCCCCGGGAGGAGGGAGGCAGGCATCCTGGCATCAGCTGCCAGCCCGAGCAGACGCTGACACCGAGGACATTGAGGGCCAGTGCAGGGCGAGACGAGGACTCAGGACAGCACGTCCTGGGGGAGGCCAGCGAGCGGTGCCGAGGACACACCGGGCCAGCAGGGCGGGCCCGGGCACGTGGCAGAGGAGCGAGCCCTCAGGGGCCTGGGGGAGGAGTAGGCCACCCTCAGCCTGGCTTCAGGAAGAAGTGCTTTTGCGCTGCTCAAGGTGGGGTCTGCCGGGGAAAGGCCTCTGGAAGGAAGACAGGGTGGGAGGGGTACCACTGCGCGCAGAATGGGGCGCTGCACCCTGGGAGCTTCGGGCGCCCCTCTCAGCTCCCTTGGCTGGGGTTCGGCCCCTTCCCTGAGGTCGCCAAGGACCCTTCCTTGCTTCTCCCCCGTCAGGCCCCTGGACCACCCAGACAGTGCAGGTAGTCGCTGTCGGTGCCACCAAGACAGCCAGCCAGAGGGTCAGGAAGGGCCCACCTCGCCCTTGGCAGTCTGAAGGGGCCAAGACCGCCCAGAGCAGTGTCCACAGCAGCCCCTTTGAAGCCCCCCCAAGGCAGGGGCCTGGGGCGTGTCCACCCACCCCGACTCCGCACTGGGCTGGGGGACATGTTCAGCTCCCCAGGCTGGATGGCTCACCGTGAGGCCACCTCTCCGTGACCCCCTCCCAGTGCCCTTCCCGAGCCTCCTCTCTTGTCCTGGCCCTGCCCTACCCAGGGGTGAGGAGGTGCCACACGGCTGTGCCCCCATTGTCCCCAGGACCCCGCCCCGTCGAGGGCCTTGAGGTCACCAACGTGACTGCCAGCGCCATCTCGGTGCGATGGGCTCTGCACAAGATCCGCCACGCCACCGTCAGCAGCGTCCGCGTGTCCATCCGCCACCCCAAGGCCCAGGAGGACGAGTCCACCGACGTGGACAAGGGTGTTGACAAGTTCACATTCAGGTGAGAGTGCGGCGGCCTTGCCCCACCCCGGCTCCCAGCCTCGCTCTTACCGCCACCCTGTGCTCCCCACCTGCCCAGCCCCTGGGGGAGCAGGGGCGCTTGGTCGATCCTGGGTCTCACTCCTGCCTCGCCTCCTCATGGGGCCACCAGACAGGTGTTTCAAAGTGCCCCCAAAAGCAGAGACACTCTAAAAATCTGAGGACAGACCTCCTGCACGGAGGCCAGTGAGACACTGGCCACCCAGAGGCCAGCCCAGAGTTCTTCCAGCCTGAGTCACGCAGATGCCTCTGAGAGGGAGAAACCGTGGCACCCCTGGGTCGCCTGACATTTTTATCTTGTTCAGTAATATGTTCGAACCTTAAACTAGGCATATAAACTTCTTAGGCTTAATTATTACAAATTACATACAAACAAAACTACAAAAATAAAATTCAAATGAACATCAGTCATTCAGAATGGCCGGTGACTGAAATAAACCCTTTAGCAACCCTGCAGGGAAGCCTCAGACTTCACGGCCTAGGCGCCCCAGCTCAGGGACCCCTGGGGGCTGCTCGTCAACCAGAGAGGTTTCCAGCCCCTGGCCAGGAGGGCAGGCAGTGCTGGAGGGCAAGGGTGAGGAAGGAAGAGTGCTGGCAGCCTCCCGGGCAGGGGTCCCCAGGCTGGGGAGTAAAGTCGGCTCCGCTCCAGGACATAGCCACCAGATCCCCGCGCAGCAGTCTGGGCGGGCTCAGCGGGAACAGCCCACAGCGTCCAGCCCAGAGCAGCCACAGGCCACGGCCAGGGGGAGGGGCTCTGGAAGGTGAGGCCAGGCCAGGCGGGGCGCTCTGTCCGCCACATCCCCTGAACCACCCACATTTTGGTACGTTTCTGGTTTGCAGACTTCTCACAACCACTTTTCCTGTGCATGTCTGTCCTTTCTGTCTAAGCAGACAGCTGCCAGTGCTGGAGACAACACTCCACTTTCTTTGTCTTTTAAGTATTCCTGTGACTCTCCTTGATTTACATCCTGCCCACTTCCCAAGAGTGGCAGGACAGAAACACAAATGGAGCCCAAGGTGGGCATTTTGTGGCTACGTCAGGGTCCCCAAGACCACGCCCACGTTCACTAGGGGGCCCCCAGGACTCAGCAGAGGCCGTGCTCACAGCTGGATTCAGGACAGAGAAAGGATACAAAGAATATCAGTAAAAGGAAGGGGCGCAGGGACAAGTCGGGGACCAGGCGTGAGCTTCCAGAGCCCCCTCCCCTCACATGACACGCTTAGCTCCGCACCACCAGCCGTGACGAGACCGTGAGGTGCTGTCTCCCGGGGAGCCCGTCGGAGACACAGCGCCTGGGGCTTTTCCTGGGAGTGGTCGCGGGCACCTGTGCCTGGTGAAGGTTCCAGACTCCCAGGAGGAAGCGGCACTCCGCAGGAGCCTCACTGGGCACAAACGTCTAGGGGCAGCGAGGCCATCTGCTCCACGAGGGGGCTGGGGACCCTCCCGGCGCGCCCAGCCCAGGGCCAGCCTCGCGGGCGGGTGGGGGCCTGTTAACCCTTTTCCTCCAATTGCCCTATTCCGGCCTCTCCTGTCTTAACACCAGCCACCCCGGCAGGCCTGTGACCTTCCCAGCCACTCCAATACTAGACAGACAGACCAGGGAGTAGCTTCCTACCCCCAGAGCACTCAGGTCTCAGGCCACAGATCTGGCCTTCATGGAGGCTGCCTGGCCACCAGCACTGGGACGACCCTGGCCCCCGTCACACCCGCGCGGACGAGCCTCAGTCTGGCGGCACAGCCGTCCCGTTCCTCTCTCCCTGGCCTCCCCTCTCCACAGGGCCCTGCTTCCAGGAAGGAGATACACCATCTGGGTGACTGCCCTCAGCGGGCCTGGGGGGCAGGAGCACCCCACCGAGAGCCTGGCCTCGGCGCCGCTGCACGTGTGGACCCGTAAGTAGGATGGCGAGGGCTCGGCTCGCACGGGGGCTTCTGGAAGCTCTCGCCTCCCCCCGGGCCCTCAGTCCTCTCCAAAGTGACCGCAGCACCAGAAACCTGGCCCTGGCCACGTGTACCAGGCGTGCCCAGAGGCGCCCGGGATGGCGGCTGCAGGGGGCTGGGTGGCCCTCCTGCGGGGGACGACCTTCGTAGGCAGCCCTCCGCGTGGCTGCTCGCACGCTGCCGGGCTCCTGCGGGACCAGGGTCACCAAGCAAGGACAGGAGGGGCAAGCAGCAAGTTGCCCCAGAGTGAGCGCCACGCTGTCTGCCCCAGTGAGCGCCACGCTGTCACGGGGAGGACACCCGGCCCTCACTGCCCCTCCCTCCCCAACACGCGGGCTGTCCGGGCACAGGGGGCACAGTGGACAGGGGTGGGGAAAGGGGCAGGGGCTTGGTGAGCAGGGCCTCGCCCGGTGGTGCAGGTGGACAGCACAGGCTCAAGTCCTTGCTCTGACCCTCAGTGCTGGGGCCCTGGCCCACCCTCTGCCTGTCTAGCCCCCTCCCCTATCTACATCCCAGGAGAAGGCGTGCATGGCCAGGCTCGAGGGATGGAAAGTGCCACTGGGAGGGCACCCTGATGGGCTGACCAGGCAGGGGGCCTCACCGGGGGCCAGCGGGTGGCATTCTGGGGGTGCCTCTTGGGGCAGGAGGGGGAGCTGCTGCAGGCCCTGAGCAGCTGCAAACGCCCCTCCACACCATCCTTTAGGACCACGAAGTGGTCTGTAACCACCCAAGCTGGCTTCAAATGGAGCTTCAGCAATCCGTGTCAGATCTTTAAACCGTGTCCTGGGCAGAAGACCCCGTCAACCCCCGTTCACTTCCCTCCCCTGCTCCGTGCTCGCCTAGGGCCTCTGCCGCCAGCCAACCTGACCGCCGCCCGAGTCACGGCCACCTCCGCCCACGTAGTCTGGGATGCCCCCACTCCGGGCACCTCACTGGAGGCCTACGTCATCAACGTGACCACTAGCCAGAGCAGCAAGAGCCGCTACGTCCCCAATGGGAGGCTGGTGTCCTACACAGTGCGGGACCTGAGGCCTGGACGGCGGTACCAGCTGTCAGTGACGGCCGTGCAGAGCGCCGGGGGCGACCAGCTGCACAGCGAGCCCGCTCACCTGTACATCATCACCTGTAAGTGCGACACCTTGTCCGGGAGACAGCTCTCCTGCTGTACCTCAGGACCTTCCTCTGGCCCAGGCCACGCTGTCCCAGGGACAGACAGGCAGCCGAGAACAGGGCTGTGTTGACACAGAATTGCATGCATGAAAATTGGGGGAGGAGTTCCTGGGCGGCTGGTGCTGGGTCAGTGAGCTGACAGTTCAGAAGACTAAGCGTCTCACTGCTCACCTTGTGCCGTCCGCCCGAGTGGACCCCAGATGGCTGAGCGGTAAATACAGGGCATCACCCTGAAAACAAGCGCCGAGAGTGGGCAGTGGCAGCGTGGAGGCGGCCCTGGGTGGCAGCCTGGCAGCCAGGCCTGAGCCGTGAGGCGCTGCTGGACCGCAGCATGGGAAGGAGGGGCAGGACAGCCTCAGCAAGGGGTGGGCTGGGAGAGGCAAGAAGGAAGGGCAGAGTGGGCGGACGGAGGGTGGGGGCAGCTGAGGAACGCGGAGGCTCAAGGCCACGGTGAGGACACGGGTCTGCTCCCAGGAGCACAGGAGGCCCGCTGGGTCCCGCGGGGGTCCTACCCGACCCCACTTACACGTCACAGCTCACAAGAGGACGGCCGGTCTGGATGGTGCTGCGGGGAGGTGGGCGGCAGCCCGGGCTCCCTCCTCTCCCAACCCACCGACCTGCCCTCAGGGCATGGGGCGCACTTGCCCTGTGACATTCAGACCCAGCTCAGCCCCAAGCGCGCCCGCCAGGCAGACAGGGCAGGTCGGGGCCCCTCTGTGAGCCGGTGGGGGGCGGGGGGTCTCGCAGGTGAGGCGGGTACCCAGCCCTGGGGGTGGAGGCTGCTGAAGGCCACGGTTAGGTGACAAGGACCCACGGAGGAGCCATGCCCTCTCTCTCGGGGTGTGCAGGGCGTGGGCCTCAGATGAGGTGAGTCTGGACGGGGTCCGAGGCCCGGCCCCACCTGCAGGCGGAGAGCCTGGGCCAGGGTGGGGGGCGGGGACCGGCACCTGGACCACTCCCAGGCCGCATCTGCAGCTCCCCATCGGGCGGGGAGCGGGGCTCGGGGTGGGATGGGGGTACGCGCCCCTTCGGCTCTCACCTCGGAGCAGCGGGGCAGGACGGGGGCACAGGGAGCCCCAGACCAGCCCGCGCGGCCACCCCGTCCTCCACCCCGCCCGCAGCCGCAAGGGACGGCGCCGACAGACGCTGGCACCGGGAAGGACTCCCCCCGCGGGCGCTCAGAACCCGACCGGCCCCCGCGCGCCTGCCGGAGCTGCGTCTGCTCAACGACCCCGGCGCCCCCGCAACGCCGACCCAGGCCCCCAGGTGCCCGCCTCAGCCGCCGCCCCTGAGAGCCCGGGCCCAGAACCCGCCTGCTGACCCGCGCTGACTCTCCCACAGGTTCTCGGAGCTCGTGGACGGCAGAGGACGAGTGAGCGCCAGCTTCCGCAGCTCGCCTGGCAGACGGGTCACCGTGAGATCACGTGAGTGCCAGGCCTCCCAGTGGGATGAGGGTCGAGGTCCCTGAAACCTGGGCTTCAAGACCACCTCCAGTGCCCCGCACCGTCCCCAGCGGGGGACCCCGATGGGGTCGGAGGCCCTGGGCTCCAGGGAGAGAAGCCGCTCAAGAAGGCAGCCCAGGGACAGTCCTGGGCGCGAGGCAGCAGGCTTCATGGTCAGCGCGCTGTGGCATCCTGATCTCTCCTAGAACCCACGGCTCTGGTGCAGCTGGAGAACGCGGAGGAGGTCCCCGAGCAGGTCAGCCTGGCCCTCCAGCTCCCCGGACGCAGTGGTGACAAGGGCGTGGAAAGTAAGTCAGCAGGAGTGGATTTCAGGGCTGACCACCCTCAGGGGCCTGAAGGACCCCAGTGAGGAGGGCTGAGGCACAGGCCCTGCCCGAGGGGCAGCCGAGCGCCCCGCCCTGGGAAGGGGGGACCAAACCACATCACACAGGCAGACCAGAACGGGCCTGGGGGCTGCAGCCACCCAGACATTCAGGGTCCTCCCTGGAGAGACTGGCCCACCGCTGCCCCCTGCAGACGGCCCCTCCTCTCCCTCTGCGAGCAGCAGAGCCCTCCCTGCCTCTCCCAGAGATGTACAGGGAGCAGGATGGCAGCAATGAGTGGGGGGGCAGCCGCTGGGCGGCTCCAGCTGGAGGACCGCCTGGGAGGCTGCCGCTACCCAGGCTCGGCAAGCAGGGCCTGAACTGTCCGCCGGTGAGGGCCACAGCTGGGCAGCTCCAAGAGGCCACCTTCCTTCCTCAAACTCAGACCCTTGCTCTATCTTTCCTCCCGTTCTAACCCTCGGGGCCTTGTCCCTCTGGGGACAGTTCTAGGAGCCAGTGGCCCTTTCTCCTGAGCTACACCACAGGCTCAGACTGGGCTCACCCATCAGCCAGTCCCCAGAGAAGGCAGAGTACTCGGTAAAGGGAGAGTCAAGCGCCCAGGATGCGGCCTCACCTGCAGGCCCCCAGCGCACCCAAGGACACCTGGACACATCCAGGCACCTGCACCACGGGGTGTGTTTGCCAGCGGTGGCTCCACGGCCCCACAGCCCAGCACCCCTCACTGTGCGAGGCCTTGGTGAGCACGGGGGGGGGGGCAGTTTGCGGGTCGGACGCGGTCAGAGAACGAAGCCACCGGCTAAGGTGTGGTCAGTGAAGACACTCGTGTCGCTGGTGTTCTGTAAGTGAAGAAACAAACATTTTATCTGATGGTGTGCGCTATGTCAGCCCTTTTAAATACCAGATGTTTCATTTCACAAAACTCAGAAATTAGAGGGATGTGAGCGGCCCCTCCTGGGTCCCTTCTTAAGGAGAGGTTCGAGGTGGCACCAGGCTGGCCCCGGATGCCACTGCCATCTGCAGTGTTTGCAACCGTGAGGGACGAAGCCTTGAGAGAGCGTGAGATGATTTTAGGTGACAACAGGACAAAACACCACTAATGGCCCCCAGGTGCACAAAATTAGTCGCGGTCTTTGGCTCCTGTCACATTCTCACGATCGGGCCAGGCTGGCTCCCTTTTACTTAGTGAGTCTGGTTGGTTAGCTTTTGCTAAACTAACAGCCTTCCGACCTGGAACCCACCCATGAACCAGAACACAGCAGTAACCTGTGTCTTGCTGTTGTCCTCCCAGTGAACCACGAGCTTGAGTTCATGCTGCCATCCGTCTGCTCCATCAGAGGCTGGATGGTAGGAGTGAGTTCACCGCCCATGTGGGTGTCGGAACAGCCTCAGGCTTTCCTCACCGGGCAGCATCTGGCTGTGTGCCGCCCCCAGACCCGCGTTTGTGCCCAGCACCCTGTGCTCGTTCACCTTCACTGTCCAGCAGCTAGTCCATCGGTGAACTCGCTCTGAGGGCACGTGGGCCGTGTCTGCCGTTGCCGGCAGTGCTGCTCTGTGCTCCTGTACACATCTCCCGGCACGTGTGCAGGCTCGGGATGTGTGAATGCCCAAGTGACGAGAGACTGCGAGTTGTCTTCTAAGTGGGGTATCAGTCTGGACTCCTCCAGCAGCAGTCGAGAGGCACAGTGAGTTGACCCACAGTCTCTCCAGAATCTGATCTTGTCAGGTTTCGCCATCCTGCCAGCAGGACGGGTGTGAAGAGCACTGTAATGATCTGATTTGTGTCCCTCGAGAACTGGCGTGGTCAGCACCTCGTCGTGGCCCCCCTCCTCCATGCCGCTGCCTGGCTTCCTCAGGCCGAGCCTGACCACTTTAGAGGCTGCCTCTTTGGTAAGGCTCACAGTCCCACAGGGCCAGTCCTCTCGCTGCCCGTCAGTGTCTTGGCTGTTCTTGACTTTGTATTTCTGTAAACGTTTACAATCAGCTTGCCAAGGTCCACAAAGTACTTGTTGGAACTTTACATGGCCAAACTTCTGAGGCCCTATATGCCTGAAAATACACTTATTAGCCCTCACATTTGAAGGACAATTTAGCTAGGTATAAAATTCGAGGTTCAAAGTTCCTCTCCCATTCAGTTCTTCAAACATTTGTCCACTGTCATCAACTGTGCTGTCACTGGGTGTCAATCTTGTTCTTGTTTCCTTCTAGAATAATCTGCTCCTTCTCTCTGGTAGTTCTTAGACTTTTCTTTCTAGGGAAAGAAAAGTCTAAGGAAAGGACGATCCCCAGAAAGCCCCAGGCACCCCCAAGCACACAGATAATGCTCCTGATTTGGCATTTGCTCGCCAAGCAACTCTCCAGGTCAGGGCCGCTCCTTCAAGCACCCAGGAGATGCTCCTGGAGGATTCCCAAGATTCCTGCCATCCTGGGAACTCGGAGTGAATGCAGAAGCTGGTCAAATTCTTCCTGTTTCCCCCAATTTCTCACCCCAGGAGGGCTTTTGGACTCTGCTGGCTTTATCCCCTTGACACCCATACAAGTGGGGGCAGAACTTAAACCTCTCTACTCTGTAATTTATACTTCATATAGGAGGAGCCCATTGCCCCCGCCCCAGGGTGCAGCCCCATCCTTGTCCCCCACCTTCGTTCAAAACAGCCTTCTCTTTGTTTTTATTTACTCGCGAGTGTGTTTGTGTGTGTGTGTGTCTGTCTGTCACGATAAACTCAGGATTCAGTGGAGACTTTGTAAAACGAGGCTACAGAGAGTGGTGCCCCGGTAAAACCCCCACTGCTGCATATAACTCTAGGCTTCGGGTCCCAGCTGCCCGAGCATGGCACAAATGTCAGTCACAGTCTCTGCAGGCTGGTGTCCCAAGTACAGAGAGTAATTGCTGACGTGGGCTCACAGGTTCTAAACACCCCTGCACACTTCCATGTTCTGTAAGGTTACCATAAAATGTCTCTGGACAATTGTTATGTACAGTGTCTAAAATCCATATGGAATTGGAAGGGACCCGGAATAGCAAAAAACATCCTAAAAAAGTAGGAAGACTCACATACCCGTTTGTCAAAACTTAGTACAAAGCAATGGTAATCAAGTCAGTGCCAGATACTGGCACGAGGATAGACTTATAAATCAGTGGAATAGAATTAAGAGTCCAGAAATAAACCTATACATCTGTGGTCAACTGATTTCAACAGGGGTGCCAAGACCATTCAGTGGAGGAAAGAAGAGTCTTTTCAGCAAATGGTGCTGGCACAGCTGGATACCCACATACAAAAGAATGAAGTTGGACCCCCTACCTCACACCATACACAAAATTAATTAAAAATGGATCAAAGACCTAAATGTAAGAGCTAAAACTATAAAATTCTTAGAAGAAAACATGGGTAAATCTGTATTACCTTGGATTTGACAAAGGATTTTTAAAAAATATTTATTTATTTACTTATTTTTGGCTGCATCAGGTCGTAGCTGTGGCATGCAGGATCTTTCGTTGTGGCACACAGGCTTCTCTCTAGTTGTGGCACACAGGCTTCTCTCTAGTTGTGGCACACAGGCTTCTCTCTAGTTGTGGCACACAGGCTTCTCTCTAGTTGTGGCACACAGGCTTCTCTCTAGTTGTGGCACACAGGCTCGAGAGACCATGGGCTCAGTAGTTGTGGTGCATGGGCTTAACTGCCCCACAGCATGTGAGATCTTAGTGTCCCAACCAGGGATCGATCCACGTCCCCTGGAAGGCAGATTCTTAACCACTGGACCCCCAAGGAAGTCCCAAAGGATTTTTAGATGTGGCACCAAAAGCAAGAGCAACAAAAGAAAAAAAAAGGTTAAGTTGGACTTCATCAAAATTTAAAACTTTCTGTGCTTCAAAAGACATCATCAAGGAAGTGAAAAGACAACCCATAAAATGGGAGAAAATATTTGCAAATTATATACTTGAAAAGGAATCTGAATCTAAAATATATAAAGAACTCTTAAAGCTGAATAAGAGGAAGACAAATAACCCAATTAAGAAATAAGCAGGGCTTCCCTGGTGGCACAGTGGTTGGGAGTCCGCCTGCCAATGCAGGGGACACGGGTTCGTGCCCCGGTCCGGGAAGATCCCACATGCCGCGGAGCGGCTGGGCCCATGGGCCATGGCCGCTGAGCCTGCGCGTCCGGAGCCTGTGCTCTGCAACCGGAGAGGCCACAGCAGTGAGAGGCCCACGTACCGCAAAAAAAAAAAAGAAAAAAAAAAAAAGAAGCAAAGGATCTGAATAGACATTTCTCCAAGGAAGATATACAAATGGCAACAAGCCCATGAGAAGATGTTTGGTATCACTAGTCATCAGGGAAATGCTAATCAAAACCACAGTGAGATGCCTCTTCACATACACCAGGATGGCTAGAATGAAAAAGTCAGGATACCCACAAGCACCGATGAGGAGGTGGAGAAACTGGAGCCCTCCAACACTGCTGGTGGGAATGCAGAGTCGTGCAGCTGCTTCAGTTCCTCAAAGAATTAAACGTGGAGTTACCATGTGACCCAGCAATTCCACTCCTAGCTACACACCCAAGAGAAACGACAACGTATGTCCACGCAAGGACTTACACAGATGGCCACCGCAGCACGATTCACAATTGCCGAAAGGTGGAAACAACTGATGAATGGATGAACAAATGTGTTATATTCAAAATTATTGGACCATAAAAAGGAATAAAGTACTGATAAATGCTACAACATAGATGAACCTTGAAAACATTATGCTGAGTGAGAGAAGCCAGTCATAAAGAACACATAATCTGATTCCATTCATGTGAAAGTCCAGAATAGGGAAACCTATAGTGATAGAAAGTAGATCAATGGTTGCTTCGGACTGGGGGTGGGGGGTGGAGGTATATGGGGTGAGAGCTAAAGGGTACTGGGTTTCTTTCTGAGGTGATAAGAACATTCTAAAATTGACCATGGGGATGGATGCACATATCTGTGGATATGCTAAAAATCTATACACTTCAAATGGCTGAATTGTATATAAAGTATATCTCAATAAAGCTGTTTCCAAAACGTAATGTGCAGAACAGTGTTTTTGGTATCTCTTTTGTGTAGGAAAGTGGGGAAGGGAAATATGAATGTACATACCTATTTTCTTATATTTAAAAATACATAAAACTAATAAAAATGATTAACTCTATAATTAAGCAAAGAACAAGAATGAAGAAGTAAGGGGAATGGAGAGGGAGGATAGGTATCTCTAAATGTACCTTTATAGATGTGACTTTAGAAATAAGAAAATGTTTTTTTAAATGACACCAAAAAAGAAAGCAATGCCTAAAATTTGAAAACAAACTGAAATAAAATTATTAACCATGCTGATGGCATAACCGCACAGGAAAAAAAAGCATCACTTCAAGTGATTTCTAAAACAGCATTCTAGGGACTTCCCTGGTGGTCCAGTGGGTAAGACTCCACGCTCCCAATGCAGGGGGCCCAGGTTCGATCCCTGGTTGGGGAATTAGATCCCACATGCATGCCGCAGCTAAGAAGTCTGCATGCCGAAGCTAAGAAGTCTGCATGCCGCAACTAAGAAGTCCACGTGCAGCAACTAAAGATCCCACGTGCCGCAACTAAGACCTGGCGCAGCCAAAATAAATAAATAAAACAGCATTCTGACTATTGACATCTAGTGGGATATAATCTAAGGATTAAAAGAATTGCCAAGAAATTTTAAGCTGTACTCAGTGATCTTAATGTCATTTCCAAACTATTACATGTACAGTGTGGGATAAAGAAAATAATTATGTTAATGCCACAAAGATTTTCAGCATGAAGTGATACAATATAAAAATCAAAGAAGTAAAACCCCTGATTTTATTTAATTCTGTTCATTTGAACTGGAAACATTGGAATGAACTCATAATTTGTTCATTTTTATTTTTTAAATCTAATTTCCTAGTTCTGTCTCCTGAAAAGACCTGGAGCACTGACACCACAGTAACAGTGAGCCCCTTGATCAGCCAGACTGTGGACTCTAGATACCATTCTCCACTAAAAGGAACCGGGGGGGAGTTCCCTGGTGGTCCAGTGGTTAGGACTCTATGCTCCCAATGCAGGGGGCCCAGGTTCGATCTCTGTTCAGGGAACTAGATCCCACATGCCACAACTAAAAAAAGATCCTGCATGCCACAACTAAAGATCCTGCACACAGCAATGAAGATCCCGCGTGCCGCAACTAAGACCCAGGGCAGCCAAATAAATAAATAAATATTTTTTAAATAAATAAATATATAGACTGGGGTCTTCAGAGAAATGGCTGATTCCAAGGCTGAAGCAGAACATGGACAAAATAAGCCCAGGACATGGGAATTCCCTGGGAGTCCAGTGGTTAGAACTCCGCCCTTTCACTGCCAAAGGCCCGGGTTCAATCCCTGGTTGGGGAACTAAGATTCCACAAACTGCATGGTACAGCCTAAAAAAAATTTTAAAAAAATCCTAGGACATACTTGTAAAAAAGCAAGCAGGCTTTCAAAAACAACTAGGATTGTGTCTAAAGGGCACAGGAGCCAACCTGAAGGGGCTCCCACTGGCCAAAGATGGGATAATCTGAGCATGAAGAAAGCTAATGACAGCAACAGACTGAAACCCATCAAATATATACAAGTCCACAAGGTCATAACAATGGTAAAAAAGAAAGAACAACGTATTGGTCAACTTTAGAGCTTGCTGGGGGACCAACTCACTCTGCAAGTGTACAAATAAAGGAAAAGAATGGAGCATTTACCTGGCCTTGCCTGTATGGGCTGTATTTTAGGGTGACCAAGGGGTGGGTGAAGGAAAGCAGGTCTTCAGAGGGGACTCCCCAGCTAGTGGAGGCAGAGAAGTGACAGATCACATTAGACATGACCCTAGTGAGAGATCAGGGATCTATATGACTTCTCAAGCCATCAGGTGCAGAGCCTAGGAGAACTTTACTCTGGATTAATCAGGCTGCCAACACTGAACCAGTGATCGATGCTCACGTCATGAAAGCCAGATGCGGAGACATCATATGTCTCCTGGTGTAGCCAAAGGGCACACAGCCACCTGTTGTGAAGCCAAAGCAAAGCAAAGACCATGTGAACCTGAATCCTATTAAGCCCCTTTCTCTTACTACCAGTTAACAGGAAACATGGGGAGGGGGCAAGTTAATGCCGTAAGTCAGACCCAGAGGATGGGAATTCCACGGGACAGATGACCTCATTTCTTCAATAAATACAGAGGGGAAGAAGGCTAAATTTATAGATGAAAAGAGACTCGAGATCCATCAAACTAAGGCAATGCGAATCTTTATGAATCTGAATTAGATGGGACCAACTGCAAGTAACATTTTTAAGATGATCAGGGAGATGTGAACGCGGACTCTGGCTTCTTGTGATACTAAGGAACTACTGTTAATTCTGTAATAATAGTATGTGCTTACGTGAAAACTCCTTAAGTCTTTGTGTATTAGATACTTGCTGACATATTTACAGGTGAAATGGTTTCTGTGAACTGCTTTGAAATTCTCCAACTAGAGAAAGAAAGGCAGATGGTAAGCTGGAAATAGATTAAACAAGATTGGCAAAATGTTAATAAACCTCCCCCCATGAGGCGGCTGCCGAGAAGGGGGGAAGGGGGAAGGGCTGGATCAGACGTGGAGGGGTTATTGGAAGTGGCGGCATATGCACGATTCTTATTCTTTTGTGTTTCTTAGTTTTTTAAGAGTTAAAAATGAAAACAGCTATCTTGCAAAGCTTTAAAAAAAAAAAAAAAAAAAAGGACAGTGGACTCTAAGGGGGGAGGGACAGGTCTGCCCCTCCCAGGCAGCGCCACTGACCACCCTGCCTCTAGCTCCAGCGTGCGGACGGCAGACAGCGGCCCAAGGGGCACAGACACCAGCACAGGGTGCTGCACACAGGCTGCCTGGGGCTGGGACCTGGCGACACACAGGTGGCTCGGGGACAGGCACTGGAGGATGAGGAGGGCTCTCAAGGGTTGGCCTCTGTGTTCCGAGTAGAAGAAACCCTGTGCGGCGGGGCAAAGTCAGCAGAAACGTGGGGCAGGGGGCACAGGCCAGGGCAGAGCGGGGAGTCTCTCCCAAAGACGACCAGACCGCAGCCATGATCTAAGCTGTGAGCCGAGGCGGCGGCTCAGCACCGAGAGCCCTCCCTCTCTCCCTCGAGGTAATGGGGTCAGGGCTGAGCACACTGAGGCCAGTCTTCTCACCTCTGCTCTCTGACCACCCCTAGGGCCCACTGGTGTTGGGGACGGCAACCTGGGAATGCTATCAGGCCTTCCTGTGGGGCCCTGAGACTAACTGCTTGTGGCTGTTCACAGATGCCCCTGGGAACTGCTCAGACAACCCCTGTCAGAACGGAGGCACCTGTGTGCCTGGTGAGGATGCCCACAGCTGTGACTGCACCCCGGGGTTCAAAGGCAGACACTGTGAGCTTGGTAAGTTTGGGGCCGCTCCCCTTGCCTGCTGGGGTCACTGGGGCTGGGGCCTGGCCTCTAGATGCTTGTGACGGCAGGCTCTGATGGGACCGCTGGCCCCAGGGTGGGTTCGCCACAAGGACCTCCAGCCATGAGATGCCAGGACAGGGGCCTGGCTACGGTGCCCCAGACCTCCAAGCGTCCAGGTAGGGAGGCTGGCAGGCAGTGAGCCGCCAGGCCTCCCACTGCCCCAAAGCGCCAGGGTGAAAGGTGCTGCCCAGATAACTGGGGGGTCTGGGACAGTCACAGGGACACAGCGACAGCCGCTCCACAGGGAGAGGAGGGAGGAGGGGGCTTTTCTCGCCTGGGGACCAAACAAGGCAGTGGGAGGGAAAAGGGCCACGGGCCTGCCTCAGACTTCTGGGCTGAGGACGAGAGGCTCATGGACAGAAGTTCCCACGCCAGCCACACAGCCCTGAGGCCTGCCAGACCCAGAGACTCCGACCAGCCCTGAGGGAAACCAGCCTGCAGGCTCCCAGGACCCCAACTCAGAGCAGCACCCACAGTCGCTGAGCAGCCCCGGGGACAGGGCCCCCAGGCCAGGAAGTGGCAGGGGCAGAACCCCGGACCTACAGTGGCTGCAGGAAGAGGGCAACCGTGGCCTTGAGCTCCTTGTAAGCGACGGCCCTTTTCCTCTGTGCCAGCAGCCTGTAGAAAGGTGCCCCAGCCCTGCACACGGCTGTTCTCGGAGACAAAGTCCTTTCCGGTCTGGGAAAGAGGCGTCTGTCACCACGTGTAAGTCCCTCTCCTCCGCCTTCACCATGTCTGTAGCATGTTCCTGACCCTGAAATGCTTCCACCCTGTCCTCACAGGCCCCTGAGGTCTAGTAGTCACAGCACGGAAAGGGCTTGCTTTGACCACCCACCCCCTCCATGCGACAAATTAGGAAACTGAAGCAAAAGGGCTGAAAACCTTGCCTAAGGCTGTGCAGCTGGGAGCAGAGCCACATGAGGTCTAGAAGCGGGATCCCCTGCTCCTGCCCTCGGGCCTTGCTTCCCCACGCCCTGGAGTGGCATCAGCCTCCCTTCCCTGGATGGCAGGGCACGCGGAGACTCCAGGAAGTGCCACTCCTCAGCACAGGAGACCTCGAGTCGTGGTTCTGCCGTGAGTTCCTGACACGGCCCTGGGCAAGGCACTCATGCCTCAGTTTCCCCATCTGTAAGACGGGCTGAGGAGGGAGTCTGCCGAGCCCACCTCTTCGGACCTTTCTTGCTAACACTCTGACTCCGTGGGTCATACTTACAACCTGCTTTGTCCACAAATACGGACGATCACCTCCCGTGTGCCAGGCATGGTTCGGAACACTCGGCACACATCAGCGAGCCGAACGGGCCAAAGTCTTGCCCTGGGAGTCCCGATGTTCTAGCTGAGGGAGACACAGTACACAAGAAGCACGAGTTTGTCCTGCAGTGTTTTAAATGGTGGCAAGCGCTAAAGGAGGATGGAAGAAAGGAATACACAGGGCCAGGAGAGCCAGGCCCGGGGGGCAGGAGGGGGTGGCAGCAGCATTCGGCAGGGTGTCAGGGGAAGCCTCATGGAGAAGGTGACATGACCAGACATGGGCGGGCGGAGATATCTGAGGGAAGAATGGCCCAGTCAGAGTGTACCTGTTGCCAAGGCCCTGAAATCAGGAGCCTGCCTGCCCGTCTAAGGAGCAGCAAGGCCAGCAGGGCTGAAGCCGAGTGAGCGAGGGGGCGTGGAGTGTGGGCCTTGGAGACCCTTGGAAGGACCTGCATGTGTCCTCTGTGAAGTGGGGAGCTACTGAAGGACACTGAGCTGAAGTGACACCTGACGTGTTTAAAGATCACTGGGATGGGATGTAGGAAGGCAAGACAGAAGGCTACACATGAGCCTGGACATGAAGCCAGCGTGACACGCAGCAGGGATACACCAGAGGCACTGAGCTGCACTGGGACTTGGGAACCCAGGTTTACAGGCCCCTGAACTTGGACCTTGTGGAATGGCACTCCGGACCCCTTGCACCTGCGTCTTCCGGCTGTGTTAGTTACACCGGTGCCTGGGGCGACCACCAAGTACCTGACTGGGAGAGCCCTGCACTTGCCCATAGCTTTCCACCCAGTGCTTTCCACCTACTGTATCTGAAAGGGACTTCCTTGTATTTAGCATTTGCGAGGGTCTTGCCATACAGCCAGTCTGACATCTCTGGTTTCTCTTGGAGTGTTTAGACCATTTACATGTTAACAAAATGACTGAAGTGACTGGGTTTAAATCTAACATATTGTTTTCCATCTGTCCCATCTTATCTTTGTTACTTTCTCTTTCCCTGCCTACTTCTGGATTATTTTTTAGGGTTCTATTTTACCTGTACTGTTGGCTCACTGATACACTTCTTTGGTTTATTTTCTTTAGTGGCTGCTCTGGGATTTAAAATATGCATCTTCAACTGATCACAATATACCTTGAATTACAACACAACTTCAGTATCATGGAAGACACGCAACAGCAAGCTTCTACTTCCCCTGTCACTGCCAGACGTTTTACTTCCACATATGCCATGAACCACACAGTGTGTTACTTTTGCTCTCAACAATCATCTTTTTAAAAAATTTTGGGAGTATAAAGTCTTTTGTAGTGACTTACACGTCTACCGTTTCCAGCGCTCTTCATGCCTTCATGCAGGTCTAAGATTCCATCTGGTACCATTTACCTTTGGCCTAAAGAGCTCACTGGAACATTTCCTATAGGGCAGGTCTGCTGGTGGTGAATTCTCTTAGCTTCTGTTTGTCTGAAAAGGCTTTTATTTCACCTTCATTTTCAAAAGACACATTTGCTGAACACAGAAGTTTTGGTTGATAATTGTGTTTTTTTCAAATTTCAGCACTTCAAAGAGGTCATTCCTTTGTCTTTTGGCTTGCAGTTTCAGATGGGAAAACTTCAGTCACTCTTATTCTTGTTCCTCTATATGTAACGTGGTCCCCATCACCTGTGGCTTGCTTTTACGTTTTCTCTTTATTACTGTTTTTTTTGGAAATTTAATTATGATGTGCTTTGGTAGGTTACGTACATGTGTTTTTACTCTCTGGAGTTTGTTAAGCTTCACCTCTGTGGTTTTAGCTTTCATCAAATTTGGAAAATTTTAGCCATTACTTCTTCAAACACTTTTTCTATGCATCCATTTCTCTCCTTCTTCTGGGACTCCAATTAAGCATGTATTAGACTGATACTGTCCCACAGGTCACTGAGGCTCTTTTCCTTTTTTTCACTCCTTTTTCTCTTTACTTTGTTTTGGATAGATTCTACTGCCATGCCTTCAATTTCACTGATCTTTTCTTCTGCAGTGTCTAACCTACCATTAATCCCATTCAGCAAAATTTTCATTTCAGATATTGTGATTTTTTGTTTGTTTTGTTTTGCTTTGGCTGTGTTGGGTCTTTGTTGTTGCGCACAGGCTATCTCTAGCTGCGGCGAGCGGGGCTACTCTTTGTTGCGGTGCACGGGCTTCTCACTGTGGTGGCTTCTCTTGTCGCGGAGCACGGGCTCTAGGTGTGCAGACTTCAGTAGTTGTGGCTCGTGGGCTCTAGAGCGCAGGCTCAGTAGTTGTGGCACACGGGCTTAGCTACTCCACAGCATGTGGGACCTTCCCAGACCAGGGATTGAACCTGTGTCCCCTGCATTGGCAGGCGGATTCTTAACCACGTGCCACCAGGGGAGTCCCAGATACTGTGTTTTATCATCTCCAGAAGTTCCATCTAGTTCTTTCTTTGAGCCTCCACTTCTCTCATTATGTTTATATTTTCCTTTACATCACTGAACGTGTACAGCAAATTTATAACAGATGTCTGCTATTTCAGTCATTGCTCTCATTTCTGGGTGTTTTTCTGTTCAATTTTTTTTCCTGTTGATGGGTCACATTTTCTTGATTCTTTGTATGACTGATACTCTTGTAATTTTTTTGTTGGGATGTTAGACATTATAAACTTTATGGTACAGACTGTTGGAAATTTTTTTTTGGCATTCTTTTCAAGAATGTTTTTGTTTTATTTTTGTTTTTAACTTTTTTATTGAAGTAAAGTTGATTTACAATATTGCATTAGTTTCACGTGCACAGCATAGTGATTCAGTTTTCTGGGTTTTTTGGTTTGGTTTTTTGTTTTGCAGATTATATTCCACTACAGGCTATTACAAGATATTGGGTATAATTTCCTGCGCTATACAGTAAATCCCTGTTGCTTAACTATTTTATGTATAGTAGTTTGTATCTGTTAATCCCATACTCCTAATTTATCCCTCCCCCTGCCACCTCTCCCCTTTGGTAACCGTAAGTTTTCTATGTCTGTGTGTCTGTTTCTGTTTGGTATATAGATCCATTTGTATTATTTTTTAGATTCCACATATAAATGATATCATATAGTATTTGTCTTTCTCTCACACTTCACTAAGCATAATATTCCCTAGGTCCATCCATGTTGCTGCAAATGGGAATATTTCATTCTTTTTTATGGCTGAGTAATATTCCATTGTATATATGTACCACAACCTCTTAAGCCAATCGTCTGTCGATGGGCACTTGGGTTGTTTCCAAGTCTTGGCTGTTATAAATAGTGCTGCTATGAACATTGGGGTGCATGTATCTTTTTGAATTATGTTTTCCTTTTTTCTGGATATATACGCAGGAGTGGGATAGCTAGATCACATGGTAACTCTATTTTTAGTATTTTTAAGGAACCTCCATACTGTTCTCCAAAGTGGCTGCACCAATTTACATTCCCACCAACAGTGTATGAAGGTTCCCTTTTTTCCAAACCCTCTCCAGCATTTATTATTTGTAGACGTTTTGATGATAGCAATTCTGATTGGTGTGAGGTGATACCTCATTGTGATTCTGATTTGCATTTCTCTAATAATTAGTGATGTTGAGCATGTTTTCATGTGCCTGTTAGCCATCCGTATGTCCTCTTTGGGAAAATGTTTATTTATGTCTTCTGCCCATTTTTAGATTGGGTTGTTTGTCTTTTTGTTGTTGAGCTGTATGAGCTGTTTGTATGTTTTGGAAATTAAGCTCTTGTTGGTCACATTGTTTGCAAATATTTTCTCCCATTCCGTAGGTTGTCTTTTTGTTTCGTTGAGTTTCCTTTGCTGTGCAAAAGGTTTTAAGTTTGACTAGGTCCCATTTGTTTATTTTTGCTTTTATTTCTTTTGCCTTGGGAAACTGATCTAAGAAAATACCGCTACAATTTATGTGAAAGATCGTTTTGCCTATGTCCTCTTCTACGGGTTTTATGGTGTCACATCTTAAGTTTAGGTCTTTAGACCTTTCTGAGTTTGTTTTTGTATGTGGTGTGAGGGAATGTTCTAATTTCAATGATTTACATGTAACTGTCCAGCTTCCCCAACACCACTTGTTAAAGAGACTGTCTTTTCACCATTGTATATTCTTGCCTCCTTTTTCATAGACTAACTGACCATAGGTGTATGGGTTTATTTCTGGGCTCTCTATTCTGTTCCATTGATCTGTATGTCTGGTTTTGTGCCAATACTACACTGTTTCGATTACCATAGTTTTGTAGTACAGTTTGAAGTCTGGAAGGGTTATACCTCCAGCTTTGTTCATTTTTCTCAGGATTGCTTGGCAATCTGTGGTCTTTTGTGTTTCCATATAAACTTCAAGACTATTTGTTCTAGTTCTGTGACAAATGTCATAGCTGTGTTGATAAGGATTGCATTAAATCTGTAGATTGCTTTGGATAGTATAGCCATTTTAATAATATTAATTCTTCCAATCCAAGAGCACGGGATATCTTTCCATGTCTTTGAATCATCTTCAGTTCCCTTTATCAATGTTTTAGTTTTCAGCATGTAGGTATTTCACCTCCTTGGTTAAGTTTATTCCTAGAGCTTTCTAAAAACGTGATTTTAAGCAGGATTTTTTTTTTTTTACTTTCTTTCTGATGTTTCATTATTAGTGTAAAGAAGTGCAACAGACTTCTGTGTATTAATCTTGCATCCTGCTACCTTGCTGTATTTACTAGCCCTAACAGTTTGTGTGTGGCGACTTCAGTGTTCTCTAGTGTCGCGCCATCTGCAAATAGTGACAGTTCTACCTCCTCCCTCCCAGTTTAGAAACCTTTGACTTCTTCTTCTCATCTGACTGCTGTGCCTAGGATTTCCAGTACTACGTTGAACAGAAGTGGTGAGAGTGAGCATCCTTGTCCTGTTCCTTTGTTTTACTTTTGGTTTTTGGTTTTTTGCAAGGCAGTTTAGATGGATCCTTTTGAGGCCTGTTTTAGGGTGGCTTTAGCATAGGCTTTATTCTGGGGTTAATTATGCCCCACTTTTAAGGCAAGGCCTTTCTCCTTTCTGGGGTTTCTATTTCTCTGGAACAGCCTATTAATCAAGATCTCCCCACTCTGGCTCTGGGAACTGTCCAGCTCCTCAGTAGTTCCTTGTTGCCCATCTTTATTCACCCTATGCACACACAGCTTAATTTTCAAGGGGACCGCCCCCTCCAGATTTCTGGAGCTCTTCCTCTGCATAGCTCCCTCCTCTCCGTACTCTGACCCACAAATTTTAGCTTCCTCTGCCTCCCCAACTCCAATCTCTGTTTTGCCCACTCAGTGTAACCACTGCTTGGAGTCTCCCTAACCCACAACACAGTCCGAAAAGTGCCTCCAGGCTGAATTCCAGGACCATCCCAGAGCTCATCTTGCTCCCCTTCTCTCTGGGTTACCGTTTTGCACTGTCATTTTTCTAACATCTGAAAAGACTTACTTCCTGGATCTTGACCAGTTGTTCACATGTGGAAGTTAATTCCAGATCCTCTTACTGCCTGATGGCTGGCAATGGAAGTCTTAGCTAAGGCTTTAGACCCTAAGGACTCTCCTAGACTAAGCTCATGAGTTTTACCCATTGAACTCCCTGGATCTCTTTCAAACAGCTCCGATGTTTAAAAAGCTTTACCAAGAGTCAAACACTTTCTCATTCGTTATTCTCTACAAACATGTGACAGAGGCAGTATAAGCAATCCCATCTCATGTGAAACAGAGGCTTCAGTTCCAGAGACGTGCTCAGAGTACACTAGTTAATAAGTGGGAGGCAGGGCTAGGAGCCAGGTCTCCTGTCCCACACCGCCCGTGTCTAATGCCTGCATCTCCAAGGCTTCTCAAACGTCTCCATCAACTGCCCATAAGAGTGCAGTCACATTGTCTCAAGGCTTCGGAGCCAAGTAGCCTGTCTCAAGCAAGACATGTCTTTGAAATAGCACATTTTTAAAAAAATATTTATTTATTTTTTGGCTGCATTGGGTCTTAGTTGGGGCACTGGGGATCTTTCATTGTGGCGCGCGGGCTCTTCATTGCAGTGCATAGGCTTTTTTCCAGTTGTGGTGCATGGGCTCATTCATTACTTGCGGCACGCGGGCTCACCAGTCGTGGCGCGTGGGCTCCAGAATGCATGGGCTCTGTAGTTGCAGAGCACGGGCTCAGCTGCCCTGCGGCATGTGGGATCTTAGTTCCCCGACCAGGGACGGAACCGGAGTCCCCTGCGTTGCAAGACGGATTCTAAACCACTGAACCACCAGGGAAGTCCCAGCACACTTTATCTCTTACTATATATCACTTTGTCAACACTCATCATAATGTACACTTAAAATGAGTGTATCTTATTTTACATAAATCATACCTTGATAAAGTCATTGTTTTCAATTACATGATTTTTATGTTGGACATTTTAATACATCCACAGGAGGTAAAGTTTTATCAGGAGAATAATAGCCTTTCCTCAGACACCTGTACAGCTACCTGTAGGTTTGTGTAGCCTAGGTGAAGGGGCTGGGCAACACTCTGCTCAGTTTCCGGCTTCACTGAGCTTTCTTGTGACGCAGGTATAAAAGAGTCTACAAAGTGCATCCAGACACCTGTTTCAAAGAGAGCTGTGAGAGCACGCGCGCCAGGACCCCAGACAGGTGCGTCCCAGGGAGGAGGCCCGTGCTGTGCCCTGCAGGTGGCCACAGGGTAACAGGGCCAGGGTGGCCGTCGTGACTGGGGCTGTGGGATGCCACAGGCCCACGGCTGAGCCAGGTTGCCAGGATGTGCAGCCCGGCTATGCTAAGGAACTGTGTGCCCATATGTGTACATGTGAGCGCACACAGATGGGTATAGCTGGGCATGGTGGATGCTGGTAGGGGTCACAGAGTGGGTGCTGGGGAGGTTACAATGGTGGGTGCTGGGAAGGTCACAGGGCAGGTGCTGGAGGGAGGCTGAGTGGTGGTGCTGCGGGGGGGGGGTCACTCTGGTTATGCACGTTCACACAGTATCTGGCACTAGTATTGGGAAGTGTTACTGACAGGTCCAATTATATAAATACAGTAAATCTCTATTTACTTTTTATTTACTCTCACCCAGGTTCTTTCCCCAAAGGGTTCAAGGTAGTCACAGAATTATTATATAATGCACTGCCTGAGTACAGACAGCAGAGTCCAAACCTCAGTCACATTCTCCATAGACCAGTCACCACATGCACTGGGTCTTGCGTTTCTGAGTCAAGGAAAAACCCACCCTACTGCCTTACCCAAGCGCATCACCTGTCTCCCATCACCCATCCTCCACACTCCCTCTCACTCTCCATGAATCACACCCAGCCAGGTAGCCTTCCTCATCACTCCACGACTCCCACCCCAAGCCAGGTGGGCACACACAGACTCAAACGTTCATCTCTGTGTCAGTGTCTCACTACCACACTCCCCAAACTGGAACACATGTGACCTACAGACAAGGCAGGATCACAGCAGGCAGCCTGGGCCAAGGAAGCTGCAGAGTTACAGGGACACAGGTTTCTTTTTAATAAACCACATTTCTCTAATTATTTCAGGAAACAAAGTAACAGTCCTACACTGAAGAAATCTTAAGGTACGTTCCCACAGCCAGCAGAGCTGCTGGGAAGTCTGAGGGACATCGCCCCAGCACTCGGCCCTCAGGAGGGCTGCTGTCTCCTTGTGGAGCCCTGAGAAGAAAGCTCAGTGTGTGCTCTGTGTCATAAACTCAGACCAGAAGGTTTCAGAACTTCCTAAGGGGGTTAAAATGGGTGAGAAAAATAATACCTAAGGAAGGCCTCCCAATAGACATAAACTTGGTCTGATACATCGAATCCCACTCTATCTCAATGGGCAGAGAAACCCCTTCCCCAGTCATCAGCAATGGCAATGGAGGGGGCGGGTGAGCTCTTAGAGAGGCCGAAGACCACCTGCACCCAGAGGGAGGTGGGACTGACAGGGGCTGCTGGGAGGGCAGGTGAGGGGGGACAGTGGGAGGGGCCTGGGATGCCAGAAGGCAGAGGAATTCTAGGAGTGCTTTCCAGACCCTGTAAATGGCAGTCCACTGAGAAAGGGTGTGCGGCCTTGGTCACGTAACTTTGGGTAAGTCCTGAGACTCTCTCACTGGGAGAGTGCCAATGAACACAGGCCTCCTGAGCATTCAGAAACCCTGAAATGAAAGAAACTTTCTAACGCTGTTCTTGTTTAATCCAGCATTTCCCGACCTCTGTGGCAAGTCAGCCCCATGTGACTCCTACCCCCTCACACGCACACTCTGTGGAAACCTTCACGATAATTTGGAAGATACTAGGCTAAGCCACAGAGACCCATCCACAGCCCAACACAATTTCTTATCAACATGACGCACTGGGAATGAAAGAGGTATTCTGGCTGACCCAGGACAGCTCACCACTCAAGCTCCATAAAGGAGCCTAGAAGCCCATCTTCCTGGTGGTGTAGGAGAGGAGTGAGACTCCTGGGTACCAAGCAGCTTCACAAACAGGCTACATTTTTTTATATGGCTGAGGAGATGAAGAAGAAATGTTACTCAGAGACCTTTATAAACAACCAGAAGCAAAAGAGCTTCGCAGGTATAGGCTGACACTAAAGCAGAATGTTCACCAACCAAGCAGGGAAAGCAGAGGCTGGGACCCACGGGCTGGGCAGCGGCACGTGAGCGAGAACGTGTGACCTCAGGCGTTCAGTTCCCATCAAAAGTCTCTGCATTCAGGTCCCACCTACTCAAAGGCATCACTCCCCCCCCCCACCACGTACCCAAAACATGCACTCCAAGGCTTGCAAGCAATTCACCACCCACAGATATAACTGGGGTGTGAAACTTTTATATTGCAATAAGTCATCTGAAAGATTTTATATATATATATATATATATATTTTTTTTTTTTTTTTTTTTTTTTGAGGTACGCGGGCCTCTCACCGCTGTGGCCTCTCCTGTTGTGGAGCACAGGCTCCGGACGTGCAGGCTCAGCGGCCATGGCTCATGGGCCCAGCCACTCCACGGCATGTGGGATCCTCCCGGACCGGGGCACGATCCCGTGTCCCCTGCGTCGGCAGGCGGACTCTCAACCACTGCGCCGCCAGGGAAGCCCAATATATATATTTTTAAACTCATTCAATGAATCCATTTCTATAAAAACACATCAGAAACCCTCAACTGTTAAATTATCAAATACTGGCTTTTAGGATACCCATTCTTCAGACAATGGAGAAAACACAAATAAGCAGGAAACATTCACACACACACACACACACACACACACACACAAAGAGCAAAGTGCAAGAATTCATTTCAGTCAAGAGAGACCAGGGACAGCCCATATGCCTTCAGAGAAAAGATCCAAGGTGGCACCAAATGAAGAGGGTTGCAGCCTGCAGATTTCAAATTGAAGCTGCAGTGCTGCCCACATGTCCCCACCACTGGGGGGTATAGTCAGTCCTCCACGAGCCTGCCCCCCAGCACCCACTGCCATGTCACAGGGAACAAACTTCACAGTTCTGACGTGGCAAGCTCTTCAGGTACTCCGGGGGTAGCAACCTGGGAGCCGCCGCTGTAAAGAGGAATGGGTACCACCACCATCCTCCTCACGCCCCGGTCTGTTTTCTCTTCTAAGGATCAGGATGCTCTTGTTAACGCTCCATCAACCTCACGAGTTTCTAAAGCCCAGGAAGACGAGGTCTAAAATTGGATTGAAAACAAGGTCCTGGCTGGAGTCGGTGCCCTGAGTGGCTTCTCTCCTCTGGCCTCTGGAAGACAGACGGCCAGGCCAGGCAAGCACCAGCCACCTCCTTGCCCAGCCACGACCAGGGAGACCTCCGGGACAGAACCCACATCTGACATAGCCCAGGCTGCAGTCTTCTAGGAAGCAGTCTGCGCCACGGTGAATGCGCACCCACGGCACACACGTTAGCCCTGGATGGCAAGGCTGTCCACCAGGAATGCTTTTGCAACCTTCAGAAACCAGTTCTCAGATTCCGAAGTCAGAGACAGAGTTCTCCCTTTGAGAGCTAGCAACAAAACTGAGGAACTGCTCTCAACAGCTTCCAAAGCAGAGATGGTGGGGCTGGGAGGAAGGGGCAGAGGTGAGGCCACACTGGAAGCACTTGGCCCGGCTCTCCTCCGCCAGCAGATTATTTATGCTGACCGTTCGCAGGCTACGCTCCATCATATGGACCAGCTGACTCTGAGAGAGAAAATGATAACACTAAGACGGAGTTTAAACACTTTTTACCTACAACCTTTTCTGCAAAGGTCAGACGGTATTCCTGGCTTTGAGGACCCTATGGTCTCTGTGGCAATGACTCAGCTCTGCAGTGGTAGCACAAATGCAGCCAACAGACGTGTGACTGACCAGGCGTGGCTGGGTTCCAATAAAACTTTATTTACAAAAACAGGCAGGGCCGAGTTGGCCCATGCACCACACTGGGTTAACCCCTGGTCTTCGAGGTCATAGGCTTTGGCCTCTCCCCTGGATGACAAGTCCCACCAAGGCACCAAAGACCTCAAGGGTTTCATGGAAACCTCAAGGGTTTCAGACCCCACTTGGAAAGCCAAGGCAGCACCTCTACCAAGTACAGCGAGGGCTCCTCCCACAAGCCTGAATGCGATGCTGGTTAGGGTTTCTCTTAGTCCAGGACTCAAATAACGCTGTGTGGGGCTCTCAGGTAGTAAGCACCGTGTTCCACACGCTCCTCCTTCACACACAGATCGCCGCGTCATCCTGCCACCCCTGCTCTCTAGCACGCTTCTAAGCAGCGCTTGCTTCTCCCTGCAAATGAGCTGAAAACCAAACAAGCCAACCCCACCTCTAGTGTGCTGAACATTTTAGCAGCTGACCCAAACTGGAACTCAAGCCCCCGTGCATCTTCCACTGACTCTGCCCTGAGTCGGCATCACAGCCACAGAAAGGGGCTCTTCCTTTCATCTTTTATAAAAAAGTTTTTTTTACAGAGTTATATTTTAGGCTTTTTATTTTTATTAAAGTTTTGTGTGCATATGTCTGTGTATTATGCATTCTGTCATTTTCAGCAAGGAGGAATAGTCATTTCGAGAAGTCTCTACTGTACTCCAGAAGGTCCCCAGTCTCCAAGGCCCACCTGGAGAAGACGGCTGAGTGCAGTCCAGGGGCTCTGACACTGGGAGAATCGAGAGAAAACCACATACGTAAACACGTACTGCTGACCTGTGCTCTGGCACTGGGACCTGTCACTGTGCATCTGTGTAGGCTACGGCGTCACGAGCAAACAGCAAGATCAAGTGATATCACTGGAAAGAAGACAAAACCCTCTACTGCCATGTCAATAACCTCAAGCCCCTCAGCCACGAGGCAAATGTAACGTGTTCCAGTCTTTAGCTTAGAAGCCCTTGTTTCTACAAGAAACAGTCTACTGAATCCTGAGCTTGGTGCTGTGTTTTCTTATGATTAACCCATTTTGATGTTTTATAAGTTAAACATCTAGTAAAAGACTTCCTGATGCTAAAGGAATTATAATTCATCCTTGAAACATTACAAGTGAGCCACTGCTTTTTTCCACATGGCTCCTTCTTAAAACTCTAACGTCTTCCTTGGAGATACTCAAGGTCCACCCCAAAAATTAGCAAAAATGGAATCAAAAAATTGCCAGGGGCATGCACATTTCTGTGTCGGGAAGAAAGGAGCGATCCTGAGTTGCCGAGTTAGCCTTGTGCTAATCAAAACTTGGATCAACTAACCACGTAATCAAGCTTAGATTTAATACTCTGTTAGTCCCGACTGGAGGGCACAAGAGCAACACCCTAGGTTCCAGGGATCGTGCCGGCCACCCGGAGACCACAAAACACAAGAGTAAATGAAAAATGAAATCTCTTTACTTTCAAATCATTCTGCCCATGGCTAAGAAAGACAGTAAAGACAAAACCTCCCTTTTCCCCTTGCACAAGGACTGACGTGGGTGCAAATGAGAAAAGCTATGCGGTACCCTGCTGCTCACCCACCAGCCACACCAACAGGCAAGGGCTCCACCCGGTGTCAGCCAACCTCCAGCACCTTCCCTGGGCTGGAACTCCTGCCACTGGCCAACAACTGCCACCGATGTCGGACTCACGTGTGGAGGGACTCACTGAGCTACTGTTCTTTTGCAAAAAAATGTCTTTCTCTTTGCAGTCATGCTCGAATATGAGCCTGGAGAAAGCAAAAGCATCTACACCTCAGTAAATGCAGCTCAAATCTACCCACAATACAACACAGCTCAAATCTACCAAGAGAATCCCAGTACAGAGGAGAAAGGAACTCTCTTTAAAAATCAGCTATTTACTTTACTTTTAAATAAAAGAGAAACAAATGTAAGCCCATTTAAAATCTTAAGTCCTCACGAATCAACACGGTCGCGTTTTGCTAAATGGGGCCTTAGAGCAGTGTCTGAGCCTTGGCACTGCTATCTTTGGGCTGGCTCACCCTGTCGTGGGCCTGTCCTGTGACTGTAGGATGTTTAGAAGCAGCCCTGGCCTCGACCTACTAGACCCCAGTAGACCCCAACTGCACACCCTCCTGGTCCTAACAACCAGATGGGAAATGTCCCCAGATGTTGCTAGGTGTTCCCTGTTGTCAAGATCACCCCCAGGTGAGAACTGCCACCTGACAGGACTTACGTGGTCTCTGCAAGAAAAGCGAGGCCAAGCACCAGCAGTCTCGTGTGTAGCTGTTAAAACGCTGTAAAGACCTGAGTTTTGGGCACATCACCAAAAATGTCTTCTGCAGCATCAGTCCTGTGCCAGCTCCCCCCAAGAAAGGAACCTCCAGAACCTTCTAGGAATCCCATCTTCCCACCCCTCGCAGAGCTCACGCCATCAGGGCTGCACCTCTACCTCAGAGATGACCCCTGGCTTACATCCAAGCCCATTCCCCAACCCCAACTCTTCAAGTCACTCCTCAGACCCACCGGCCTCCCCAAGGGGCCTTCCGCCACCTCTGGTGTCACGGAGAGCTCCCTGAAACGAAACCAAGCCCAGACCTGTGGCCCTGGCTCCAGGTCAGAACTCCACGGACGCCAGAGACGTCAGGCCTGGACGCAACCCCCTGGGCCTGAGCTGGCGTGAAAGCAAACTCCGCCGGTGGTCAGAGTCAGGGCCCGCTCTTCACAAAGATGCAAAAAGCGCCCTCCCCGCATTGCTGGCGTTAAGAAGCTGTGCAGAACAAAACCATACATCACTAATCAACTTCCTTTTACTCTGCTGTACAATGACTGCAATTACAAAACCATAAGCTATTTTTGAACTGAAAACCTGAGTATTTTTGTGGAAAAGCTGCTCCTTGTTTTCATAAAATAAAGTGCTGTGATAACCTAAAAGCTCGCTGTCTTCTCAGAACTCTGTCTTTGTCACGAGGAGGATGTAAAATGACTCCTGAACCAGAAGAAACATCCCCCACTGTCACGGGACTGTCACCAACACAGATGGGAGAGAAAAAGTAAGACCGAACGTCGATGCGTCGAGGCCCCCCCACGATTTAGAGGCTCAAAGTCAGCCTTTGACTCAGGATGGAACAGGGCCCCCCCCGAACCTGGTGGCAGATCAAACCAATGCATCCGCTTCTTAGTCTACTTCTCAGGTGGTTTCCAATTAATTTTTTATCAAAAGACCAGTTTGAGAATGAAAAATAACCTGAGAAGATCCAAGTGAAGTTCCCAAAAGCCTTGAGGAAACTACAGTACCCTCCGATCCGTCTGGGCTTCTCTGCACTCCAGTCCGACCGTCACGGCCCCGCCTCCTCCGGGCTTCCGGCATCAGCCATTCGGCCCTCAGACTCCTCCTCCTCCCGGGCCAAGAGTTCCTTAAAAACCCCAAACTCCTCAGCAGAAGAACAGGCTGTCTTGGCCAGAAACTCAGCTTCTGAAACCCTGAGGATGTCCTTGAGTAAAGGGTTGGGGACCAGCGTCTGCCCCTTCTTGTCGGGGGTCTGGTACCGGCCCAGGCGCTCCAGGAACACGTGCCTCTCCTTGGTCTTGGTCATGGAGTACTGCAGGAAGTCGGTCTTCACCACGTCCACATGTTTAATCCCCATCCTGAAATAGGCATACTGGAGACACAGCATGGTTAGGAAGCGCAGCTGCAGAAAGCTTTGTAGGCTCCTAAGGCACAGTGAACTGAACTGTCCAAAAGCACTGGGAGAGACCTGCCTCACTAGCGATGGCAGAACACTACGATCCCGACACCTGCGTGATGGCTTTCAAAGCATTTTCAAATTCATATCGAGAAAAATGCAGCAGAAAATAAAGGGCAGGAGGGAGAAATTAAGTTCTATTTTTCTTCATGGGGTAAGGAAAACTATGAGTATGGAAAAAATAGGCAAAAAATTCAGAAAACATCTAGGATTTGACCTAAGCCATCATAATTGTTACCAAAAAATTAGGACACCCTTCACAATTATGTTTCTAAGATCAACATGCAAAATAGGTTCTAAAGATAGGAAGGTTCTAGCTATTTTTAAATTAAGTATTTTAAGCAGAGGCCTCATTAGGATTCTAAGAATAGGCCTGGGTCATCCGTTATTAATGGCAGAAAAGTTGCAAAAGAGGTTTTTTTACCTGTAGTAAAGAAGTGAAGAACGAAAACCGAACTCTCTTTGGCTGGTGCAAGCAAAGAGGGTCTAGGCCTTTCACCTCATCCACTCGCCCCCGCGAGTCAGCTAACCCTGACTACACTCGAAAACTTGCTGTTACTAATCACGCCACCAGGAATTCTCACCTGGAATTTGTATTCCAGTTCACCAGGGTCCTCCCGAAGAACACAGGGGCATCTGTGCAAAATCTCGGTGACTTGCTTTACCGTGAAAAGGCACTTCTCCTTGAGAACCCCGACGATGCTCTCAATGTCCCGCTGACGCATGGTGAAAATTTCAGGGCAACAGTAAAGCACCCGCTTTAATTTCCCTGAAGAATGTAAAAAAGGGCAAGTACATAATTTTAGGATATTCCAGAAGCCCAAGTGGCCAACCACACCCAATACAAGCCAGCATTTAAAAAACAAACAAGGATGCTCTCCTCCACAGAAGGAGTGCCAGCTTCAGATAACGTCTTCCCAGAAGCGTCGTGGAAATGGGATGGGCCAGAATGAGACATCTCCCCACTGACTCCCTCTCACTTCTCAGACTCGCCAACCCTCCCTCCTGGTATCAAGAGGCCTCTTTCTGGCCTCACAGCTGAAAGGCACCTACTTCATATTCTAGGTCTCCTCTTGCCCTTCTCACCTAGAAAAGCCTTTCACAGGGATTTACTGGAAAGCTCAGACAGTAAGATGGGATAGTAGCTTCCCCCATGTCAGGGCTTTGGGTTCATGTTTCCTTCTATGATAAAATAGCCCTTGAAATATTCACAACCAACATTCTTAAGACCTAGGAGCCTGAACTCAATGAAAGGGCGTTCCGCTATAATAGTTAATGTAATAACCACAAGAATCATGACGCACAACCAGAGACTGGTGATCTCCTGGTTAGTGGGTGACCATATATTTTATCCACACTAAGGTGCTTCTCAGTGAAAGAGTCCCTATTAGTAACTGCATTAGGATAACTGGTATAAACTGAGACTCTCCCAGGCAAATTAGGGCATATGGTCTTCCTACAGGTAACTGAGTAAAATTTAGTACCTAGAAACTTAGAACAACTTATTTAAACTGTTAATTAAAATCTTCCTAACAGGTGAGTCAGTCAGTGTCTTGATAAAACGTGTCAGGAATGAATTTCAGGAATTTAGTCTTCATCTTTGAAGCTTAAGGCCACGCTGAGCTGAGCTTGTTAATTTATTGATATAACCGCTGCATGTAAGGTGCTAAGATTAGCTTTTTAGATTATACTGCGATAGGTAATCTGTTAAGAGAAACACACACCACTATCTGTTTGTTTGTTTGTTTGTTTTGTTTTGTTTTGTTTTTTGCGGTACGCGGGCCTCTCACTGTTGTGGCCTCTCCCGAGGAGCACAGGCTCCGGACACGCAGGCTCAGCGGCTATGGCTCACGGGCCCAGCCGCTCCGCGGCATGTGGGATCCTCCCGGACCGGGGCACGAACCCGTGTCCCCTGCATCGGCAGGCGGACTCTCAACCACTGCGCCACCAGGGAAGCCCCACACCACTATCTTTTGCTCATTTTCTAGAGAAGGAGACCGTAAAGATCCTCTGAAATCTGAATTCCCAAACCTTTTCTCCCCCTCCCCCACCCGACAATATTTTACCAGCAAGAGGCAAGAATAAACAGAAGAGTGGCATTCCTCTGGTCAAAGCGGGCAGGGGTCCTAGGAGTTGCTCATGCCACCCCCCGCCCCCCAGAAGGCCCGTAAGGAGATCCAGTGAACTTCTAGGGCTCCCGGGGCACGAATCCTGTGGGGGTGGGGATGGTGGCTCTTTTTGCCTTCACTCCACCAGTGTCCCAGGAATCTGGGCAGATCTCACATTCCACAGTAAATCGAGACACCTGACTGGAATCCAAGCCTCTACAGGGAACTTTGTCTCTCTGGCTTCCCATCACACAGACACAGAGCACTAAGCCCACCCCAAGTCAGCTTGAGCATCAAAGGGCAACATACCTGCACATAAACCAACACCACGTGCCCAGCACCGTTCTAGATGCCAGAGCCCCTAGTGAACACGCCAGACACGAGCCTGGGTCGGTCACTCAGTCCCCCCTCCCTCCTGCAATGCCCTCTGCGGAGCTCATTCTGCTTCCTCACCTCCAAGCCAAATCACACATTCCTCTCAAAGGCCTTTCCCCCAGAAACCTCCCCAAATCTACCTCACCAGGCTATTCGTTCCCCATCTCTGACTCCTCAGCTCTCTATATAAAATCTACACCTTCTCATACCTTCTCCAAGCCCCAGCTTTCGCAGGTAACTGGAGCGCTTCTTCACGTGCATGACAGGCAGTTTCAGTAACTGGGGACTTTTCTTTAAGGCCACACACACAGGCTCTGGACTCAGACCCAGGAGTATTAATTCTGAAATGATATCCAGCAACTGCTGAGGGTGGGTGCCTGGCTGTATACTGAGCAGTTCGTTAACATGGACATCAGTGAAACCCATGTCCAGGAGGGAACTGACGACCTTCTCTCGCTCCACAGCCGTCCTCTGCTTCTCCAGGAGGCACTGAGTCAGCCCCGTCCTGTGCTCTGGTTCTTGCGTGTACTTCTGGGGTTCAACAGAGGGTGACTCCCCGAGGCCCCCCCCGCTGGAGACCGTTGTCAGTTTATGCAGCAAAAAAGCAGCCGTCCTCTTCTGTTCTCCAAGCCGAGTAGTCTGCCTAGCAATAAGGGACCAGGTGAGGGGGATCAGGCGGTGCCAATCCAAGACCTGTAAGACACAGCCCCCAAAGGGAATTAATTCCTCACCACTCCCACATAACAGACACCTCGGGATTTCTGAGGCAGGGTATTTAGTGCCTTGGTCCTACACAAACAGAAGTTTTTATAAGCAATCCGCAAAGTCATACCTGAACTTAAAAAGCCTACAGAGAAAGACGTTCACGTACAGAGAACAGAGAACTGCCGAAGCACAGAGATGAGCTGTTGCTGCTATAACTGAGGAGACACAGACAAGGGGGGACAGGGGAGAACTATCTCAACGCCACCAGGTAAAGTATGGGGGGGCGGGTTTCCTCCACCTTTTCAGTGCCTGGGGGGCCTGCAAATTTAACTGAAAGATTAGCAGGCAGAAAAAAACAATTTATATGCATATGGTGGCTCACAAGCGCTGGTTCCCTAAATGGCTAGAGTTGGGGGCTAACTTGAGCAAATGGGTGGTGGGCTCCTAGGCGAGCAAATGGGAGCCCAGGAAGTCTGTGATAATGTTTATGTAGATACACGTCGTTTTCCCTTTCTTTTTTCCTTCATGGCCGTAAAGCTCCCCAGGAGAAAGGATCTGTGGCGCCCTCGCTCCCAGAAAGTTCTGCTTTTAGCGTGATAAGGGCCGCCCCAAGAAGGCTTCTTTCTGTAGCTGCTAAATCTCAAATGTCTGTAACTTAAAGTAATTTCCGTGCCAACTCTGGGGGTCCAAGTTGGTACCCACACCTGAAAAATCTGGACCTCACATGAGTCTCCAGATTCACGTACTTAAATTCATTCCACAAAAGAAATCCTGGTAGCCTGCAAGCAAACTACTCCCGTTGACTTCAGAACTCTCCAGGGTTCAGGCTGGCGCGTAACGAACGAGGCCCACATCCCCAGGCACTCAACCGCCCTTCACGGCCCGTCCCAAAGCTTCCCCAGCGCCCTCGGCCGCCGCGCCCCCGCCAGCCAGGCAAGTCCACCCGCTCGCTGCTCCCGCCTCCCGCTCTCGCCCTGTCTGGGGTCCACTCGCGGGGTCGGCCCAGCGCCGGCGGGGTGAAAGTGGGATAAAGCCGCACTGACGGAGCGGAGAGCACCGCAGATCAGGGTGCGGCACCAGGTCGGCGTGCGCCGGCCTCTACGACCCGCCAGGAGCCCCTGCTCGCGGTTCCCCCTCACCTGCCGACCCAACGCAGCCATCGCGCGAACGCAACAGCAGCGCCGCTGACGCCGGAAGCAGCCGTCTCCCGGGTCCGCCGCTTCCGCCCTCCGGGTCCGCCGCTTCCGCCCTCCCCCTCGGCAGCGGGAAGGCGCGGGAAGCAGTTCCGCCCAGCCCTTGTCCGCAGGTGTCCGGTGCTGGGCCGGTTTCTGGGGCCTAGCGCCGCCCGCCGCCACCTTGGGCGCGGAGAGCGCGCCTTCTCTGCTTGGTGCCTCCGCTCCCCGGATTTCCGCTTTCTAGAGCTCTCGGCTAGCGCAACAAATGAACAGCTCCTTCCCCATACGTTCGCTTCTCATTACCTTAAAATTCCTCTTAAGCGTGGAGGTGAGAGGAAACCATAACCTCGCTCAAACCGGCCACCGCCTCGCGGTCCAGCAGTAACCTCCCCGGAGAAAGCAGGGTCTTTCCCAAGGCAGGTTCACGTTGAGGTAGAGACCGGGCGGTCTGAGTAAAAGGGAGCCGGTCCCAGATATAGTTATTTGGTGTGGAATCTGCATTCAATATGAATATTAGTGACAAGTTGAAATGGTAGTGGAGCGATCGGTTCAGGCATGCAAAATGGAGTCTGGCGGCCATGGAGGACCTGGTCTCAGCCACTCTCTGCACCGCTGAGAACGTGAGCTTTGAACTGTTCCAGACCCAGGGACACCCCCAGCCTATTCAGAACAGCACCTGACAGCGGCAACCTTCTGGTCTCAAGGTCTCCCTTTATAACCGTGCAACCATTTCAGGCCCCAACCAATCCTTATTTGACAAGCACCCTTACTTCTTGTGAGCTCCAATTATAATTCTTGATAAACACCCCCCTCACACACACACACACACATATTCTAGAGGTTTAAAGTATCCAATGGAACTCCAGAAGTCTTTACAGTTTAAAAAAAGGGGGGGTGTCCTCCCAGCTTAGAGGTCTGGTTTCCTCTTGGGATGAAATCCAGTGATGTTTCAGCCTAATTTGCATTCATTCTTAAATTTCGGACATAGGCCTGTAACAGTTCAAATATAGACACTAACCATCTTTCAAAAGGGGATAGTGGTGAAAAAGAAAAAGAAGGTGTGCTTTCTCAGCTGCCTAAATTCCACCAATTGTAAGCCCAAGCCTTAGTGTATAAGCATTTCTTCTTGTTTTATCTACTTGTTTCCGAACTGAGAAAAAGGACTCGATTCTTGCATGGATACAATTTATAGAGCTCTGGGCCAGGCACCAGACTGGATGCTAAAAATCTTTCTACAGAAGGATTATGCCAAAGAAGAGGGAGGCTGTAAACTTTTCTATCTGGACTCTTTCTGCAGAGAGCACTCTCAGAGTGTCTCTGCTGCCATCAAATCAGATGAGTTTTAATTATTTTTTCTTATAGAGAAGTAACAGTTCTTGGAGACCTAGAACTTTGCATTCTCGGCCCATTGCACACCTGTCTGTAGAAACATTCTGTAACTTCTTTTGTGTTATAAGCATCATAAAAACTACATAGGAGAACATTTGTGTTTTTTTCCCCACTCTTGAAGAGTTCTTTGAACATCACGAGACTCATTTGATTCTGAAGAGTAAATGTCATTAACGTACTACACACTTTAAAAATTCACTTCTAAAAGCCCTGCCTTTACTGTCCCTGACGGATGGAGGAAGGTCCCTCGTCAGTCTCTTGAGACATCACGGAGACTCAGGCAGCACTTCCTAAAGGAAGGGGAAGGCAATATCCTGCATCCCAGTAGTTGAGAATCAAATTAACTGTCATCGGAGCCTCCGAAAATATCACGACAGTTGCATGCTTCCTAAATGAACACTAGCATACTAGAGGCAGGCTGGCCCCTGAGCACCTTCCCAAGAGCTCGGGACAGGAGCCTTGGCACCTGCGCAAAGTGATAACGTGGGAAAAAGGCATGGGTTGGGGTAGCAGGGGGCGGCGGGGGGGGGGGTCTTGGTTTCGGTTTTGTTTTCTTCCTATTTGAGCAGGGGAAAAATGAAAGGTTTCTCTCTGACACCAACCACTCCCTCCCCTCTAACACAGATGCAAAATAGAGGCTGGATTTCCTGTGCCCGAGCTAGCTGACTCTGTTTCAGAGGGGGATGGACTGGAGCCTAGAGGGGAAGGGCCTTCTGAGTGTGTGAGAGCTGCACTGGGGCCTGAACAGGGATGGGAGAGGGACAGTCGGGGCTGAAACCCCCCCCACACAGTCACGGAGGGAGCCTGGACTGGCTGGGGAGTGCTGGGAGGGTGTCGTGGGTGGACAGCGGAGCACAGACAGATGGTGGGCCGGCCCTGGTGAGCTTGTGCACAAGGAGAAGGGCAATGCCTGAAACACCACACCCTCTAGTCTCCTTAGACCAAGCAAGCTGCAGAGCCCTGGGCTCACCCATAGGAGGGACCCCCCAAACTGACCAAGGCTGAACCTCTCTCCAGCTGTGGCAAGTGGAGATGCACAAATGGAAAAATAAAGAAATGAAATACTTCCCATACCAGCACTGTAGAAGAATTCACATGGTCCAAGTCAGGGTAATTGCTTACTAACAAAGTTGCTTTAATTTGGAAAACGTTCAAGGAAATAAATTAATGAAATAGTCTGGTCATTTGGTGAATAGATTCTACACATTCCACATATCAGAGGAGCATATACCAAGTCAGGAAGCAGAAACACAGGCACATATACAAAAGTAGAAAGAGGGTTAAAAACCTTTTGTGTGCCTTTTGGAATTTCACAAATTAGAAGCCTTTTAATAGTAAAAAATAGTACAAAACTCAATTGAACACTAGAATGTTTTTTCAAGGCCATGAAAAAAATGAATTCCAAGTCTATTTTATAACCCTAAAACAATATAGTATCCCTGGCTTTTGTTCTAACATTCATCAAGCTTGCATATGAGGTTTTAGACGGTGCACTGGGCCTAATTCTTGAGAACTTTCTTCCTCTGAATGGACGGGGCCTGAATATAACATGACTTCCTGAGTGAAGGAGAGCAGCAGAGAGCTGGGTTCCCCGGCGGTTAGGGGCCTGCCCGCACACATGAAGCCCTGCGCAGCTCCGGGGCCCGAGCCACTGCACTTGGGCTCCTGCTCTCCAGCTCCAGACTGCCCGTGGACAGAACTCCGCTCTCTAAAGAAAGAAAAAGATACTGTGTCAACTGCCAACAGCAAGATTCTAAAATACTTTGCTTCTCTTTGGAGAAATTCTTAGGAGCAAAAGACATCAGGGGAACCCTTCAGAACCCAACTGGCAATGTTCTAGACTCCCTGGACCCTGCTGTGGTGCCGCGGGGATTCTACGTCCAGAGCCACAGACAATGTCTGCCCACTCTGAGCAGCGGGGACCAGACACACGGGGCTGCCGCTCCCAGCTGTGGGCCCCCAGGGTCCCCCAAACCATCGCGCTCCTCGTCTGGGCCTTATCCTCCCTTTCGGCCCGCTCAGACCACTGCCAGCTACACTTCGCAAACTCTCTGGCGCAGCCCTCAATCCCGTCTGCGGGTTCCTCCTTGTCAGAGGCTCCCGTGGGCACGCACCCACCTTCCAAAGCCCCTGGGGGTGTTCAGGGACCTCTGGAGTCTGTTTCACAGGCGACAAGCCAGCTCTGGGCCCTGACGTTCATGTCCAGGGCAGCACAGAGGAAGGAACCTCGCCCTCCCCCAAGACCCCGGAAGCAGCCTGGGAACCGCCTCAGCCCCGAGGGGCATGGGCCTCGCCTCTCACCTGGCTTGTTTAGTCGACACACCTCTTCCCAGGTGTAGTCAGCCAGGTTCACAGGCTGCGTCACCCAGGGGTCTGTCACCAGCTTCTCCAAGGTGGTGCGCTGCTCGGGGACAGGTTGTAGCAGCCCAGACATGAGGTTCATGAGATCTGGGGACAGAAAGGCGTGTGGCCAGAAGACCGACGGAGGACCCAGGCTGGGGGCAGGTGGAGTGCATTTCACAACTGCAGGTCCTGGGTCTGATGGGACAGGAGGTGGCTCTGGATCCCCACTTCTAACTAACACTCCGGGGGTTCTGGAATGTGGGGTCCCAGCTATGCTTCAGGAGGGGCTGTGGGAGATGTTTGTTGCCTCTGAAAGGAAAGCGTGGAGCTCGAGATCCCACCTTGCTCACCACACCAAGTGTGGCAGCTCCTAACCTGGGCCTGATCTGAGGGACTCTGGGGGTGCAGAGCTGTGGACACAGGGATCACGTGACAGGACGGAGGGGGGAGGTGGCCAGCAGCAGAGCCCCAGCTCAGTCCCCACAGGAAGGCAGCACGAGCTCTGAGAAGAGCCCCCAGCCTTGAGTCTGGATCTGGGTCCCATTTCCTTTTAGTGTCACCTCAGCCAGGGCCACTCCAAGCCTCACTGCCCAAGTGAGTATCCTGAGAGCCTAGTGAGAGAGCCTGCGGAGCAGCCCCCATAGGCAGAGCTGCAAGAGCCGTGGTACCACAGAATCCAGAGCGTTAGCAAAGCTCTACAGATCTTCTTCTAGGCTGCTCTGGACTGAACTGTGCACCCCCCTACCCAGATTCACAGTGTGATATTAGGAGGTGGGGCCTTTGGGAGGTGACGAGGGCTAGACGAGGTCATGAGGAGGGGCCCCCGCACAGCATCAGTGCTCTTATCAGGAGAGACACGAGAGGGCCGGCTCTCTCCCTCTCTCTGCCACGTGGGGACACAGGAAAAGGCAGCCGTCTGCAAGCCAGGAACAGGTGGGAACCAGGAACCGCATCTGCCAGCACCTTGATCTCGGGCTCTCAGCCTCCAGGCTGAGAAATAAATGTCTGTGCTTTAAGCCCCCAGTCTGCGGTGTCCTGTGGGCTGAGACACAGGCTTCTAACCTAAGCAAAGAACCCAAGGCACAGACTTGATTCATGAGGACACTTACCTCCTCACTGCCTGTAACGATGAATGATTACTCTGGCACCACAGAATGTCACTATGTCACTAATGTCTGAGAGACCTCAGAACCCGTGGTCCAGCTCCCAGGAGCACCTCCAGGTATGGGCCGTGAGGGTCCCACTCCCGGCATACCGCCCGGAGGTCCTCACTGCAGACGCAAACCGCCACTCATGGCCCTGGGGGAGCCAGCTCACGGGAGCTCGAGGTGGGACAGAAACCCCCAGGATCCACATGAGCGGCCGGGGGGCCAAGTCCATCCTCTGCCCTCCCCGACAGGTGACCTTACAGTCACTGCCACGGCCATGCTCAGAGACAGCTAGTGTGTGCGCATCCTTCAGAAGAGGGCCCTATGGTCCAAAGGGAAACTCTCCTAAAAATAAAGTTGTGATGTTTCAAAGTCATATTCAAATCGTCCTTACGTTCAGATCAAAGTCCGAGAAGAACAGATTAGAGAGAGAACTGGGCTATCGGCACGGACCCGGGTGCGCTGCTCTCGCAGACGGGAAGCCTGTGCAACGCCGGCGCCCGTCCGCCCGCCACTGCGCGAGCTCACCTTCCGACACCAGGTATGGGGGGTTTATCGCGGCCTCCAAGGCCTCCTCCAGCTCGCAGAAGGGGTTCTCCTCGAAGATCAGCGTGTACAGTGCGACGCCCATCGACCACATCTCCAGCTCTGGCCCCTTGTAACTGCAGGAAGGAGAGAAAGCACTCAGGGCGCTGGGCCGGCCCCGCACGTGAGCCTGGCACCTGCA